>NC_068914.1:109455428-109758458 GCF_023091745.1 Budorcas taxicolor
GATGTAGTTCTGCATCATCTGATCATCACAACCACCCTGTAAAGAGGCTGCTGTCCTTTCCATTTCAAGACTGTAGAGGAGGTCTTGGATGGTCAAACTGCTATATTCTCAGTTTAGCAAATGAGGAAGCTGGGATACAAACGCAACCAAACACAGAAAAGAAATTAGAAGCGTAAACAAAATGACCCCCAAAAAGTCAGCCAGCAGTCCACAATGTCGGGGCTTCTCTTGTGGCTCAGCTGGTAAAGAATCTGCCTGCAATGCAGGAGACCTGGGTTCGATTCCTGGGTTGGGAAGATGCCCTGGAGAAGGGAAAGGCTACCCACTCCGGGATTCTGGCCTGGAGAATTCCATGGACTGTACAAGCCATGGGGTCGAAAAGAGTCGGACACAACTGAGCAACTTTCACTTTCCACAACGAAGAACCTAACCCATTTAATGCTACAGATTTCCCATTCTCTGTTGCCACCAAGCCGGGCCCCTCCCAATCTTGTTTGCTGGACTCTTTTTTTTCTTTTTTATAGCAGTAGTCTCCTAACATATTAAATAATTGACACGTTACATAGACTGGTAATTCATGTGTGCCTCCCCTAGAAAGTAAGCTCCAGGGCAGCAGGAATCGCACCTGCTTTGTTCCCTAAAGTACCCTGCGGACTAGGATTTGTGCCTGGCAGATAAGAGCTTGAAGACTTACTTGAGACACTAGCATAGAAGACCTTCCCAAACCTGCTCGATTTCCCCCTTACTATGTATCATACCCCTGACCTAAGGAGTCAGTGAAGTGAAAGTCACTCAGTCATGTCCAGCTCTTTGCGACCCCAGGGACTGTAGCCTGCCAGGCTCCTCTGTCCATGGAATTCTCCAGGCCAGAATACTGGAATGGGTAGCTGTTCCCTTCTCCAGGGGATCTTCCCAACCCAGGGATCAAACCCAGGTCTCCCACATTGCAGGCGGATTCTTTACCATCTGAGCCACCAGGGAAGCCCAGATGTCAGGCAGGCTTTTAATTCCTGACTGTCCTGTCTAAGCTCCATTTCAGATTTAATCCCTGCTAAAAGTTTTTTCCTCCTTTCCTTCATCAGCTTACCAAGATCCTACCCATCTTTCAGAGCCTGCTCTGGAACTACACTACAGAGCTCATAGTAACATAAGACATATTTTGGATGATTCTGTTTCAGGTTTGATCTTTTCCAAGAACACTACACTTTCAGGGTTATTTTTTTAGGGGGTGTGAGGGGAGTTGTTTTATTTTTAGGCCAAGGACCCAAGCTTACCTTCCTTTTTGTCTTCCTCACAGGTCAGGCACAGGATCGGGGCCCCAGCGCACAAAGGGCTCCAAACACTAAACGCTTAACAATCTTTGTTTTGGCTACAGGTTAATAATCTCAGGGGGAAATAATGCAGTTTGGGGGATAAATCATTCAAATTACGGAAGGAAGAAAATACAGTGATAATCACTTCTAGCTTAAAAGAAGATGAGATGACTGGATGAAAGAAGCATTTATCCACTGATTGAATAACTATTTCCCGAGTGCGAGTATATGCCATGCCAGGCACTGTTCTAAGTGCTGGGGACTCAGCACAGACTGAAATGCATGCCTTCACGAAGCCTACATTCTAGAAAGGTGAAGACAGGCAATAAACCAAATAAATGAAGTCAGATGATGTTCAATGCTATGGAGCAGAAAAGGGGGATATACAGTGTGTCTAGGTCTTGTGTGTGGTGGGAGGGAGTCAGTTTTAAATAGGGAGATCAGAGATGGCCTTACTGGAAATGTTGGCATTTCAGCAAAGAGGTAAAGGAAGTGAGGAAGCTGCCATGTGGGCAACTGGGCAGGTAGAGCCCAGAGAAGGGAAATGCCCTGTGCAAATGCCCTGAGGCAGCTGCTTATGTGGCATGGTTAAAGAATGAGAGGCCAGTGTGACAGAGACAAACAGGAGCAAAGGGAAGAATCTAAGAAGAGACTAGAGTCAGAAAGGTACCAGGGGACCCAGAGTTTCGTGGGGAAAAATGTGGAATCAATCACCTCAGACTCAGGCACAAGTGACAGGTGAACATCTACGAGTCCTCCCATCAAGGTGCATCTGCCTGCAGAATGAAATCTAAACTCCTTCATAACCCATACCTCATGCTCTAGACGTGCCAGCTATATGCCCTTACCCAAACAGGGTGAGAGCTTGCAGGCCTCTGTGCCTTTGAACACACTTCCTCTGCTTAGAATATCCTTTCTTTCCTGCTTCTTTTAACTACTTCCTCATTCCCCAAATGCCCTCTCCCCTCTCCTCTCACAGAGAAAAGGTACGTTTAACAGGCAACTTCCACTGCACTCCATTCTCTAAGGAGTCCTCAGCATACCGGCTGTGCTATTTTTCTCACTGAGCAGCTCTAAGGCAGAAATGGTCTCATGTGCTCTGTGCCCATCTTCACTAATTCCTTCCCCTCTCTCCCATTCACTCTCAGGCTCTCTCTCCCTACTGTCATGATATGCAAACACTACCTTCTCTTGATTTTCTTCTGCATGTTTCTATATGGTTGGTTTCGAATGTCAGCAGACATCAGAAGCACCTATAGGGCTTGCTGGACAGGTGGCCAGGCTCCATCTACAGAGTCTCTCATTGACTAGGTCTGGATTGGGGGCCCCAGAAACTGCATTCCTAACAAGTTCCCAGGTAATGCCAATGCTGCTGGTCCAGAAACTCACTTTGATAACTACTGACTTATATGTAGATTACAGTTCACATTTTTTTAATTAAAATAAATAAATAAATAAATAAATAAAAGCCTCCCCCACTAAAATATCACTTCTGTGTGAGGTCAATGAGTTCCTCCTGTTCAACACTATGTGCCTAGGAATAGTGCCTGAGACACAGTGGGGTTTAATATGTACTTATTGTCTAAATAACTATCAGTTCATTCCCTCAACATAAACAGTTGTCTCTTCTATTAAAAAAAAATGCTTCACATTACCCACATGTAAGTTAGGTCACAGGTGGTCTACGTAGATACAAAAAATTAACAACAACAAAAATCCCACTTAAGTGACATATTTTAGAAAGGCTTTTAAAAAGGAAGGGGAAATATGCACATTCCAAAGTTTTGCTGTACAAGTAACTATCTGCTATTAAAGGTTGTTTTAATAGTCAAGAGATTATCTCTATAAGCTCAACCAAGGAAAGCAACATTAAATATATAATGCATTTATGTCCTGGCTCTTCTAGTAAGACTGTATTACATGATCAACCTAACTCTCTGGTGTTAAACTGACAACCCTAAGAAGATCCTGTGATCTGCCCCTGGCCAGTGAGTCAGTTGTTTTTCTACTTCTTAGACATGGTCACAGTGAGTCTGAGGCTTTCATTCTAACCACAGACCACTATCTTAGTCTCCAGATGAAAAGGAAGCCTTTATCTTAGAGCTGAAGACTAAGTAAGTGATCTATGATTCAGAACCAAACCCGTGGTGACAGTGATACCACTCTTATTTTAATCACTTTAGTTTAAAGGAATATGAAGGCACTTAATAGTCCCTTGGTTCTACATTTAATAAAGCAGAGAAGAAAACTTAGAACATAAATAGCATCTGAGAACCAAAGCTGGAAGAGATTTTACACTTAATCTAATATCTGCATTTTAGAGATGACAAAACTGAGCCCCTACTTTAATACCTCACAATTAGTAGCAGTACATAATTTATATATTCACTTGATACTGGGATACAGAATGGGATTTTTTTTTTCATTCAGGGACAACATTAAGAAGACATGCAGAAACACTAGCAAAACACTGAAAACTTCCTATAAAAATTATGGCTATTTTAAAATGTACTAGAACATATGATGTTAGGGTGTTTTTCTTCAGTCGCTAAATCATGTCTGACTCTTTGCAATTCCATGGACTGCAGCACACTAGGCCTCCCTGTCCCTCACTATCTGCCAGAGTTTGCCCAAGTTCATGTTCCCTGAATTGGTGAGCTATCCAACCATCAACATCCATGAAATATTACCTTTTCTTGTCATCATCAAAATTAGGTAATTTTGAAATATCCCTGCATAAAAATCAAACTACATTTTAATGCAACCTTAAATTAGGAGGGGCTTCCCTAGTTCCTCAGCAGTAGAGAATCCGCCTGCAATACAGGAGACTCAGGTTTGAGCCCTGGGTCAGGAAGATCCCCTGGAGAAGGAAATGGCAACCTACTCCAGTATTCTTGCCTGGGAAATCCCACGGACAGAGGAGCATCGTGGGCTACAGTCCTTGGGGGTCACAGAGAGTTAGTAACTGAACAACAACAAAATTATAAGAATAAATAGAGAACACACACATACTCTTTAGAAAGAAAACATGATTAAGAGAGCTGACCTCAGTGCCTAGATTGCATGAGCTAATTTTCCTTCTAAAAGTTTTGAGACTCTGTCAAGGCTGAGAGGCACAACCACCATGCAGCGCAGCATCAGACAGAGTAGGCTGAGTACTCACAAATGCCGGGGTAAAAAATGAGCCATTTTGAGCTTTGCTTAGGACAATCAGCGTTGTCTTAAAATAAAAACTGGAGAAGCAGGAAAATGATGTCTCATTACGAATCCGTTACTGCAACAGCTCTCATAGTGTGGTCACCAAACCAGCAGTTTCAGTATCACCAGTGAACTTTTTAAGACGTGAAAATTCTCTATACCCCTGAGACACACAGATGCATAAATTCTGGAGGTGGGGAGAAAGTCCATTTTGTCAAGCCCTCTGTAGAATTCTGCTGCACACTGAAGCTTGAGAACTGCTATGTTAACGAGTGATTTTCAAACTTTTTAGGGTCCAGACACTTTACACTCCTAAAAATTCTTAAGGAGCCCCAAAGGTTGTTTATAGGTTGCAAATACCCACACTTGCCACTTTCAAAAGTTAGTCAGACATTCAAAATATATTAATTCATTTTAAAACAACAGTAAATCCCTTCACATGCTGTTTTAAATGAAAACAGTAGTATTTTTCAAAAAACAAGGCAAAAATTCATTGAGAGGCATTGCTTTACATTTCTCCACATCTCTTTAATGACTTAGGAGAAGCAAGGAAGTTTCTCCATCTTTAGTATTCAATCTGTTCCCAGATGTTGTTTGGGTTGAAGAAAACTCAGGCTTACAGATACGCAGTTAGAAAGGGAAGGGGTATTTTAATAGCCTTTTCAAATAGTGGTGGATATTATTTGATACCACACCAAAGTATGTGGTAGTTTCTTAAAAATCAGCTGCAATGTATAATCTGAAACCATATTAATGAACTTTTAGTGCTTTTACATTAAAATCCATTGGTCTTTCTTGCACACTGAATGGCTTTTTTATCTGTGTAAAATTCTACAACATCAATACATTGATATCTGGAAAACAAAAGCTTACTGAGTTACGCAACTCAGCCAGATGGGGACATATTTTCTTACATTATATTAACAAATGTGATTTTCTTGGATAATGCTGCAAATCTAATCAAAGAAGTCTTTATATAATATTGTGAAATGTTAGGCTCACAGGGGTGGAAACAAGTTTTCTTAAATTCTGATTTTCACTTGAAAGCTCAAATTTTATCATTGGCAATAATGACTTTGTTTCTTTCCCTTCAAACACAGGATTGCTTTGTTCACGGCAAAGAAAATACCTGCCAAATATAACCAAGCCGGAGTACTGACAGTGTCATCTGTCCTTTCAAGTAATAACAATGGTGATCCATGAAATAAACCAAGTTCAGGTTGCAACTCAAAACAACTGCATGAGGGCTTTTCCTCAAGACAGTAACCATGTGGTGCTTGAAGTGTGCTTTCCGTTGCATCACACACAACATTAAGAAAATGTGTACTCACAGGGTCAAGATATGATCAGATTGACATTTCAGGAACACTCTTAAGCAAACTCAGCATTTTTCTGACTCCTGCAGATATGTTGTAATGGTGTTGCAATTTTACCCACCATGGCTTTCACAGGATGAGTGCAAATGTCAACGCAATAAAAAAGGCAAATAACACCTCAGTGTTGTCATAAAAGTAGCTTTGGCTCCACTGTCCTCCTCCCCCACTGCCCCCCACCCCCTGGGTCTTTGGAAACTGCTGTTTTAAGAGCTCCTAAGAGAAAGATCTAGAGTTTCCCTACTTCCTCAGGTACTTGTTTATAAGCTATCTCCCCTATGTAACTGCAAAATGCTTTACAGTAGAGAGTCAGATCTCAGCATCTAAAACAGAGTAGGGCTCAAAGATTCAACCTTAATTGAAGAAGCAAATTCAGGGATGCCATTCATACACGGGATGCTTTAAGGACTAAAGAGTAAAGCTTTAAGTGAACTCAAGGAATCCCACAGCCCTTCCTCGCTGGATGTTCAGGACTATAACAGTGCATACATCTAAGATTAATTGGCATAGCTTTTTAAAAAAACTACTTATTTGACAGGAACCACATAGGTGCTCATAACAAGTGGATGGAGGCGCCAAGCAGTAATTCTAAACAGAAACAAGAGCTTCATGTAAATTGCTGATGTAGTCTAGAGGCACTCCCAGAAAATGTTCGAGGTGCACCAATCAACAGCAATTACTAGTTATACTTTTACTAGGTTTTCTGGTTCAGTGAAGGTAAAGAGGAGGACTCATGGAGTCTATTCTCCAAGGAAAATAAACAGTCAGGATCCAGGGAAATTTCTGATTACAGTCTTTGATAGTTAGATAATTGTTTTCTAAGAGGTTAACTAGCTTTATTGGCTACCCCATGTTTGTTTTTGGTCACCGCCTGCTCCACCACTGCCCTACAGTGACTATCCTTGTACCATTACAATGGAAAGGAGTCAACAGATACTGCATAAAGTAAGTCAAAAAGGACACAATCTGTTTTCTGTTCTGTTTTTTTAGGTTAAAAGGACAGACACTAGAAGAATCCAAAACAAAAATTCATTTGCCATGGTTGCTCTGGGTCAGAATGAGACAGAAACAGGCTTTACTTTTTAACTTTTCTGTACTGCTTGAACTGTTTTCAACCACAGACATATATTGCTTTTATGATATAAAACAATGTAACAGTTTTACAGGCAAAACAGGAAAAGAGCCTGTGTGATTCATTTTAGCTGCAAGAAGGGAAGGAGGATGTTGGAAAAGATTGCTTGCACCCTGAGGTCTGCCTCCTCAGGCAGGAAAAAATCTCCAAGGAAGAGGAAGGGTGAAGGCAGCATTCAGGAGTGGCTGCACCAAGCTTGGCCTTAATGAGAAAAAGACCCCACGTGTGAGGTTCTTTGCTCCTCCCCATAGCGAGGCAGCAAGGTGTGGTGACCACAGGGGCGTGTGAAGGTCCTGGTGGATGCCACAACAGAGGCCCTGGTTATTAACACAGTGACCAGCAAAACACTGGCTGGGGCTTGGAACTGGCTACAGAGTAGCCATCTGGCTTTCTCATCCTAGAGGGATGGAATTATCTTTATCTCACAGAACTGGGTCAAGGACAGAGTGAGCTCATGTAACTTAAAGTACCCAATACTCAGCAAGGCAGGATTGCTCTTTGAGAATCAAATTTGTCATCCCTAGAAATGTAAGGATGGATTACAAAGTTCCTTCACGTGTGACAAGCTAAATCCTATCTACAACTTGGAAAGACCCCTTCAACTGTTCCATATAAAGCATGGGTGATTTCACAACTTATCATTTGAGCCCAAATAAGCTACTCTCCAAAAGTGGTCTCTTCTCACCGATTCTGAAAGGACTTCCCAGCAATGTTGTCTCTGTAGGAATCAAACAAAACATGGTATTGATCCCGGCTCCATTCCAGAACCACCTAGGGAAAGAAAGAAAAAGAAACAATGTTTACTCTGCATCAAATATTGAGAGTATATAACTTTCATTTCATCTTAATTTCATTAAGGATTGCTAAAGGACTCCCAAGGCAATAGAAATAAAAGTAAAAATAAACAATTGGGACCTAATCAAACTTACAAGTTTCTGCATAGCAAAGAAAACCATAAACAAAATAAAAAGATAACCTATGGACAGGGAGAAAGTATCTACAATGATGTGACCAACAAGGGTTTAATTGCCAAAATATATAAACAGTTCATGCAACTCAACAACAAAAAACAAACAATCCAGTTGAAAAATAGGCAGAACTAAATAGACATTCCTCCAAAGAAGACATACAGATGGCCGACAGGCAAATGAAAAGATGTTCAACGCTGCTAATTATTAGAAAAATGCAAATTAAAACTACAATGAGATACCAGCTCACACAGTCAGAATGGCCATCATTAAGAAGTCTACAAATAAATGCTTGGGAGAGTGTGGAGAAAGGTGAACCCTCCTACACTGCTGGTGGGAATGTAAGTTGGTGCAGCCACTATGGAAAAGAGTAGATTCCTCAAAAAACAAGGAGGTTCCTCAAAAAACTAAAAATAGAACTGCCATATGATCCAGCAATCCCACTCCTGGGCACATATCCAGACAAAAATATAATTCAAAAATATACATGCACAGTTATGTTCACAACAGCACTATTTACGATAGCCAAGACTGGAAACAACCTAATATCCATTAACAGATGCATGGATTAAGAAAAATACAGTTTTATATATATACCAGGGAGAGGGTGGGAGAGAGATGGAGTGGGAATTAGGGTTAGAGGATATAAATAGAACAGGTAAACAACAAAGTTTTACTGTATAGTACAGGGAACTATAGTCAATATCTATGATAAACCAAAACGGAAAAGAATTTTTAGAAGAAGAATGTATATGTATACATATGTATAACTGAATTACTTTGCTGTACAAAAGAAATTAACATTGTAAATCAACTATATTTCAATAAAATTTTTTAAATAAAGAATTGTGAAAGAAACAGGTAAAGCAATCAAAATTCATCCATTCACTCAGTGCCTGCCCTATACTGTGCTCCATCCAAATGAATGATACAAGGATAGTTAGGGACTGCCCTGGTGGTCCAGTGGCTAAGACTGTGCTTCCAATGCAGGGGGTCCATGGGTTCGATTCCTGGCTGGGGGACTAAGAGCCCACATACCGTGTGGAAAGGCCAAAAAATAAAACTAAAAAAAATATTCAAAAGGATAGTTATATAATTATGTAAATAAAAGCTACAGCTTCTGGCCTGTGGAAGGGGGAGGAGAGTCAAACGGATTTAGTGCATTGTGATATGAGGACTGGGTCTTGGAGAACAAGTTCACCAGGTAGGGAGAAAAGGTCAGTGCCAGGAGGGCATGTTCAAAGGTTGAGAGGCAGCAATGGGGGTTGTCTGAGGGCAACTGTTCTGGTGGCTTTGGCTGGAGCACAGGCAGTACCTAAAGAGAGATGGGGCTGGGAAGGGAGCCGGGCCCTGAAGGGGAACTGCCATGGGAAACGGGGGCACTGGAGGACTTCAAGGCAGCTACATGATCCATCCAAAACACAGGGAACTTTTCACAGCACAGAACACGAGTTACAACAGAAGAGATGGACAAGATACGGGGGGTGGTGCCCTCACAACCTGTGGAGGATTCGGCTGACCTTGCTCAACATTTCAGGAGAAGATGGAAAGCTTTAGATAAGAGCTCCCTCATGTGTGCACCCCAAATCTATAAACCTACCTACACACATGCCCCAGTTTCTTCTTCACTCCCTTTACCACAGAGAAAGTGTCCCCCTTCCTTGCAAACACCCAATCTCTGTCTGGATCTCATCAACTCATCTGCTCAAGACCTTGCCTCCTTTCTCTTTCCCTTTCAATAGGACTATTCCTATTAGCATATCAGCATATTCCAGCATCTCAGGGAAATGTTCCCTCCCCTCCCACCCCCTCCATCTTAGTCATGCTACTCTGAACTTTCTGTCTCTTTAAGGGCAGCTATCTTCAGATCTCTTCAAGAAAAATAGAGATACCAAGGGAACATTTCATGCAAAGATGGGCTCGATAAAGGACAGAAATGGTATGGACCTAACAGAAGCAGAAGATATTAAGAAGAGATGGCAAGAATACACAAAAGAACTGTACAAAAAAGATCTTTACAACCCGGATAATCATGATGGTGTGATCACTCATCTAGAGCCAGACATCCTGGAATGTGAAGTCAAGTGGGCCTTAGAAAGCATCACTATGAACAAAGCTAGTGGAGGTGATGGAATTCCAGTTGAACTATTTCAAATCTTGGAAGATGATGCTGTGAAAGTGCTGCACTCAATATGCCAGCAAGTTTGGAAAACTCAGCAGTGGCCACAGGACTGGAAAAGGGCAGTTTTCATTCCAATCCCAAAGAAAGGCAATGCCAAAGAATGCTCAAACTACCGCACAATTGCACTCATCTCACATGCTAGCAAAGTAATGCTCAAAATTCTCCAAGCCAGGTTTCAGCAGTAAGTAAACCATGAACTCCCTGATGTTCAAGCTGGTTTTAGAAAAGGCAGAGGAACCAGAGATCAAACTGCCAACATCCGCTGGATCATGGATAAAGCAAGAGAGTTCCAGAAAAACATCTATTTCTGCTTTATTGACTATGCCAAAGCCTTTGACTGTGTGAATCACAATAAACTGTGAAAAATTCTGAAAGAGATGGGAATACCAGACCACCTGACCTGCCTCTTGAGAAATCTGTATGCAGGCCAGGAAGCAACAGTTAGAACTGGACATGGAGCAACAGACTGGTTCCAAATATGAAAAGGAGTACATCAAGGCTGTATATTGTCACTCTGCTTATTTAACTTATATGCAGAGTGCATCATGAGAAATGCTGGACTGGAAGAGGCACAGGCTGGAATCAAGATTGCCAGGAGAAATATCAATAACTTCAGATATGCAGATGACACCACCCTTATGGCAGAAAGTGAAGAGGAACTACAAAGCCTCTTGATGAAAGTAAAAGAGGAGAGTGAAAAAGTTGGCTTAAAGCTCAACATTCAGAAAACGAAGATCATGGCATCTGGTCCCATCACTTCATGGGAAATAGATGGAGAAACAGTGGAAACACTGTCAGACTTTATTTTTTTGGCTCCCCAAAATCACTCCAGATGGTGACTGCAGCCATGAAATTAAAAGATGCTTACTCCTTGAAAGAAAAGTTATGAGCAACCTAGATAGCATATTCAAAAGCAGAGACATTACTTTGCCGACTAAGGTCCGTCTACTCAAGGCTGTGGTTTCTCCAGTACTCATGTATGGATGTGAGAGTTGGACTGTGAAGAAGGCTGAGCGCTGAAGAATTGATGCTTTTGAACTGTGGTGTTGGAGAAGACTCTTGAGAGTCCCTTGGACTGCAAGGAGATCCAACCAGTCCATTCTAAAGGAGATCAGCCCTGGGATTTCTTTGGAAGGAATGATGCTAAAGCTGAAACTCCAATACTTTGGCCACCTCATGCGAAGAGTTGACTCATTGGAAAAGACTCTGATGCTGGGAGGGATTGGGGGCAGGAGGAGCAGAGGACGACAGAGGAAGAGATGGCTGGATGGCATTACGGACTCAATGGACGCGAGTCTGAGTGAACTGCAGGAGTTGGTGATGGACAGGGAGGCTTGGCGTGCTGCAATTCATGGGGTCGCAAAGAGTCGGACACAACTGAGCGACTGAACTGAACTGATCTTCAGAAAGATATCCTACCCACCCTCTAGCCACCCCAACCCCACTTCCGCTCTCGCCACTTCACTGGCCCTACCAAGGCTTCCACACTCTCAAACCCAGTGACAATCTCCTGCTTGCGATTTTACTCCGCTGGCAGCATCACCCCGTGCCTCCTTCTTGAACCACTTTCTTGGTTTTCCACTCATCATTCTGGTGGCTCCTTCTCAGTCTCCTGTGCCAGCTCAATCCCATCTATCTGACCTTTTAACGTGCCCTTTCATTCTGCTTCTCTTCCGGGAAGGCCTTCGTTCTTGCCAAGGCTTCTTCTGGGGTCCTGCTCTACCAACCCTAGGATGTGGCCCTGATACACTAAGATGACTGTGGAAGCCCCAGTCACTTAGACTTCACTGCAGCCAACAGAAGAGGAGAGCGAGGGAAGACAAGCCCCTCTTTTAAGGAGACTTTCAGAAGCTGCCCCTACCCCTTCCATTTTAATTGGCCAGAATGCAGTCACATGACAACAGCTGGCTACACTGAAGACCCTGTGGACCTAAATGAGCTGCAACTGCTACTAGCTTCTTTTCGTGGCATTCAGACTTTTCAAGACCTGGCCTCTGCCTACCTTTACAACCTCACTTCACTGGGATGTTTCATAAACACCACAAATTAATAACTCTCCCACTCAAAGCACTGATTTAAAAAGCAACTGATTTTAGAGACTTCCCTGGCAGTCTAGCAGTCAAGGCTCCGCATTGCCACCGCAGGGAGCATAGGTTCAACCCCAGATGTGGGAACTAGCATTCTGAATGCTGCACAGCACAGCCAAAAAAAATTTTTTAGAAGAATAAAAAATCAAAAAATAAATAAAACAACTAATTTTAAAGGGTGTTCGGTCTAATGTGCCTGGTACCATATTTATAAAGAGAATTAAGCTAAGCTACCTGAGTTCAAGGAACTACAGTTGATTATTTTTAATAAAGAATTCTATTGCAGGCTACAGCTGCACTGAAGGAGCACCTGACTCTTTCCAGGAAGACACTGGGAAAGACGGCCCTGAAGAAGCAACGTTAGCAGAGTCTTAAAGGATAAACGGAAGTCTGTCACTGTTCATCTGGGAAACAAGGAACGGTAGAGGGAGAGGGGAGTGAAGGAGAAGAGAATCAAGGCGATCGCTAGGTTTTCAGCGTTTCTAGAATGAGTAATTGAACACA
Source organism: Budorcas taxicolor (assembly GCF_023091745.1). Taxonomy (NCBI): domain Eukaryota; kingdom Metazoa; phylum Chordata; class Mammalia; order Artiodactyla; family Bovidae; genus Budorcas; species Budorcas taxicolor. Next base: position 109,468,186 of record NC_068914.1, read on the forward strand.
GACTAGGGCCACTTATGACATGGGAGGAGCAAGTATAGAGGTATGAAGTACAGAGGGCATGAGAGCTGGTGGGATTCGGGAGTCCCACTTTAGGCATGGTATACTTGAGGTTGGAAGTGCATACAACCGGCCTGTCCACATGGACTTGCTGATTCCCAGAGGAGGAGAAATGGGCTCTACCTTTGATACTGAACAGCACCGAACCAATGATGGGCACATAGCTAAGAAATGCCATCTGCTTTGCTAAATATATAACAGACTACGTATCTATACTCAGTAATACAATTGTATGTATCTGTATCAGCTTATGAGCTCAAAAGGAAGCGATTCTCCATCAATATTCCTATGTAGCTTGCAAAAGGACAACCAGTATTATCTATTTTTCTTGTAAAATAAGCCACGAAAAAATAAAGCTCAATATAATTGTCCTCAGTTAGTAGGGCTACCGAAGGTGGGGAGAAAACAGCGGAGAGCACGAGCTTCACCAATGCCTGGGCAATGCCAATGTGCTGATGTGAACACAACGTGCCTTCCTTCATCAGATAAACTAATCTCACCATCTCCAAACCACTCTAGTGTGTTGGAAAGAACAGCAACAGCGAAGGGTCCTTCTCTAACACATTTAGGAACACTCTTCTAGTGCAGAGTTCTCCACTCTTAGACCTTGGGGGAGATGGAAGGAATGCTGGCTTATTTTTTGGGATGCGGGTTTTCATCCCAGCTCTGTCACTTTGAGTGACCTTTGCATGCATGTGTGCTAAGTTGCTTCAGTCGCGTCCAACTCTTTGCAACCCTAGGAACCATAGCACCCCAGGCTCCTCTGTCCATGGGGCTCTCTAGGCAAAGAAGACTGGAATGGGCTGCCATGCCCTCCTCCAGGGGATCTTCCCAACCCAGGGATCAAGCCTGTGACTCTTTCATCTCCTGCATTGGCAGGCAGGGTTTTTTTACCACTAGCATGCCCTGGGAAGCACATGAGTGACTCTGAGCAAGTTATTTAGCCTTTTTGGCTATTCCTTCATCTATATAATGAAGGGGACCTGATCAAACTGTCTTCGAAATCCCTGCCGTTCCTAAAAGTCTAGACTTAAGGAGGGACCCAACTGTGTGGCTATCACAGTGTCCTCCTATGCCCACATGTCAGCTTCTTAAGGACACTGGCTCTTCCTGTCCTCACCTCCTCTCTGGGTCTTCTGTCCTTGGTCCTAAGTCCATCAACATTTGAACTTGATTCTCTTCCATCATAACCATTTCCCTTTCTGCTATTCCTGTCAGCTAAACGTTATTATGAAAATTTTTCCAAACTTTTTTAGATCAATGAGTATTATGCTCTATGAGGAATGGAAAAAGGAAACTTGTAAATCAAATAAAATTCATCTAAGGGTTAGTGTCAAATTATTTTCTTAATACTATCAAGAGTAGAAATTTGTGCAATTATAAAATTGTTTGCTCTAGGGTAAACTGTAAAAATATGAACACCTTCCAAACAACAAGGAAGCCAAAAACAAACAAAAAAAAGGCTTACACGTGGAATTAGATAGTTTTCAGCAATTATTAGCAGTAAACAAAAGACAAATAGGTAAGAGAAGCACTGACTACTGTAAAATCAATCCTCTGTTGTGGCACAAAGCCTTTCCATATTCTTAGCCCAATCTGAATGCTTCCTTCTCAGAACTCTGAATAACTTCTAGCTCTATCACTTATTTGGAAATCGGTTGCCCACTGCCTTGTAAAACCTCTGGCCTTGCGTCATTTAGCTTTTTTATTGCTATTTGCCTTTCATCCCATGTTAGCATCTTGACAGGCCAAACTGCTTGAGGGTAGAAAATGACTTACAATTCTGTTAACTATAAACTCATTTCCAGTACATTATATACCATTTTCTTCTTAGTAAATATTACCTAGCTACTGCAGAAGTGACGTAAGAGAAGGCTGGATCTGAGAACTTGGGAGACTCCTAAGAGAACCTCCCTGCTCTCTGGCTTGGGAGCTGTGAAATGCTGGGTAAACTACAAATGTGTGGGCCTCAACTTCCTTAACTGGGAACTAAGTACTCAATCTATTTCATCAATCCACTGTGCTGCTAGAGCAGGATGGGGATTCTCCCATGATGTGGGCCAATAAAAGGTATAGGGAGCGTGCTATGCCCAGTGGACAACTGGCCTGTCCACCTGGACTTGCAATTCCCTAAGGAGGAGATATGGGTTCCACCTTTGATATCAAACAGCACCAAACCAATGACAGGCACATAGATATGAAAGGCCATCTATTTTGCTAGAAAACAAGGGTAAGCAAGCATAACTTCCTGAACAACATTTTTATAATGGCAAGACATTTGAAGCATTATATTGGTAGTAATGCAAAAATTTTATGGGAAACTCATGTGATAAAAATATAAGATACAACACTGACCTTCAAAAAATGTTCTACTTGCCATTTTGAGCTATTCCACACAGACACACACACACCCCTACATTATTCTTCTCAGAGTATGTTTCTCTGTTACTAACGGTAGTTCATTGGTAAAAATTTAAGACACAATAAACTAAAATGCTATTTATTAAAATACTGCATGAGCTCTGAAATACTACATGAGCTCTGAGATAACACATAAACAATGTATTATTAATAATTTATCTAAAAATCATCTAAAGGTAGTTTATTCTACTAATTCAAAATGTTTTTCACTTTTAAGACTCCATTTTAATAATCAAGGCATCCAAGGTATTCAAGATCAATTGCTGGTTAGTTTTACAAAATGGCAGCCAAGGTGAGTCTGTGTGCTGACCGCAGAGGAGAAAGGGCACACACACACACACACACACTCACAAGCTCTGTCGTGCCAGCACGCCCTCCCTCTCGAATCCCTGGAACAAGGTACCAACTGTGAGGCAGGGACTATGATGACCCAAAGAGACGCTCCAGGCCAAGCAGCAGTGTGTGCGGTGGTGCTGAGATTTAATCAACCCAAGTCTGTAGCCCATGTTCCCATTTAGCTTGGCCCAGGCTCTCTCAGCGTTGCGAGCTGTCACCTGGCTGCCCCACCGATGCTTATTTACACAGAGCCAGCTTTGTCAAATACACATTCATGAATGTGGTCATTTAACCAGTTGAAACTGGTATGTTTACCATCCCTAACCCAATGGCCTAAAACTGTTTCCCTAGCATGTTTATAAACAACCACAAGTCACATAATAAAAGTTGTGTTTCTCCTTAACATTTGTAGAATGTCTAATAGTCCTTTAGCTGGTTTTTGCCCACAAATGCTAAAACTTTCAGTTGGTAAAATTTCCTTCAGTTTTAAAACTGGTGCACACTTTGGCTGATGACTTTGATGGCCCCGGAAGAGGACTGAATGCACGTGTGCGGTAGGATCACAGAGAATGAAGTGCAAGCTCTGTTATCCTTTGGGGGGTTCCCAGTTAAGGAAAGGAAGAAGGGGGACTTCCCCGGTGGTCCAGTGGCTGAGACTCTGAGCTCCCAATACAGAGGAACTGGTTCGATCCCTGGTCAAGGGAACTAGATCCCACATGCCATGATTAAAGATCCCAAATGCAGCAACTAAGGCTCAGTGCACCCAAATAAATACATAAAAATAAACTTTTTTTTTTTTTAAAGGGGAGGAGGAAAGTAATTATTAAGAAGGGAACTGGTATACAGTGCAAGGATCCTAAGATTTACAATCAGAAGACATGAGTTTAAATCTGGCATTTAATAATAAAATCCAGGGCACTTCTCCATTTTCAACTGTTTCTTCTGTAGAATGAGGATATCAACAGCACCTAGTCCACAAGACTGTTTTGATGAAACATGCAAATCCAACAGAGCTGTACAATACCCCTGCCAACTGCTTGCAGGTCTCTTAGAGACAGCGTTTACATGCCACATACAGTATAAGCTGTTCACTTGTTTAAATGTCTGTCTACACCTCTGCGAGCAACTCAAATGCTGGAACTGGATCTCTCTCTTGTTTTTAGTCCCACAACCCTGCACAGTGCCTGGCACAAAATCAATAAACCTTTCTAGAATGAGTGATTATGGCTACTAGTTTTATAAGGCAAAACACCTTAGAACAGCTTACCGCTCCATGGTTTCCCATCGGAACTTCCTGCTTTCAGATCCAGTCCCAAAGAGTCAAGGTAAAAGCTAAAGGCTGGAAGTACAGAGAGGACAGCACACAAGGGTGCAAAACTCTCTCCATTAAAACACGTGTCCCCTCCTCAGCATTTGAAGTGTAGAAATGTGACATCCGATCTTATAAAACTCAAGATGCTGAGACTCTCCAATCTCAAGCAGCAAGAACTCTAAGTAACTGACAGAGATTTTCATACACTGATAATCACATCAGAAGTTTATAATATTCCTAAATTACAAGCTCTTCACAGTTTCTGAGAACCAAATATACTTTGCATTAAGAGGCGCTAAATGAGAGGCCAAGATAACCTAAGAGATATTCTTTTTTTTTTTTTCACTAATCCACCTTCTCCTTTGATACCAATCAGAAAGTCAAATCTGCTCATCACCCAGCAGCGTTTTCTAATCACATTTGATGAAACATGCTCATTTTCCTGCCTCAGTCCATTAGAGCTTCTCTGACAGAATACTACAGACTGGGTGGCTCATAAGCAACAACAATTTCTCACGGTTCTGGAGACTGGGAAGACCAAGGTTAAGGTGCTGGCAGATTGTTGTTTGGTGAGGGCCTGCTTCCTGGTCCACAGATGGCCGTCTTCATGCTCTGTCACCTCACATGTTGGAAGGGGCAAGGGAGCTCTCTGGGGTTTGTTTTAAAAGGGCACTAATCCCACACATAGGGGCTCCACCCTCATGACTTAATCACCAAAGTCCTCACCTCCTAATACCATCACACTGGGAATAAAGTTTCAGCTTGTAGATTTTGGGAGGACACAGTCAATTCATCTCATTTCTCAACACAAAATGGCTAAAACAAGAGATTAACCCATTTCATAATAGGCACTGAATGGTTATTAAAATAACTGGAGTGGTTTTAATAACTGGAGTAGTTTCCCTTTTTCACATACTGGAAATGATCCAAACCCAAGATGCATGACCACTATTTACTCAAACATTAATTAAATTCAAAGATACTTTCCTAGACCACTTCTCCCTTTTGTGAATTCTTCACATAATTAGACACACAACACACATTTGTTGATTATTTTAAAAGGCACAAAATGGGAACCAGGGCTCTGTTCTCAGGGAGCAGACATCCTGTTAAGGATTAATCATTGACTTGCATGAAATGATTTATGAATATTTACTGTTCAGCTTTTAAATGAACACAGGTGAAAATAGATTACTGTTGGAGAAAAGGAATAATCAAGGACAGGGTTCAACATAATAGCTTAACAAAATCTCTCTCCTTTTCCTGGGAGAGAAGGCTGAGATTTTTAAGGGACTAAAGGAGCAAAGAGAGGGAACTCCCTGGTGGTCCAGTGGTCAGGACTTAGCTTTCACTGCCAAGGGGCTGGGTTCAACTCCCTGGTCAGGGAACTAAGAACAAAAAAAAAAAAAAAAAAAGAAGCAAAGAGAAAGGGCTGCCACTGAGGGGAAAGGAGACAAAATAATAAAGGAACTTGTATTAAAACACAGAATTAAGTCTTTGTGTGTCCTAGGTGGTCCAATGGTTAAGAATCCTTCCTGGAATGCAGGGGACGTGGGTTTGATCCCTGGTTGGAGAACTAAGATCCCATATACCATGGAACTTAGCCCGTGCACCTCAAATAGAGTCCAGGTGCTGCAGGAAGATCCTGCATGCCACAACAAAGCCCGGACACAGTCAAATAAATTAAATAAGAAGATCCACTATTTAAAAAGTAAATAAAACACAGAATTAAGAACGTTAAACCTTTGACAGTACACTTTATCATAAAAAGTTTTATCTAAACGGCAAAAAATAATCTCTTCAACCGCACTTGAATAAAAGTAAAAGGGGGGGGGGGGGGGAACCATACCAAAGATGGTTTCAGGAGTATTCAAACCAACTTCCTGGGGACGTATATGCAGGCCCACTTGTCTTATAGTTCAGAGGTTACAGGATCACAGAATTGTACAGGGGGGACTTTAAACCCAGTGCCCTGCTAGCATGTCCTGGCAAACAGTTACTCTACCTAGGAGTTTAGACCTGCACTGTCCAAAAAATGGTATCCCCACTGGCCACGCACAGATATTTAAGTTAAGACTAAGTTGAATTTAAAACTCAGCACATTAGTCACACTAGACATACTTCAAGTGCCCACCAGCCACAGGTAGTCAGTGGCTACTGTACTGGACAGCTCACAATTACTGACTATTTCCACAGGGCACAAAGTTCTCTTGGACAGCATTGCAGCTATTCATTCCTTAAAGATTAAGTTCTGGTCACAAAAGGAGGCCTGGACCTCAGCCCCCAGTTTTGTGATTTTAGACAAGACACTTATAGCCCTGTAAGTTTCGAATGTAAAATTAAAACAATAATCCCTTATCCCAAAAGGTGTTGTTATAAAAAAATCAAGTGAGCTGATATAAATTCATCTATTCTAATAACTACAAAGTACTACAAGCAGAGTTCTCTTTTTATGAGTTTGCTTTGCAGAGAAGTCATAAATTAGTCAAGAATTTAAATAGCTGTAAAGTCATTTTAAAAAACCCTTTCCTGAGGGGCAATTAGCAATATGATTCAAAGGACCAAGAAATGCTTGTATCTTTTGTTCTGGCTAATTCCACTTCTAGAAATACATGCCAGGGAAAAAAACATAGGTGTACCCAAAGACTGCTGTATAAAAATGATAATCACTATTACTTGTATAAATAAAACCTGAAAATAGTTTTAAAAATTAAATTAAATAGGTAATTGGGTAAGTAAATTAAGGTACAGTCACACAAATATTACAAAGCTATTAAAAATTATGCAGGTTTTAAACTGCTAAAAATTAGTAACTTAATTCAGTCAATGAGCGGATATTATGTGGCATCATTCCAAATTCTGACACACAGCAACAACCAAAACAAAAGGTCTTCCATTATGAAACATACAGACCAGTTAAATGGTAAAATGTTTGATAAAATATTATGCGAAAAAAAACAACCAAAACTATCATCCTGGAACAGAACCTCAGCAAAATAGCAGAGTGGCAACTCCAATCTCTCATCCCCTCAGAAACACTGAAAAACAAGCAAAAACTCCAAAACAAAAAAAGACAGATACTGCATGAAATATCCATTATATGAAATGTCCAGAATAGGCAAATCCATAAAGACAGGAGGTGACTAACAGTTACCAGGGCCCAAGGGGAGAATACAGAGTTACTACTTACTACCAAGTTTCTGTTTGGGGTGAGGGATACCTTTTGCAAACAGACAGTGGTAACAATTACTCACAAAGTAAATGTAATTAATGCCATGGAGCTGTTGATACACTTAAAAATTATTAAAATAGGACTTCCCTCGTGGTTCAGCGGCTAAGACTCCAGACTCCCAATACAGGTAGCTTGTGTGATCCCTGCTCAGGGAACTAGATCTACTACAACTAAGACCCCGTGCAGCCAAATAAATAATTTTAAAAGTCATTAAAACACAAATTTTGTTGTTCGTATTTTACCGCACGATTTTGGAAATCACTACAATACTCCTCCCAAAGGAGTAATAAAGCAACATTATGAACAATTCTATGATCACAGATTTGATAACTTAGATGAAATGGACCAAATACTTAAAAGATACAATCTACCAAAGCTCAAACAAGGAGAAATATATAATCTGAATAGCCTCTATTTATTAAATAATTTGAATCAATAAGTAATAACATTCCAAATCAGAAAGCAACAGGCCCAGATGGGTTCACTGGTGAATTCTACCAAACATTCAAGGAAAAAATGACACCAATTCTCTACAATTTCTTCCAGAAAAACAGAACCAGAGTGAATACCTTCTAACTCATTCTATAAGGAAAACTACAAACTGATAACTTTCAAGAATATAGATGTGAAAATCTGTTATGAAATAAAATCTAACAATGCAGAAAAAGAATCATATAATATAACCAAGTGGGATTTATTCTGGATACATGTTTTTGAATGCTGGTTCAACATCTGAAAACCAATTAACGTAATCCATCATATTCATAGGCAAAAGAAGAAAAATCTTATGATCCTATCAATAGATATAGGAAGAGTATTTGACAAAATTCAAAACCCATTTTTTATTTAAAATAAATAAAAACCTCAGCAAATTAGGAATAGAAGGAAACTTCTTCAACTAGGGTATTTCCAGGTGAAATTAGACTAGTAAAGCAGCTTGCCCTCCTTCCTAATGTAGATGAACCTCATCTAATCAGTTGATGGCCTAAATAGAACGAAAAAGCTGAGTATGAGAGAATATCCTCTGATCTGAGAGCACTGAGCCATAACACAGTCTTCCTGCCTTCGAACTTGAAGTGAAACATCAGCTCTCCCTGGGTCTCTGTGCAGCCAGCTTTCAGGTAGGAACTACACCACTGGCTTCTCTGGTTCTTGGGTCTTTTGGACTTGGGCTGGAGCTACATCCCTGGCTCTCCTGGGTCTCCAGTTTTGCTAATGCAGATCCTGCAGAGCTGTCAGCCTCCACAATCCTGTGAGTCAATTCCATATAATAAGTCTATTTCCATACACACACACACATGCCCACGAGCATGCACATACATATATACATACATCCTACTGGGTTCATTTCTCTGAGGAACCCTAATATATTACATATCAACTAATATCAACTAAACGTATATATTTTCCATTAAGGTTCACTTTTGACACTGATCACTCAGGGGACCTTTCCATGTTTAGATACTAGGAAAAAAGAATCTCTCTGCATTCCACCTCTTAGTGCCAGGCTCTATTCCAGGGAGTGAGGATACAGTGGTGAATAAGACAGAAACCCCACTCCCACAGAGCTTACATACTAAAGAGGGGTGAGAGGGAGATGAGATATTAAATACACACATAAACATTTTCAGGCTGGAACTAAGTACTATTTTAAAAAAGAAGAACATGGGACTATAAACAGCAGTGACCTAGGAAAAGAGGCTGCTCTAGGCTGGGTGGTGGGGAAGGCCCATCCAGGAAGAGTTCCTGAGCTGAGACATGCGGAACGGGCGGTCTGTGGACAGAGCTCCACAGGCTGACAACAGTGCCAAGCTCTAAGAGGGACACAAATCTGATGTGTTCAAGGAACAAAAGACGGGGAATGCCCCATTCTGCATCTCAACCCCAGGTAGGTTTGGGAGTATCTGCCTTGTTTTTGTGCTTTCCCACTGCCCTGAGAAGAACGTGCCCAGGCTGGCCCGCTGGTCCCAGGAGGATGAAAGATACGTGCAGCAGAGCCAACCAAACCCAACCCAGAGGAGCCAACTCCCCTCCGATCTGCACATCCCAGAGAAGGAATAATTTTCATTTTAAGCCAGGGACTGGGATCTCCCTCTTGGTCCGGTGGTTGATAATCCACCTGCCAACACAGGGGACAGAGGTTCAATCCCACATGCCTTGGGGCAACTGAGCCTGTGTGCCACAAACACCAGAGCCTGCTGGCCCTAGAGCCTGTGCTCCTCAATAAGAGAAGCCACCGCAACAAGAAGCCCGTGCACCGCAATGGAGTAGCCCCCGCTCACCTCAACTAGAGAAGAGTTTGTGTGCAGCAACAAAGACCCAGTGCGGCCAGAAATAAATAAATAATTTTCAAAGTCAACATGCAAAGCCCGCTGACTCTGCGCACCACACCCAGCACACCCAGTGTGGCAGGATCTCCGGGATCCCTATTACACCCCACAGTTTCCAGCTCCCAGCTCTCGGCCTGCCTGCAATTCACCATCCGTGTTACCCCAGAACAACCGTTCTAAACACAGATCTGACTCATGGCTCTCTTGCTTAAAACCGTTTGAATGGTCTCCATTTTCTTCAGGAGGAATCCAAATTCTTTGGAGTCACTCTATAGGCAAGTCCTAAACCAGCCACCGCCTGCCCCTCCAGCATCACTCCTGGGTACACTCCACGGCCCTTCAGAACTGTCATGGTCCAGGAGCAGGTTGGAAAAGAATTTCCAGACATGAGACAGAAGAGGAGGGAAATAAAGTTTATTAGAGTGGGAGATGCTGTTAGAACAGTGGGCCAGCTCAAGCAAGAACTGACGTTGAACAGGGGTCCTTAGTCCACTTTTATACCCAGGTACAAGGAGCAGGATAGGGGTCTTGCGGGTCATTTGCTGATTGGATGAGGCACATATACTAGGTGGGGGGTGGAAGAGTAAGGCAAATATCTTCTCCCTATGGGGTAGGAGGGAAGACAGGTTACACTGCTCAGGAGAACCTGAAATCCATTAGTAATTACCACATGGGGGAGGGAAGGATGATAAGGGTCTGGTTTTTCCATTCCTGCATTCCAAGACCCTCCTTGGTTTTATCTGCTCTTTCGTCCTTGGGTCACCACAAGAACCACTTCTGTTCTAGAAGGTGAGAGTTACATCTCACCCCACACCTTTACACCCAGGGCTTCCTTCACTTACAAGGGGACTGGGGAGTAGCAAGGGGGCTCCCCTTTCTTCCCTCAGCCATCTCCTTCACAATCAAGCTCAGATGAAAAACTTCCCCTGACACCCAGACCTAGCTCTTCGACTTAAATTTATCACAATGCATCTTAAGTTTGTTTGTTTGGCCTGACTGGACAGTTAGTTCCTCAACAGCAAAAAATAAAAGTAACCATCTTTGTGCCTTTAGGCAGTACAGTACCGAGCCCAGGGTGAGTACCTCCACTGATCTCTGCTGAGTGAATGGACTCAGGAAAATTTGGTAACGAAACTTTATCCAATTTAGAATTAGTCAAGAAACAGAAATGAAGTTAATGGAAAGAGGTAATGAAGGGGGGATAAACTAAAACCTAAAAGAAGAAACAATTTTAGGAAGCAATTTTAAAGGGCGCAACACAGTTTTTAGTCCGATCACAGAATTCGTTTTGTCTGATCACAGAATCACACCCTCCCCCAGCCCAGGGGTGACTTAGATGTAACATTTCTGAAAGATCATTTTTTTCCCTTGCTTCATTTAGTGTATGTATGAATCACACACAGGCTGACTAATCACCTGCTAAAGATACTGCATGTGGATCGCGAGACTGAAGTCATCTAAAGATGGCAAGGACTTAAAAAGATATATTATGAACATACCTAACCGATCACAGCTACACTTGTTTGTTACATTTCATAAGGAACTAGAATACCATCTGTTACTGTAAAGTGCAGGCTGTATTAGACTAATACGGCACTTGCCCCCTTTGGTTCCATATCACCCACTATAAAGCATACTCGGGTAAAGAGATCACTTGAACTTCTCTACTCTGTCTCTAAGAAGAGATTAATATACTCTTCAGTGTGACCTTGGACGTCAGCTCAGAAGGTAGGTCCCCTGCCGTCTTACCGAGAGCACTGTAGTCAAGGGAACAACCGCGCTAGGATGTGGCACTTGGCATTTAATTAGCATTGACTGAGCACCCTGCACCAGGCCCTATGCAAGATGCCTCGTATACTTGAGGCATCACTTTTAAACCACCTTTCCTCACAGGCTCCATCACAATCAGCGAGCAAAAATAAATACTTGTAAATATTCATCCAACCAATATTCACCGAGTACCTATAGTTAGGGTGTGGGAGGACAAATGAACTTGTCTGTCTTGCTTAGTTGTATCCCAAGATACCAGTGGAGTGTCTGGCACATAATGAAACATAAAGGCCAGATGATTCTGCCTCCCAAATCTCTCAAATCTGTCCATTCCTCTCTGTCTGCCCTCCACCAGCCTAGTCCAAGGCCCCTGACTGACTGCCCTGCAGCCATTCTTGTTCCCTCTAACTCAGGCTCTCCCAGCTTCGACACTATGACATTTAGGGCCTGACAACTCTTTGCTGTGGGGGTTGTCCTGTCCATTACAGGATGCTGGGCAGGATCCCAGGCAGCATCCCTGGCCTCCACTCCTTAGATGCCAGTGCACAGTAAGTAACCTTGAATGGTATCTACCACGGGCTGGCAATAGGGCACCATCCACTGCACCAACCTAGATCACACTTCCTCTTGCTCTCCAGCTTCATGGGCCTTCGCTACCTTCAAGACCTTTGTGCTGTTTCCAAGGCGGGGCACAACCAATGTTTGGGGCTGGACCATCTCTTCTTGGGGTGGGGGGAGGGTTGGGGGAGGCTGCCCTGTGCATTGTAGAGCGTTAGCAACATCTCTAGCCCCTACTTGCTAAATGTCCTGGTCAGGACAACCCAAAATACCTCCAGACTTTGCCAAATGCCTCAGAGGGTCAGGGTGAGGCAGCAACATCACTCCCAGCTGAGAACCAATGGCCTAGAGCAGACTTGCTCGCCTCGGTCCCCTGCCTCTGTAATTCTGACCCTTCTGAGCTCCAGTGACATCAAGAAAGCCTCTCCTGACCCAGCCACTACAGGGTAGGTTCTCCTGAGGGTCTCTCTCACAACACTCTCCCCTTCTAGCATTTTTCACAATTGTAAATAAATCGCATTTAATGTCTTACTGCACAACCAGGATATAAACTCCTTGTCTGCAGGAACCTGGGGGCTTTGTTCATTGCTCTATGCCCAGGGGCCTGGCACTGTGCTACAACAGAAATCTTCCTAACTAAATGATTTAAGTGCTTTGCTGGGGCACAGGGATTCCAAAATAAGAAAAGATAACATCTTTGAGTCCAGAATGCTGAGTGCAGAGACGGCAAATAAGTTTCATCTCCTGGGCAAGTTCAGTCAATTGGTACTCACACTAAGAAGTTGTACATCTAAACATGTTTCTTCTAAGGCACCAGAATACCAGATACCATATTCCCAAGTGATGTGCAGGACCAAGATTTAAAGTTTCCTAAGGAGGTGGTTGAAAAGTCATCCAAATCACGGCAGCAAGGTTCAGAGGACAGCTTTCAGAAGCTGCTGGCATTCTGTTAATCCTGCTCCACCTCATCTAACGAACAGGCATAGAAACCTCTTTCCCATAGGCTCAATTAGGATCACCAAAGGTGGCCACCTCCAGTTCATGCAGCTGTGTGGCTGCAACATTTGCCTCACATCTGAGATCAGAAAGTGAAAGCTGCTCAGTCGTGTCCGACTCAGTGCGACCCCACAGACCATACAGTCCATGGAATTCTCCAGGCCACAATACTGGAGTGGGTAGCCTTTCCCTTCTCCAGGGCATCTTCCCAACCCAGGGATCGAACCCAGGTTTCCCGCATTGCAGGCAGATTCTTTACCAACTGAGCTATCAGGGAAACCCCTTCAGAGATCAGAAAGGGCTACCTCAAAGTATGGCACCTTGGCTAACTGAGTACTTCAAGCTGAAGGAAGCTGAGAAACAGCAGATAAAAAGGATTTTATGACCTTCCCCTGAAGCAGATCATAAAACTTTCCTTGAGAGAGACCCTCTCTACACAGGAAGGAGAAACTCTTATCTCCAAAGACAGACGGATGCTGCAAGGAATCTGAGTAACAGTCCACATGTCTCAGAGCTCATACCCTTTTTTGTCCAATTGCATCTTCCCACTACTCTCTGCTGCTGCTGCTGCTGCTAAGTCACGTCAGTCACGTCCGACTCTGTGCGACCCCATAGACGGCAGCCCACCAGGCTCCCCCATCCCTGGGATTCTCAAGGCAAGAACACTGGAGTGGGTTGCCATTTCCTTCTCCAATGCATGAAACTGAAAAGTGAAAGTGAGGTCACTCGGTCGTATCCGACTCTTAGTGACCCCACAGACTGCAGCCTAGCAGGCTCCTCCATCCATGGGATTTTCCAGGCGAGAGTACTGGAGTGGGGTGCCATTGCCTTCACTGCCGCTACTCTCTACTCTTCATCAAACCTAGCATTACATCAGTCGGGTTTAACTGCTTCTTCAGTCTTCATTTCCTTATGAAGGCTGCAGTGTCATGTAAACCTTACCTAAAATAAATGTGTATGCTTTCTCTTGCTGATCTGCCTTTTGTTACAGGACTGAGAACTGAGGAAAGGAGAGGAAAAAGGTATCTTTCCTCTCTTACAAAGGATGAAGGTCTCTTGTGCAAGAGACATGAGCCGTGTACAAGAGAGTACTGCGGAGGGTCACTTTAGACCAGATCTGCGGTCCACTAAAGCAGCAGACTCTGAGATAAGGCCACAGTGTTGCCAGACTCCTGGGGCTGAGGAAGGAGCAAGCAACGAGCCCAAAGAAAAGGACATTAGCTCTCAGCAGAATAAAAGCAAGTGACCGTGCTCAGGGTGGGGTCTCTAAAGTACACCTTTGAAAGCACTTGGAAGAGAATGAGCTTTGACACCAGCAAATCCCAAAGCAACACCACCTGTTTAGGAAGGGCTTTCCAGCCCTCATTTCCTGTCCTTCATCCCAGTCCTCTAACCCAGAAACAGGTTCCTGGACAGAAAGAGAGAAACAACCCACCATGGCCAAACTGCCTTCTTCAGTCATTGGCTTTCTACCTGGAGCAGGCCTGGGCCAGGGAGGCAAGAAGCTTCAACAGGCTCAAAGGTCTGTCTGGACATGTGACTGCAGGCTTTTAATGCTGACCTAACACTATGTTTTGTCACCTGAAGCAACCACAGGACTTTTTCTTACTTAAGAGTGAGAGAACAGCAGGCTGAGTTAGGCCCACCAGAGGTCTCATCCAGGGGCAGGGGCAGAGCTAACCCTACAGCAAAGGGCAAGTGGGCGGTAAAGATACCCACTGGCTGTGCTCACCAACACGACAGTCACAGTCAGGAGCCCCCAGCGACACAGAACTATTCTTTCCCAGTGGAATTCCACCTTCTCATCACAGATCTTCAGGAGATGGGCCCCCACTTCACAGGAGGAATCAGATGGGTCAAAAAGCAATCTCTTCCTTCTTCCAAGGTATCTGTTAGGGGTGGCTCTATGATCCAACTGAGGTCAATTCCTGGAAAGGTTTGTTGAGGTCTTGGAGCAAGTTCTTCCTGGAAGCATGCAGCCAGGCCTGGTAGCAAAGGCACTTGAGATGGAGCTGCTGCAGAAAAAGCCAACTCTGACTCCATGTTGGAAAGTGTTTCTTTGACTTGCTTTTAGTTGCTGCTGTTATTATAATCATAAAGGCCTGTCTCAAAGGACCCTGCCCCTAGGCCTGGCTGTTAAAGTGCCTTTGTTCAACTCATAAAGAGATAAATCTGACCCCACCCACCTGTGAATGGCCACAAAAAAAGAAGAGATTAACACATCCCTTTCCATAGCCTGGCCCTTCCTTGAGATGTTTTGCAAGACTGAAGACCCTTTCCACTTCACTTCCTCGCTGCCTCTCCCTCTCTATTCTGCCTTTTGACTTCAGTTCCCCATTGCTTCTCTCTCTCCGGCTGCGTGAGAGAACCCGCAACCAGACCGCAACAAGATAGTTATTTTGCGTCTGCCATCTTCTCAGTCGGCCGGCTTTCCAAATTAAGTCGTATTCCTTGCCTCAACAGCTTGTCTCTCAGATTCACTGGCCTATCGTGTGGTGAGCAGAGCAAGCCTGAACTTGGTAACAGAGTCTCAAGCATCAGGTGGGGGTCTGAAACATGACAACCCCGCCCAAGAGAAGGCAGCCAAGGAGCAAAGCCTGGGGGGACCCAGCATTAAAGCCTGAGAAAGAGAGTGGAGGAGAACGGGAGGCGGGGCGTGAGGCGGGGTGGAGGGGGGTGGTCTTCTTGAAGAAAGAGGGAGTAAGCATTTCTATATGCAGGGGGTGACAGATGCTGCAAAAAGGTTGGGTTAAGTTTTTCTCTCTTAATTTCCTACTTAATTTCATTAATAAGGTCAACACTATTTAGACCTCAAGAGTAAATCAAGTTGAATACAACTATTGCCCATTAAAAATATATATTGAATCGTTACTACAAGATTATGAGGGCACACTTGCACTGTGTTTAACAAAACTCCATTAATATGCCCACCCAAGAATACAAGTTTCACAGATAATAACAACATGATATTAAAAACGAAAAACATGGTAATTTAACAACATGACATTAAAAATGAAAAACGGAAACAACCCACTTTCACATCTTCCAGAACAAGGTCAAGGGCTAAAGGCCCTCACATTCACAGGGTCAATGTGTCCATGTTAAGGCCAGGGAAAGGGCATGGGCTTTGTCTCAGCCAGTCTAGGACATCAGCTGCTCTGGCCCTTTTTTGACAGCAGCCTTCTAATTTCCCTCTGGGGAGCCCCTCTCACTTCACCTGGTTTAGTTGAAGCTGACAGTCCCACCTATAACCGGAGCTCCAGAGACGATCCAGGTGGTTAACAAGGGCACAAACGGACACATTCCCCGGCTAGGCAGGCCGTCCTGGGTCTAGCTGGCACTGATGAGGAAGGTTACTAAATTGGAAGACTAGCTGCTGGAGTTGCTGCCAGCAACCTTGGCTCCCATACGGGGAAGGCCTGTCAGAACTAGACTCACTAAACCCTGCAGAGCAGGAACAAAGAGTGCTGATGATAACATTCGAGCACCTCGATCTGATCCTGCCAGAAGTTTCACCCTATATTTTTCAATCATAAAAATTTTTTTTTTATAATTTTTTCCTAACCCAGGTCTGAGGTGGGATTCTCTCACTTGCAACCAAGTGCTGCTGCCTAATACCAGTGACAATTTTAAACCCCTAATAATTCAAGAAGAAAAGGCTCCCACCTCCTTGTAACAGTCTCAACTTCCCCTAGAATGTTTCGACCCCTAATTCTCTTCCCCTTCTCTGATTTTCTAAGCCATTGTTGTGTACCTACTCAGGCCTTCAATTACCTGCTCTCTTGTATTGTTACTCATAGGTGTATCATGGCCTCATCTCAACCTGACAAAGATGGCCAAGGATGAGCTGTACAAAATTCTTCATATCTGACAGTATCTTCCACCATGTAGGGTACAACTTGATCAATCATGTCTGAGAATCAGGCAAGTACAGACTAGCTGCATCAGAATAGAAAACTTACCTTTACTGGAAATGAGCTTCAAGAGATGTTGGTTAAGGTCACCTCAATTCATTCATTCACCCATCAAGCATTTATTTGGCACCTACTGGGAACCGAGCACATTTGAGGTGCTAAGAATACAGCAGGGAAAAATGACAAGGTCTCTGCTCTGACAGCAAGAGTATGTATCTCTTCCAAACCACACCCCCCCTCCAAAAGATACCATTTAAAGAGGCTCAGTATGGGAATTCCTTGGCCATCCAGTGTTAGGATTCTGTTTCGCTGCCAAGCACAGATTCAATCCCTGGTCAGGGAACTAAGATCCTGCAACCCTTGTGGCATGGCCAAAAAAAAGGCTCAATGCAGCCACTGGAATTTTTTCTGTAGCACAAACTCCATTACATTATAATTCATGCTTCCCCATGTGAAACATCCAATAAATGTAAATTCACAGAACATTCAAGAAAAAATGCGGGTGTCAGAAATCCAGTCTAGAAATTTTAAACCGTTTTTAATAACGAAAGTCTTCTCCACCCCCAAAAGGAATCTACACAAAGCAGTATCACTGAGGGTCGGTTTATGGCGGAGCTTAGAAGCAGGCCAGAGGCTGCCTCCCAGTTCTCAGGCCAGGTTCCTATAACTTCACCTACTTCTTGCCTTTGGCAAAGAACACAATCAAAATGCATCTGTTTAATGAGGGAGCTAATCAAATACAAACATAACTAATTTCTTTCTTGAAACTAAGCCAGTATAAGAAACTGGAGTTGGACCCCGTTTTCAGTCTTCTTTTTCACTCAACAGTATCAAACTAATTCAAAATGATAAGAAGGCAGGTGAGCAAAAGAGAAGGAGAGAGGCCAGGGAAAAGTTATTGCCCCACACGGGCAGATTCTATCTGAACTTGTCTGACTTGCTCATTGAAGTTCATTTTCAGATGCTTCTTTGTTTCCATACTCAGGAGTATATCACTTCCTCAGACACGTAAAGGAAGTGATATATTACATACACATGCATGCACACTGATACTCACATACCCAGAGGTGATCTACAACCCTTGATTCACAATCTGAAAATCCAAAAAGCTCTCAACACTGTAGATCTTTATTTGGCAGCAAAACCTGACCTGACCTCATTTGGTGGCAAAACCTGACCTAAACTGACTTGAAGTTATTTATAGTCTTTATTTTCCTCACTGACTGTGAATACTCACACGTTTCATTCTAAAAGATACTGAGGTAATTCAGCAGAATTTTCAGGTATGGGATTGTGGATTTGCATATAAAATGTACTAAATAATAATGATGACCCTGAAATAACATCTTTTACTTCAAAAGCAAGTGTTAAAGTCTACACAGGGACTTCCCCGGTGGTCCAGTGGTTAAGACTCTGCACTTTCGCTGCAGGAGGCACAGGTTTGATCCCTGGCCGGGGAACTAAGATCCCACATGCCCCCTGCTGCTGCTGAGTCGCTTCAGTCGTGCCCGTCTCTGTGCGACCCCAGAGACGGCAGCCCACCAGGGTCCCCCGTCCCTAGGATTCTCCAGGCAAGAACACTGGACTCATGTCCATCGAGTCGGTGATGCCATCCAGCCATCTCATCCTCTGTCGTCCCCTTCTCCTCCTGCCCCCAATCCCTCCCAGCATCAGAGTCTTTTCCAATGAGTCAGCTCTTCGCATGAGGTGGCCAGAGTACTGGAGTTTCATTATTAAGTTGGTAATATTAACTGTACTGGCTTTCTAGGTGGCTCAGTGGTAAAGAATCTGCCAAGCAGGAGAGGTGGTTTTGATCCCTAGGTTGGGACTATCTCCTGCAGAAGGAAATGGTAACCAACACCACTCCCCTTGCTTGGGAAATCCTATGGACAGAGGAGCCTGGTGGGCTACAGTCCAAGGGGTCACAGAGTCACGACTGAGAGACTAAACCACCACCACCATTAACTGTATTATGAGTGTATTCTACTTCAAAGATCTGTTTCAAATTAAGTACTAAGGGCCTAAGATAGTTGGTGACAATAAAAACAGCAGCTGTAGTTCTACCACTTAATGAGAGCCTGTCATGTGCCAGGAACTGAAAGGTCTTTTGCAGACATGACTTATTTGATCCTCACTATTCCCAGGTGGCGCTAGTGGTAAAGAACCTGACCTGCCTGCCAATGCAGGAGAAGGAAGAGACAGGGGTTTGATCCTCGGGTCAGGAAGATCCCTGGAAGAGGGCATGGGAACCCACTCCAGGCAGTTTTCATGCCTGGAGAATCCCGTGGACAGAGGAGCCTGGCAGGCTACAGTTCATGGGGTCACAAACAGTCAGACACGGCTGAAGCAACCTAGCACGCATGCATGAACTCTATGAAGAAAGTAATTCTGCCTACTTTTTAAAGATGAGGAAGCTGAAGATTGGAAAGGTTAAGTATCCTTTTGAAGATCATGCAAGGGATAGCACAGGCTATTTGAGAAACTATAGACACAAGCTTAAGAGTTCCAAACTTTAAGATCTGTGGCCATTTCTAGACTTTCTTTTGGTAAATAAATAACCAGGTGTGGAACACACAAAATTTAAAACTTAAAAGTACTCAGGCCAAAATAATCTTGATAGGGCCCATATGGGGTCTCATTGATAAGATGGCTAGCTATGTCGACCTTGCAAACAAAGAATAAAGTCACAATGATCTGTGTTCAGTTCAGTTCAGGTGTAGCCATCATAGTCAACAAGAGTCCAAAATGCAGTACTTGGATGCAATCTCAAAAACGACAGAATGATCTCTGTTCATTTCCAAGGCAAACCATTCAATATCATGGTAATCCAAGTCTATGCCCCGACCAGTAACGCTGAAGAAGCTGAAGTTGATCGGTTCTATGAAGACTTACAAGACGTTTTAGAACTAACAGTCAAAAAAAGATGATCTGTGAGACTGACCAAATTGCCCAAATGGCATCCTGTTATCTCACTGGCGCTTATCTTCTCAAAGCTGCAAGACCACCAGATTCCAGACCTCTGGATATGTGACCATCCCTTCAGAGACTTTTTCATTGGTGGGGTATAAGAAGGACTCTGTCAGAAAGGGAGAACACTGGTTGTCCTTAAGAGCCAGTCACCCTCTCTTTTCCTGCTAATAAATTTCCTTTTCTTACCTGACTGCTCGGCTTGCTCTCTGATTCTCTGCACTCACCTTACATTCTGGTGCCGGAACCCAGGAGGGAAGATCCACTGCAACTGGGTGGTCCCCTCCCTTGGACCTTGCCGAGAAACTGAGACTCTCCACTTGCCTTGCTGGACTGACATACACACACCGGCCCACATTTCATCCATTGGTTACAAGGGTGAGTGAAATCCCATTCCCTTGGATCCTCTCTCTCGCCTCTTTTCCAAGCCCCAGCGCTAGGCTGGAGGATCCCCACAGCCCTCGTGCCCTCGGCCTTGCACCCCATCTGACTTTGAAATAGGGGACGCCCATTTCAAAGCAGACTATTATTACTCTCTGAGAAAAGTCCTGAGAAGGCGGACGCCTTTTCTCTCCGACCTTTCTCCTTGCTTTCTCTTGCCCTTGTCTAACCTCCCTATTCGGCCGCAATGGGAAATTCTCAATCCCAGCCCTCAAAATCTACTCCTCTAGGATGCCTACTCCGAAACCTAAAAGCTTCGGGCTTCCAAGGGGAGACAAGACCAAAAAGACTTATTTACTATTCTAACACTGTTTGGCCGGAATACAGATTTGATAACAGGTCCCAATGGCCAGAAACGGAACTCTTGATTGTAATACTCTATGGGACCTCGGTAACTTCTGCTGCTGCAATGGCAAGTGGTTAGAAATCCCTTATGTTCAGTCTTGCTTTGCTCTTCGTTCTCGACCCTCTCTCTGTGAATTCTGTCCTGCTTCTCAAATACACCTAGACCACTCTGGTGTCCTAATACAATGTCTCCCGATCCCTGTTCAGACTTTTCTTTTTCTTCCTTCAACCCTTCCGACCACAGCCCAGCCCCTATCACTCCCAATCCCCTTGCAGCCGCTCCAGATCCAGTTCCACAACCTCCACCTTACTTCCCCTCCTCCTTCCCTCTTTCTGAAGCCACAGCTGCCAACCTCACTACCCAGCCTGGGCCTGAGGAGACCTCAGCCTCACCCTCTACCCTGAGGGTCCCAAGACTTTACCCCGACCTCCCTAGATCCCCTCCCACTACCCAGTCTGAACAACTTTAAAATAGGAAACTTCACCGCAGGACCCCGCTCCTTCCCTTGCCGCGCACCCCCCCCCCCCCCCTTCCCTTAACGGGAAGTAGCTGGAGCAGAAAGCTTTGTTCGGGTTCACGTCCCATTCTCCCTCACCAACCTATCTCAGATCACCAACCTATCTCAGATTGAAAAGTGTCTTGGCTCCTTCTCCTTAGGCCCAGATAATTATCTAAAAGAATTCAAGCATCCTACCCAGTCTTATGACTTAACCTGGCATGATATTTGCATCATACTTCCCTCCACTCCTCTCCCAGAAGAGTATGGCAAGCCTCTCAGAGGCATGCTGATGAGATACACAGGACAGGTGACACTAGGCCTGTAGGGGTGACATCTGTCCCCCCAGAAGATCCCAACCGGGACTGTCAGGCAGGGAGACCTGGACAAGCAGCCCGTAATCACACAGTTGCTTGCCTCATTGTGTGCCTTCAAAAGGCAGGGCATAAAGCCATCACCTTTGATCAGCTCCAGGAAGTAACTCAAGGGCTAGATGAAAACCCAGCACAATTTCTAGCCAGGTTAATGGACGTGCTACAAAAATATACAAAATTAGACCCCACTTCAGCAAGGGGCACCACTGTCCTTAACACCCATTTTATCTCCCAGTCATCCCCAGATATCTGAAAGAAACTAAAAAAGGCAGAAGGCCCTCAAACCCCTCAACAAGACCTTTTAAATTTAGCCTTTAAGATGTTCAATAATCGGGAAGAACAGGCAAAGCTAGAGAAGCCCCAACGAGATCAGGCCAAATATCACCTTTTAGCCACTGCCCTATATGGCTCCAAGCCTCCATCAACCAACAAAGAAAGGAAGCCACCTGGGCCCTGCTTCAAATGTGGCAAAGAAGGCCACTGGGCCCGCTCATTCCTAAAGCCAAGGCCCCCTCCAGGTCCATGTCCCAGCTGTGGCATAAAGGGACATTGGAAGGTCGACTGCCCAAATCCCCCTCCAGGGATCCAGACATCCCCTCCTGGTTCTGAGCAGGAGTCCTCTGACCCAGCTCTGCCCAGCCTTCTCGGACTCTCCACTTTAGACTGAAGGGCCCCAGGCCCCGACTCTCATCACCTCTACGGAGCCCAGGGTAACTTGTAAACAGTGGCAGGTAAGCCGATCTCCTTTCTCATTGACACGGGGTCCACTTAGTCTCCTATGCCTGCCTATTCCGGAAAAACCAAGGTCTCTCAGGTCTCTTTTACGGGGGTTGATGGTTTAATATCTACACCACAAATAACCGAGCCTCTACCTTGCACACTTCAAGATAACCCATTTTCCCATTCTTTTCTCATACTCCAAAAATGCCCTACTCCTATTCTTGGGAGAGACCTTCTCTCAAAATTCAAGTCCACCCTCTGATCTAGCCTGGTTACTGCTCCTTAACACCCACCACTTCTGACATTCGTCTATAACAGGCTCCTTTCTGTTTTTCCAGACAAAACTCTATGAACAATTCTTACCCCCAACTAGGAACTATACTGCCACACCTCTATAATCATACTTCACATCTCTCCTTCCCTTCAGGCTGATCTGTCTATCAAGTCTCAGGAACTGCAGACATTTGCTTACTTTCTCAGGGAGACTCCCTTCTGCATCTGGTGTAAATACTCCTCTTGTAGGGGCTACACTGGTGAGTTCACTGTCAGTTTCGGAGACTACTAACAATTTCCCAGAAAGACTCCTTTTTGCTATTGATTTCAGCTGTTGTCTTCTTACTCCTGGGATATTTTTCTTATGTCGAACCACTACTTATGTCTTCCCACTAACTGGATAGGAACATGCACCCTGGTATATCTGGCCCCAGATATTTCTATTGCTCCTAACAATCAGACCCTTCCTATCCCACTAACTCATAACTGACCCAGACGGGCAATTCAACTCATTCCTCTATTAACTGGTTTAGGAATAGCCACTGGGATTGGGACAGGGACCACAGGACACACAACCTCTTTTAATTACTATCAAAACCTTTCTAAAGACCTCACTGACAGCCTAGAAGAAATAGCTAACAGCCTTATCACTATCCAGAACCAGCTAGATTCCCTGGTAGCCATGGTCCTCCAAAACAGAAGAGGATTAGACCTCCTCACAGCAGAAAAACGAGGCCTGTGCCTATTTTTGGACTTCCCTGGAGGCTCAGACGGTAAAGCGTCTGTCTACAATGTGGGAGACCTGGGTTCGATCCCTGAATCGGGAAGATCCTCTGGAGAAGAAAATGGCAATCCACTCCAGTACTAATGCCTGGAAAATCCCATGGACAGAGGAGCCTAGTAGGCTATAGTCCATGGGGTCACAAAGAGTCAGACACAACTGAGTGACTTCACTCACTATGCCTATTTTTGGAGGAAGCCTGCTGTTTCTCCACCAATAAATCAGGCATTGTAAAGGAAGCAGCAAGAAATCTGACAAACAGGGCCTCGAGAATACGCCAACACTTCAGTAATTCATGGGAAAACTGGGTAAGCAATCGGAATTGGATGCCCTGGGTCCTACCTTTTCTAGGCCCTCTCCTACTTACCCTTATTCTAACTTTCAGCCCATGTTTAATGCGTCTTTTTTCAAAATTTCTTCAGGACCACTTACAACCCTTCACCAACTATCCACGAACTACGACCCCACAGAAATCCCCTTGACCCGCATTCCAGCCTTTTCTTACCTTACCCCCAGGAAGCCCCTGTCCCGCAGGAAGCAGTTACAGATGACTGACCTTCAGCCCTTATCCTAAATCAAAAGGCTGGAATGATAGGGCCTACATGGGGTCTCATTGATAAGATGGCTCTTTATGTCGACCTTGCAAACAAAGGATAAAATCACAGTGATCTGTGGGACTAACCAAACTGCCCAAATGGCATCCCGTTATCTCACTGGCGCTTATCTTCTCAAAGCTGCAAGACCACCAGATTCCAGACCTCCGGCTACGTGACCATCCCTCAGAGACTTTTTCATTGGTGGGGTATAAGGACTCTGTCAGAAAGGGAGAATGCTGGTTCTCCTTAAGAGCCAGTCACCCTCTCTTTTCCTGCTAATAAATGTCCTTTTCTTGCCTGACTGCCCGACTCACTCTCTTTTTCTCTGCACTCGCCTTACAAGTCTTCTATCAGCAATAGGACATAACCAGGTACACATATCATCACTGTATTAAAGTGTAATACATGAAACAAAACAGGAACAGCAGGTGGTATAATATTAAGTACATATTTCACACTTAGAGGTCTGCGTCGCTTTCTCAACCCTTACTTAATAAGACTTATTTTCATCAGCCCCTAGACCAAGAACTACTAAAACTGGAAACCTGCAAACTGTCCCATACAATTTATTCATTCATCAGACAAATATTTAGACTGTATACTCTGGCATCACCTGACACAGCGCCTGGTCACAGTGGTTAAAGACAGCACCCTCTCTTATGGAGCCCAGAATCCATCATGAGTCCAGACTTCATGCTGGAAATGTATATATATTCTGTGTACACAGCAAACGTATAATGTGGGATTTCTGAACAGCACTCTGTTCATTTTATAACGTTTTGCAACCTCTTACCCACCCACTCACCCCCAAAAATACATATACATATTAAAACAAAGAGATGGATTTATAACAACCTGAAAACACAACTTTCTTCCAGTTGCTACGGCCACATTTTAAAATGAGGTGTTCTCTAAAATCACATCCAGGTACACTTTCAGTTCTCACCTACTCCTAGTCTCCTACACATTTGTTTACAACGAAAAATACCATATTGGATGGTCACTTGTGAAATAACTATGCAACCTCAACCAAAGGGCTGTTTCACTCAAGAAAATGTTTAAAGTCCATATCCAGAGGGGCACAAAAGCTATTAAACCTGGGTGTTTCCATCTGCCAAACCTGTTGCTTGGACCCTCTGGGGTTTACAGTCATCCTGAGTTACTCTAAGCATTATCAACTATGAGCAGATTAGGAAAGGCTGGGCTAGTGTGATCCGGAATCTAAGTTATTAGCATATCCCATGACCTGAAGGCTTGTGCTGGTTCCCAAGAGATCGGGTGCTGGAGTCCAAGATGGTTAAGGGCGTCACGGTCACATGAAGGGGCCCTAGCCTCAGCTATCTCATTATACAGAAGAGCAGGAGCTGTCAGGGGCGCTCCCACACCACTGTATGTACACCTACCAGTACAGCCTCTAATAAGAGAGCAAAAATGTAAGGAAAAAAAAAAAAAAAACCTTTCACATGTAAGTCCTTTAAATATGGGGCCAGTACACTCTGCCCATAGCAAACTCACGGGCCAAGAAAACACCCCTCTTGGACAAAGTCTTGACATCCGGGAAGAAACGGGATTAAGAATATAAAGCGCCTCTGTAAAGGGAAAAGGTTATCAGGGAGACACTAGAGGAGGAAGCCGCAGGAGGGGCAAGGACTGAGAATTCGGTGAAATTTAGGAACTCTGGGTCCCGGGAGGGGGGCTGCGTGCAGAACAAGGCCTTAGGGAGAAAGTCAAATGACTCGGGGACCCTGCTGAAGGCACCTGGAGGGAAAAGGATTCCGCAGAAGGAGCGCGGATCTCCCAAGCCGTCGGGAGGCGAGATCTGGACCCCAAATGCTGAAGCCGCAGCCCGGAGAGGAGCTGTCTGAGTTGGCGGCGCCCCCGAGGGAAGGGCAGGCGCTGGGCTCATCTCTGTCTGTAAGGAGGATGGGGAGGCAAGAGTGCAGCGCGCCGGGGCCGGGACACCGCGCGGTCTTGCCAGTCCAGGGAGCCCTGGCAAGGGCTCCCGCACCGCTACTCACCTCTCCGAACTGGAAGGCGGAGACGATGGTGACAACGACGCCCACGAAACAGACGTAGAGCCCATACCTGTGGGACAGGCAGGTATAGGTCTGTCTCTGCAAGAGCTTGAGCAGCATCACCCCGGCCGCCGCCACGCCGCGCCGCGCCCGGGGAGTCGGAGACGCCGCCGCTGCCGCCTCAAAGAGCCGCCATTCCGCGGCCCCCGGAGGGCCGCCGCGCTCAGGTCACAGCCTCCGGCCGCCGCGCATTGCCGCTCCGGGGACCGACGCCCGCTCGGCTCCACGCCGCGGCCGCCGCTTCCGGGAGCCAGGAACCCACGCCCTCCTAGCGGCGAAGGCGGTCGCGCGGCCCCCAAGGCAGCCGGCGCCGCCCCAGTCTAGCAGGGCTAGAGACGGCGACGGCGGCGGCGGCGAACGGGCCGGCAGCGCCACCTGGAGGGCGGAGGGGCGGAGGACAAGCGCGAGCGCCCGTGACTGCGCGTGCGCGGTGCGCTCTTCTGGCCTGGCAGGGATCCTTGAAACTGAGTTGTGCCGGTGACTGGACAGGACAGGCCTCTGTAAGGAGGCCGTGCCCCAGACAGTGCTGCACTGGCACCAGTGTTTTTATGCACAAAACCCTTCCTGCATTTACAATGATTGGCAAATCATGGTTTTTCACAACGCTAGGAGGAGACGCTGTTATAGATCTCTTTTCCCCTCCCGCTATCTAACCATATTGTTGAAAGAGGAATTTGGAGGACTTAGTTCAGTTCAGTCGCTCAGTTGTGTCCGACTCTGTGACCCCATGAACCACAGCACGCCAGGCCTCCCTGTCCATCACCAACTCCCGGAGTCCACCCAAACCCATGTCCATCGAGTTGGTGATGCCATCCAACCATCTCATTCTCTGTCGTCCCCTTCTCCTCCTGCCCTCAATCTTTCCCAGCATCAGGGTCTTTTCCAATGAGTCACCTCTTCACATGAGGTGGCCAAAGTATTGGAGTGTCAGCTTCAACATCAGTCTTTCCAATGAACACCTAGGACAGATCTCCTTTAGGATGGACTGGTTGGATCTCCTTGCAGTCCAAGGGACTCTCAAGAGCCTTCTCCAACACCACTAAATGTGCTAAAAATGAAATCCATTCATTCACCTATTTATTAAATATGTATTTAGTGTCCAGTGTCTGGCAGGGTGCTTGGTGTCAGGTATTCAAAAATGAACTAGAGGGAATTCCCTGGCTGTCCAGTGATTAGGACTCCTCCCTTCCACTGCAGTGGCCTAGGTCTACGTCCCTGGTCGGAAAACTAAGATCTCCCAGGCCCCCGTGTTGTTGTTGTTCAGGCAGGGCCAAAAAAACAGTCGGAAATGAACTAGATCTGGCCACTGTTCCCAGAGAGAGTCTAGTTGGGAAGATATACACAGAAACCACTAAATACTATTTAAGGAAAAAAAAAAACGTTGTTACAGCAGATGTTGTGCCATACATTGGATGGGAACCCATACAAACGAGGTCAGTTATTTCTACTTTGGCCCCAGATGATTTTTAAGAGGGCCTTCAGGTAGAAGAGGGGGTGTGGAGATTATCCGTGCGTGCATGCTCAGTCGTGTCTGACTCCTTGCAACCCCACAGACTGTAACCCACCACGCTCCTCTGTCCCTGGTATTTCCCAGGCAAGAATACTGGAGTAGGTTGCCATTTCCTACTCCAGGGGATCTTCCCGACCCAGAAGTTGAACCCGAGTCTCCTGTGGCTCATGCATTGCCAGGCTGATTCTTCACCACTGAGCCACCTGGGAAGCCTGTGGACAGTGTTACTGCTGTTCAGTCGCTCAGTCGTGTCCAGTTCTTTTCACCCCCATGGAATGCAGCACGCCAGGTTTCCCTGTCCTTCACCACCTTACGCAGTTTGCTCAAACTCATGTCCACTGATGCTGTGCAACCATCTCATCCTCTGTTGTCCCCTTCTCCTCCTGCCTTCAATCTTTCCCAGCATCCGGGTCTCTTCCAATGAGTCAGCTCTTTGCATCAGGTGGCCAAAGTATTGGAGCTTCAACTTCAGCATCAGTCCTTCCAATAAATATTCAGGGTTGATTTCCTTTAGGGTTGACTGGATAAAACCAGAGGACTTAAGTCTCAAGGGGTTTGCAACAACAATATTTCCTATCAGGACACACAGTTTTCTCTTTCAACATTTTATTAACACCCCTGGTGTCTCTTTCCACCCCTCATCTCAGGAGAGGAGGGAGATACCTGACTGGTGAGGTTGCAAGAAATTGAGCTTGTCTGCCGAGACAATTCTCATCCACTATCTGCCAACCATAGGAGCACCTAGGGCCCAGCCTGGGCCTGGGCCTAGAAAGTGTGTTTCATTCAGAGAGAAAATATTAGCTGCTCTCTGGTTCGAAGAGGTGAACAACATTCTTCAATTAACTGTATCAGCGCTAAAGCCAATGATCCATCTCTATCTGTCTGTATCTTACACCATATTCTCAATGAGTTTGAAACTTAGGAGACAAGAATGCTTTAAGTGTTGGGCACCTAAACACCATCTATCTCTGAGTCACCTTTTGCTCAGTCTTGATGAAAAATGAACAACCAAAGTAAACAATCCTACACAATGAAGAGGCTCTTGCCCTGGGCTTGCAAAATATAAACCTCGAATATGGATATGGTGTACTTGGAAGGCATACTTTGAGCTTGATAAGAAAATGACCCTAAACAGAGAGCTTTAACTAGCTGATTTAAGCAAAGTTGAAATAACTCCTGATATGTCTATATTTAGCTTAGTCCTTGCTTTACTCAAGGTAAAAAGATAAAAATGTTAACATTATGAAATACTTGTACTTTTCAGCTTTAGGCTTGAAAAGCTTGCTTGTTGTCAGAAAACATACTTTAATTTTGTCCCCTGCTTCTTCCTTTCAAGATAAACATTGTGCGCTCATAAAACACAAGTCTATTGTAAGTGACCTCATGCCTTCCATTTTTTTTCTAAAAAAGAAAGCCAAGACAGCTTTTATTTATTTTTGCAAAATAATAACTAAAGCAAATTATTAAGAAATTTCATTGCTTCTGATAGAATTCCAAGAGCCAAAACATAACATGGCCCACTGCTTATTTTTTTGTGAATGCAAATATATAATGTATATATAAACAAATACACATAGTTGTCACATAAGTGGAGCTTCCCTGGTGGCTCGGGTGGTAAAGAATCTGCCTGCAATGCAGGAGACGTGGATTCAATCCCTGCATTGGGAAGATCCCCTGGAGAAAAGAATGGCAACCCACTCTAGTATTCTTGCCTAGAAAATCCCATGGACAAAGGAGCCTGGTGGGCTACAGGGTCGCAAAGGGTCGGACATGACAGTGACTAGCACACACACACACACACACACACACACAGACACATCTCTGCAATATAGACATCATAAAGGCAAGAGACTGGCCTATCTTATTCATAACTATATCCCTACCCTTAGCATTCCCTATGTGGCTCAGACGGTAAAGAATCTGTCTGCAATGCAGAAGGGTCACAAAGAGTTGGACACGACTGAGCGACTTCACTTTCACTTTTCACTTTCATGCATTGGAGAAGGAAATGGCAACCCACTCCAGCGTTCTTGCCTGGAGAATCCCAGGGACAGGGGAGCCTGGTGGGCTGCCGTCTATGGGGTTGCACAGAGCCGGACACGACTGAAGCGACTTAGCAGCAGCAGCAGCTAGGTCTCTAAATCGCTGTCATGTTTATTGTTATTTACTCTTTGTTTGTGTCATTTTGTATGTTACTTTGTACTGTCTCAACTTTTTGCTAAATATTTTTTTCCCTTATGCTTTGGCTCATTCTCTCTATTTTTGTGTGGTCTTATATTTCATTGATTTGTGCCTTTATCTTTGCAATTTCCTTTCCTCTTATTCTCTTAATTTACTACCTTGCTCTTTTTTTTTTCCTTCAGGATACACCAGTGGGGCATTTTAGTTCTCTGCCCAGGGACCTCAGCAGTGGAAGCACAGAGTGCTAACTCCTGGACCACCAAGGAATTCCCTTCATCGTTGCTTCTTCAGCTAGTTTCTCAAATGTAATACTTAGATCAATTTTTATTTTTAGTGTTTATTGTTTTTCATTACTATCCCAAAACTATAAGCTTCAAGTACTAATTTTACTGCATCCCACGTTCACTGAGACTTGGGGCTCGGTTCCAGACTGAGGCTAAGGTGGTAACCTGGGTTCTCTGGGCGTGCATGGCTGGGGCAGAGCAGCACTGTATCTCCACACACTGGTACACTAACCCACCACGCAGGACGTGGACGAAAACAGCGAAAATCACACGCAGGACTCAGGAAGCGCCTCCTTCCTCCCTGCAATAGACCTCCACCGCCCTCTACTGGCAAGGTTTAGGATCACACTCACTACGAAAGAGAAATGCTTAGTTCAAGTCCATTAACGCAGAGATGGTTCTGAGCGGATGAATTTGGAGCTGAGAGGCACCAACTGACAACCAGCACATCCCTGAAACTAGGGTTCTGGGTGTAGTTTAGATTCTCTTAGTCAGGTGAATTCACAGAACATTTTAATCTGGCAGTGACATGGAATAAGAAGCTGGGGAAAGGGCACCCCGCTTTTTTTCTAATGAGACATGTGGAGATGTGATGTGGTTCTGAAGCCAGCATTGCTGGAAGTGGCTTCTTGACTCTGTAGGAGACGTCCTGATCTGCTCTTCCCTGGCCCACCGTGGCAGAATCAGAATCCACAACTCCCTTGGAGCTCAGTTCAGCTCAGAGTTGGGGAGCATTTCCTTGCAAATTTAGCTTAAAGTCTCTTTTTGTTCAGTCCTCCTGATTGTTCATGGATGAACCAGCTGAATCCTTTTCTGTTTAAATCAATGAATAGATTCTTTAGTCTACAAATAATAATTTGACCAAAGCAAAAGAATGTATTCTATATGATGTTGACATCCTGGAATTCATAGGCACTTCCTTTGTTGCCTAGTACATGGTCAATTTTTGTGAGTTTCAGATTTGTTCCAAAATAGTATGTATTACCCTTCTTCTTTCTCTTTCTCTCTGTATCCTGGCTCCTACACTCCCCCATTTAAGTTCTCATGAGCCATCCATTTAACTAGAGGTTCCAACAATTTCACAAGATCATTATCAAGCCCACCATGATATACTTTGCAGAATCTATTTACAAAATTTAATCCTACCCTTCTGTTTGAAAGTTGTGTCCATTTCCTGATTCCCACGTCTTTGGAACTTCCTGATCTCCACAATTTTTTTTTTTTTTTGGATTGTTTTCTGGTTTTTTCCTCCACACAGCCAAAGTAATGGGCACTCAATGTATGTATTTGATAATCTGTAAACCCTGATTATCTAACTTATTGCATGTTACATGCATAATTAAATAGGAAGAATTTTCTATCATGCACAGCCTGTCTTTAAGAATACTGTCAGGAGTACTCTGAGAGTTTGCTACAAAGCTTTGGCAAGGTTCTAAATTCATTATAGTCACTATAACCAATGTTAAGGAACAGTATAAATCCAAGTGATGCCAAATTATGGGCACCAAATTTCAGAGTTACTGACAGTTTATCTAAAGTGCAAATGTTGGACTTCCCTGGTGGTCCAGTGGTTAAGAATTCACCTTCCAGCCACTCTCGCCTGCGATGGCCATACTCTTCCTGTGGAGTGTGTGTGTGTGTGCTTAGTTACTCAGTCATGCCCAACTCTTTGCAACGCCATGGACTGTAGCCGGCCAGGCTCCTCTTTCCATGGAGATTCTCCAGGCAAGAATACTGGGATGGGTTGCCATGTCCTCCTCCAGGGAATCTTCCTGACCCAGGAAGCAAATCAGGGTCTCCTGCATTGCAGGAAGATTCTTAACCAGCTGAGCTACCATCGAAGCCCTCTGTGGAGTGTGTTCCTCTCTAAATAAATCCACTTATTACTAAAAAGTAATTATCCACCAAAAAAAAAAAAAGAATCCACCTTCCAATGCAGGGGATGAAGTTTTGATCCCTGATCAGGGAGTTAAGATCCCACATGCCGCAGGGCAACTAAGCCTACACGCCACAACTATGACCTGATAAATAAATAAATATTTAAAAAATAAAAAAATAGCCAATTAAATAAATATTTAAAAAATAAAAAATAAGTAAAAAATGTAAATGTCACAGTAGAAGGCAATATGACTGTTGCCTCTGACATTTCAGGCCAAGAGGGTTAGGAGATAACTATGGTAAGACTCCCAAGAGGGTACAAAGGAAACGAGTTAATAATGATTAGCATTATGTGTGAATAGAGGGAAACTCATGAAAAAGAAAATCCATTTTCTTTTGTCTTTCTTTTCTATCATCAAGTACAAACTAGCTGCAGGTTTTGCTCTATCGCTTCACTGTAAACTGTATGTATAACAAAACAAAACAAATTTCTAGGACTTCCTTGGTGGTCCAGTGGTTAAAACTATGTTCTTCCAATACAAAGGGCATTGGTTTGATCCCTGGTTGGGGAACTAAAATTCCACATGCCTCCTGTGACCAAAAAAAAAAAAATCTAAAAGCTACATTCTGAGTTCCCTCCCTTGCGATGTAGACAGTTCTATTCCTCCCTAAGCTGATATCCTCTTTGGGTAATCAATTGAGATGAGATAGGGCTAGTTTTGTTCATGTCTCCCATCCCACCTCATACTGATCTAAATTGGATAGTTAAGTTATTCTTCTTGGCTTTATTTTCACTTCACTATGTGCAGATTTGCTGCTAATTAATTCTGAGTTCTTCTGGATAAGCTATGAATATTCCTTTTTTAAAAAATGAAACAGTATTTTATATTAAGACAAATTTCTCTCTAATAATATTAAATAAACAGTTATAGGTCTTGGGAATTCCTTGGGGGCCCAGTGGTTAAGACCCCACTCTTTCATTGCTGAGGTTTGGGTTCAATCCCTGATGGGGGAATTAAGACCCCACAAGCCATGCGGTGTGCCCCCCAAATAAATAAATAAATAAAATGTTTAATTTAAAAAGATAAGAATGGTCACATTTTTTAAAAAAGTTATGAGTCAAAGCCAGTGTCTGTTGAGCAATCATGGAACAATGTTTTGGTTTCTGTATCCATTTATTGCCCTAATTCTTTTGCCTCGATTTCCTAGAATATTATCTAGTTAACATTATTTTTCAAAAAAACAGCTTTTAGTTCAGTTTAGTCACTCAGTCGTGTCCGACTCTTTGCGACCCCATGAATCGCAGCAGGCAAGGCCTCCCTGTCCATCACCAGCTCCCGGAGTTCATTCAGACTCACGTCCATCGAGTCAGTGATGCCATCCACCCATCTCATCCTCGGTCGTCCCCTTCTCCTCCTGCCCCCAACCCCTCCCAGCATCAGAGTCTTTTCCAATGAGTCAACTCTTCGCATGAGGGGGCCAAAGTACTGGAGTTTCAGCTTTAGCATCATTCCTTCCAAAGAAATCCCAGGGCTAATCTCCTTCAGAATGGATTGGTTGGATCTCCTTACAGTCCAAGGGACTCTCAAGAGTCTTCTCCAACACCACAGTTCAAAAGCATGAATTTTTCGGTGCTCAGCCTTCTTCACAGTCCAACTCTCACATCCATACATGACCACAGGAGCTTTATAGAAGGATAATTTACATACCATAAAATTGAGCCATTTTAGGCCAACAATTATTTAAGTAAATTTATGAGTTGTTCAACCATTATGGTAATCCAGAATTAACATTTGTAATAGTTTCATTACTCTAAAATTCTCTTGGGGATTCCCTGGTGATCCAGCAGTTAGGACTCCTGAACTTTCAATGAGAGGGTGCAGGAAACTGCCTGATCGGGGAACTAAGATTCTGCAAGCCACGCAGAGCAGCAAAAAAAAAAAAAAAGTTATCTTGGACTTGTTTGCAATTCTGAATAGTATTCAATTGTATTCCAGGACCATGTTTTGTTCATCCATTCACTGAACATTTGAAGGGCTTCCCAGGTGGTGCTAGTGGTAAAGAAACCCCCTGAAAATGCAGGAGACAAAAGAGATTCAGGTTTGATCCTTGGGTCGGAAAGATCACCTGCTGGAGGCAATGGCAACTGACTCCAGTAGTCTTGCCTGGAGAATCCCATAGACAGAGGAGCCTGGTGGGTTAGAGTCCCCAGGGTTCCAAAGAGTCAGACACGACTGAAATGACAGCACACGTGCATGCATGGACATTCGAATCATTTCTGGATTGGGTCTAATTATTTGTTTTGCTTTGTTTTTAGGATTGCATCTAATTATTTGCAACGCTGCTATGAACAACGCACATACATGTCTTCAGGTGGACTTATGTTTTCACTTCTCTTGGGTAAATATAAAGGCATGGGCTTGCTGACTTACGTGGTAAGTTTACGTTGACATTTGAAAAGAGTCCCAAACCATTTTCCAAAATGGGCATACGAGTTTTCCTTTCCTGGGAGCTATGCAAGAGGGTTCCAGTTTTCTTTCACTCTCTCCAACACTCCGCATGGTCTCTTGTTTTAATTATGGTCACTTGGTACACTTTTGATTGGTACTTTGCATTTCCCTAATGACTAACGATGTTAGCATCGTCTCAGATCTTTGTTAGTTATTTGTACATCTTCTTTGATGAAATGTCAATTCAAATCCCTTGCCAATTCTTTTTAAAATTTCACTTTCATTTATTCATTTATATTTGGCTGTGCTGCGTCTTCATTGCTATGCTTGGACTCTCTTTAGCTGTGGCGAGTGGGAGCTACTCTCTAGTTGTGGTGTGCAGACTTCTCATTGCAGTGGCTTCCCTTGTCAGTCCCGAAAGTGTGGGCTCAGTGCTTGTGCCACATGGGCCTAAATGCCCTGAGGCATGTGGGATCTTTCTGGAGCGGGGATCAAACCTATGTCCCCTGCATAGGCAGGCAGATTCCTAACCACTGGACCACCAGGGAAGTCCCCCTTACCAATTCTTAAAGTGGATTCTCTTTTTAACCTTTGACAACCTGATTTCTATCCTTGCTGCTATTAAAACTGCCCTCTGAAACAATAAAACATCACTGAAATAATGAATCTTGACACATTCAGAAGTGTTTTCTTATTCGTCTTCACCTTAACCTTTCTGCACCATTTGGTAATATCTTCAATAACCCCCTTCTTCGGCTGTACCATGTGAGATCTTAGTTTCCTAGCCAGGGATCTAACATGGGCCCATGACAGTGTAAGCAACGAGTCCTAATGCCTGAACCACCAGGGAATTCCCAAATAACCTCCTTCTTGAAATGTTGTCTTACTTTGATGTTCGTAACAGAATACTTCCTTGATACTTCTGAAGTATTTTTTTTTCCTTTGCCAAGTGCTACAGATTTGTGAGATCCTAGTTCCCCAACCAGGGATTGAACCAGAGTCCTAAACGCTGGACCACCAAGGAATTCCCTTCAAATGTCTTTGATAACTTCCTTTTTTGGGTGGTATTCTCCTGTCCTCTCTATGTGGTCCAGATCACATAGACTAGATCTCTGCCCTCTGCTCTTCTCCTTTTCCGTTTTTTTCCATAGCATATTATAATATTATAATATCTCTAAGGAAATATCTAAGAAGAAAGGAGGTGTTTAACAACATCTTCAAGGAAATGGTGTTCTCAGAATCTGGTGAGAAGTGAAGCTGCGAAGGGGGACCTGCCCAAAAGAGCTGCAGTCATGGGCTAGAGATGCAGATACTATCAGAACAGACGCAGCTAGTCAGGCAGAAGCTACAAGAGTCTGGGGGAAGAAAGACATTTATGGGGTCAGCAAAAGATATGGAAATGAATCTGGGAGCAAACGGAGAATAGTCAACATAACATCCTGTTGTTCCTTCACATGCAATGTCTAGAAGAGGTGTCATCGTAGCGCCCGCATCACCTCCCTGTTTTACCTTCTGTGCCTCTATCAATGGTACCGCTGTTCTCATCATCTCCAGGGCTGGAACCTCAGAAATCACTCTGACCCTCAGTCAGCGATCTCTTCTGCTTGCAAATTCTCTGTTCCTGATTTGACATTAGCCACCTCATGAGGTTGAATCAAACAATGGTTAAGATCTTGCATAAATGTGAGATTCCATGGTTTTATGTTACTCAATAGTGTATCATGATTTTATTGTAATTCTCACATGTGTGTTTGTCTTTTGAACAAGACAGTACCTTTTTGGGGGGTTGAGAGGGGCAGGGTCTACTGCCTGCAACACAGGAGTCCCGGGTTCTATCCATGGGTCTGGAAGATCCCCTCAACAAGGGCATGGCTACCCACTCAAGTATTCTTGCTTGGAAAATTCCATGGACAAAGGAGCCTGGCAGGCTGCAGTCCATGGGGTCTCAAAGAGTCAAACACAACTGAGTGACTAACACTTTCAATTTCACTTCTACTCTCTATATGCCTTCAAACCTTCTTCATGCCCATCAGGTTTCTGTTAGAGTAGGCGTTCAGAAAATGTTTATAAAAAGAGAAGGCAATGGCACCCCACTCCAGTACTCTTGCCTGGAAAATCCCATGGATGGAGGAGCCTGGTGGGCTGCAGTCCATGGGGTCGCTAAGAGTCAGACACGACTGAGCAACTTCACTCTCACTTTTCACTTTCATGCATTGGAGAAGGAAATGGCAACCCACTCCAGTGTTCTTGCCTGGAGAATCCTAGGGACGGGGGAGCCTGGTGGGCTGCCGTCTATGGGGTCGCACAGAGTCGGACACAACTGAAGTGACTTAGCAGAAGCAGCAGCATAAAAAACATAGATGAATGATTCAGACATGGGCCTAAAACTTGCCTAAATCCTTTGTCCAAATTACAGATTTTGAGAACAAACACTTCACCCATTTTGTTACTGAACAGAACTCAGTTTCACTCACCCAATATGCCCAAAGCCAATCTACTGACTCTGGGTTGTAGTGAAGGAAACTATAGACTATTACTTTGCAGGACATCAGGCAAGGAGACCAGGTACTCCCTGTTGGCAATGGTTTTTAAAGGCAACACTAGGATGAAGGTTGCAGGGTGTGTGATCAGCTTGTGGACATTCTTCGAATTGTTGGTGGCAAGGAGGTGGAGACCACATGTTACGTACTTATTCCATGTACTCAGTCATGTCTGACACTTTGCAACCCCATAGGCTGTAGCTTGCCAGGCTCCTCTGTCCATAGAATTTTCCAGGCAAGAATACTGGAGTGGGTTGCCATTTCCTATTCCCGGGGATCTTCCCAACCCAGGGATCAAACTTGCATCTCTTCCATGTCCTGCACTGGCAGGTGGATTCTTTACCACCAGCGCCACCTGGGAAGCTGTGATAGTGAGGTAACAAGAGAATATTCCTGGAACCTCAATCCTCAACTTTCTGGTTCCAGCAAGTCTGGTTAGCAGTTCCTATTCAAGGAGGGTCCTGGTGTTGATAAAACAACTCCAGGATATGCGTCAGCTTGTTCTGTATATCTGTATATCTATTTATCTATAGCCTTTCAGGAGGAACCGAAACCATGCATCTCAGATTGGGACACAAACCCAGGCAAAACCCATGGTCTTTTAACTGAGATCACACACCAGGCTTCAGTACTTACTGAAGTTTGGGTTCTCTCTCTCTTTTTTTTCCTTTTTAAAATATTTATTTATGTATTGGCTGTGCTGACTTTTCTATAGCTGCGGAAAGTTGGGACTGTTGGTTGTGGCTTTTCATCGTGGTGGCCTCCCTTGTGGAACACAGGCTCTAATTTCCAGGGCTTCAGTAGTTGCAGCAAGTGGGCTCAGTAGTTGTGGCACATGGGCTTAGTTGTTCCAAGGCTTGTGGAATCTTGCCAGACCAGGGATTGAACCTGAGTCCCCTCGCTGGCGGGCAGATTCTTATCCACTGAACCACTAGGGAAGTCCAAGCTCAGGGTCTTGACATTTCATCACAAAGTGACAAGTAAGAAGTGTATTTATTTAGAGAAACACACTCATAGAGTGTGAGCCATCTTAGACATCGAGAGTGGTGCCAAATATGGTGTGGTTAGTTTTTTTTTTCCAATAATTTTATTATTTTATTTTATTTTTGGCTGCACTGGGTCATCCTTGCTGCACGCAGGCTTTCTCTAGTGGTGGCGAATGGGGTTTCTCCCTCGTTGCAGTGCTCGGGCTTCTCACTGCAGTGGCTTCTCTGTAGAGAACAGGCTCTGTAGTGTGGGCTTCAGCTGTAATGTGCGGGCTTAGTGACCTCTTGGCATGTGGGAGCTTCCCAGGTGAGGGTTTGAACCCGTGTCTCCTGCACTGACACAGAGCCTTTAGGGAAGCCCTGGTATGGTTAGGGTTTTTTTTAATGTTTTATTTATTTATTGGACATGCATCATGTGGGATCTTAGTTCCCTAACCAAGGATCAAACCCATGCCCCCTCCATTGGGAGCTCAGAGTCTTAACCACTGGACCACCAGGGAAGTCCCATGGTTAGTTTTTATGGGCTGGATAATTTCATAGGCTAATAAATGGAGGTGAGGTGAAGTTACTCAGTTGCGTCTGACTCTTTGTGACCCCATAGATTATAGCCTACCAGGCTCCTCCGTCCATGGGATTTTCCAGGCAAGAGTACTGGAGTGGGTTGCCATTTCCTTCTCCAGAGGATCTTCCCAATCCAGGGATCGAACCCGGGTCTCCCACATTGTAGGCAGACGCTTTACTGTCTGAGCCACTACGGAAGCCTAATAAATGGAGGATTATTCCAACTATTTCAGGGAAGAGGCAGAGATTTCCAGGAATTGGGCCACCACCCACTTTTTGATCTGTGATAGTTGCCCTCAGGGAAAGCCTTGTGGCTCAGACAAGAAAGAATCAGCCTACAATGCAAGAGACCTGGGTTCTATCCCTGGTTCAGGATGATCCCCTGGAGAAGGAAATGGCTACCCACTCCAATATTCTTATAACAGGAGGGAAAGGGGTAGGGCACAACTTTTGAAAGAATGACATAGCCCAAGGACACAACATAAACCAAGAATGGGACCAAGATGGGAGAGTACACCTTGATCCTTGATCAGCAAGTGGAATGACACACCCAGAGGTGCCAGGAGACTTCCAAGGGATTGTTAAGAACAGGGAGTGGGTTCATTTCAGTTGCTCAGTCGTGTCCAACTCTTTGCGACCCCATGAATCACAGCAGCCCTCCCTGTCCATCACCAACTCCCAGAGTTCACTCAGACTCACGTCCATAGAGTAAGTGATGCTATAAATTCTGGAAATATCTACCCCTTCCCAAAAATCAGTTCAGTTCAGTTGCTCAGTCATGTCCAACTCTTTGCGACCCCATAGACTGCAGCATGCCAGGCTTCCCTGTCCATCACCAGTTCCCAAAGCTTGCCCAAACTCATGTCCATTGAGTTGATAATGCCATCCAACCATCTCATCCTCTGTCCCAGCCACATGGGTTCAAGTCCCCAAAATAGTTGGAATAATCCTCCCACTTCTTAGCATATGAAATTACCCAGCCTATAAAAACCAACCATGCCAAACTTCAGGGCCACATTCATCTTCTGTGATAGCCCACACTTTCTCTGTGGAGTGTACTTCTCTCTGTATCTGAATAAATCCACTTCTTACCTATCACTTTGTCTCTCACAGAATTCTTTCTGCGATGAGACATTAAGAACCTGAGCTTCATTAGGTCCTGAAACCAGGTACTGTGAGTTCAGGCTGGGTCTGAGTACCGGCCATGTGGGTTCAAGTTCCAAGCAGGGTCTTGGGTGGGTTTGAGTCCCAGCACGTGGGATCAAGTCTCAATCTGTGGTAAATGGTTTCTTTGTTGCCTGGAGAATTCCATGGACAAAGGAGCCTGAAGGGCTACAGCTCATGGGGTTGCCAAGGGTTGGACAAGACTGAGTGACTAACACAACAACAACAACAAAGTCAGACACAACTGAGCGACTAATGCTTTCCTTTTCACTCGGCCTCAGAACTGTCAGGGCCCTGGTGGGTGTGTCACTTTAGCTTGCTGATGTCTTACAGTGAGAGTATACTGAGGCTCAGGCTTCCCGAATGGCCCACAGGAGATGTGGGTTCAATTCCTGGGTTGGGAAGATGCCCTGGAGGAGGAAATGGCAACCCACTCTAGTATTCCCTTTTTTTTTCTGTTTGGATGCACCAGGTCTTTGTCTCGAAATGTGGGATCTTGTGGCTTATGGGATTTAGTTCCCTGACCAGGGATCGAACCCAGGCCTCCTGCATTGGGAGTGAAGAGTCATAGCCACTTGACCACCAGGGAAGTCTGCACTCCAGTATTCTTGCTTTTCTTGCTCAACTGCTTTTCCTTTGTTTCTGCATTTTCTTAATCATTAATCAAGTCAGTTCTTTGGAATTCTGCATTTAGATGGATATATCTTTCCTTTTCTCCTTTGCCTTTCACTTCACTTCTTTTCTCAGCTATTTGTATGGCCTTCTCATACAATCCATTTTGCCTTTTTGCATTACTTTTTTTAAGGGGGTTGGTTTGATCACCACCTCCTGTACAATGTCACGAACCTCCCTTCATAGTTCTTCAGGCACTCTGTCTATCAGACCTAATCCTTTGAATCTACTTGTCACTTCCACTGTGTAATCGTAAGGGATTTGATTTAGGTCATACCTGAATGGTCTCATGGTTTTCCCTACTTTCTTCAATTTAAGCCTGAATTTGGCAATAAGGAGTTCATGATATGAGCCATAGTCAGCTCCTGGTCTTGTTTTTGCTGACTGTATAGAGCTTCTCCATCTTTGGCTGCAAAGAATATAATCAATCTGATTATAAAATCACTGCAGATGGTGACTGCAGCCATGAAATTAAAAGATGCTTGCTTCTTGGAAGAAAAGTTATGACAAACCTAGATAGCATATTAAAAAGCAGAGACATTACCTTGCCAACAAAGGTGCATATAGTCAAAGGTATAGTTTTTCTAGTAGTCATGTGTGTATGTGAGAGTTGGACCATAAAGAAGGCTGAGCACTGAAGAATTGATGCTTTTGAACTGCGGTGTTGGAGAAGACTCTTGAGAGTCCCTTGGACTGCAAGGAGATCCAACCAATCAATCCTAAGGAACTCAATCCTGGGTATTCACTGGAAAGACTGATGCTGAAGCTGAAGCTCCAAAATCTGTCTACCTGATGCAAAGAACTGACTCATTAGAAAAGACTCTGATGCCGGTAAAGGTTAAAGGCAGGAAGAAAAGGGGATATAGAGGATGAGATGGTTGGATGGCATCATGAACTTGAGGGACAAGAGTTTGGGCAAGTTCCGGGAGTTGGTGATGGACAGGGAAGACTGGTGTGCTGCAGGGGTGTGTGCTGCAGTCCATGGGGTTGCAAAGATTCGGACTGAGCGAATGAACTGAACTGAACTAGATATGAGGAGATGCAAGGATTGAGATCATAAAATCTGTTCCTAAAAACATCCAACTACCTAAAGACCTGTCTCACAAGATTCCCTGGAGCACAGAGTGCCTCACTCCTCCCTGAGCTCCCACAGGGGTTGTTGAAGGTCAACAGTTATAGCTGCGTGGGGTTCTATCTCCATAGAGGCAGATGGCAAACACCATTGTTCAGTCATTGGCAATGCTCTTGGTAAGTGCCGATTTGTAGTTGACAGTAGCATGCAGGATCTTGGCTTCCGAGCAGGGATTGAACCCATATCCCCTTCACTGAAAGATGAACTCTTTTTCTTTTAAATGAATTAATTTATTTTAATTGGAGGCTACTTACTTTACAGTATTGTAGTGTTTTTTGCCATACGTTCACATGACTCAGCCATGGGTGTACATGTGTCCCCCATCCTGAACCCCTCTCCCACCTCCCTCCCTATGCCATCCCTCAGAGTCATCCCAGTGCACTGGCCCTGTCTCATGCATTGAACCCGGACTGGCGATCTATTTCACATACGGTAATATGCGTGTTTCAATGCTATTCTCTCAAATCATCCCACCCTCGCCTTCTCCCACAGAGTCCGACAGTCTCTTGTTTACGTCTGTGTCTCTTTTGCTGTCTTTGCATATATGGTCATCGTTACCATCTTGAAAGATGAATTCTAAAGATTCTGAACCACTAGACCAGACCACCGGGGAAGTCCCTATTTCTATGAATTTTAATATCTTTTTGTTTTTAGGTAAATCTCAATTTGGTTTTCTTATTATAAAAGTATTATGTTTTTAGTAGGTCAAAGAAGACAAAATCTCCTATAGCTCTGGTACAGTTTCTTTTCTCTGTGAATGTTTCATCTTACTTTTTTGTTTTTATGTTTTGCATATTGACCTTCATTTTTGACTTATCTATTTTTTAGATGTTTATTATTCTATCAGGAAATTCCCACAAATTGACCTTTAAATTTATTGTTCCAAAACAATTCATGCTCATAAAAATAAAAACAATAACTGAATAAGGTAAGAAGTTAAAGACTTCCTTCCCTCCAAAGCCCTGTTTCCAATTTCAAGGGGTAACTGTTGTTAACAACAGGATGCATATTTTTCCAGACGATTGTTTTTTCAGATTTTAATTATTTTTTTTTTAAGTTGAAGCTTTTCTTGTTGAAAGTACAATATATATCCTCCACCTTCTCATCTAGTTCCTAAAATTCTACAATACTATTAACATATTGCCTTACTTGCTTTTTTCACATATCTATTCAAACAGTTACGCCAATTTCCATTCATTAACCCATTTTTTTGGATTTTAAAATAAGTTGCAGAGATCAGTGTACATCATCCCTAAACACTTCACCATTAAATTACATTTAGGACTTCCCTGGTGGTCCAGTGGTTAAGACTCCGCCTGCCAATTCAGGGGACATAGGATCCATCCCTGGTCTGGGAAGATTCCATACACCCCAGGACAACTAAGCCCAGGCACCACAACTACTGAAGCCTGAACCCTAGAGCCAATACTCCACAAGAGAAACCACTGCCATTAGAAGCCCATGCACTGCAACCAGAGAAAACCTGCATTCAGCAATGAAGATCCACCACCTAGGAAGTCCTGATGAAGCCTCAGCAGAGCCTAAACTAAATTTTTAAAAATATGGCTTAGGCTGAAATGGCTTCTCTTATGTCAAGAAAGCCATTCCTGTCTCAGTTGCAAATCAGCACTTTCTAATAGCATTTGCTGTCTGCCTCTGCAGAGACTGAATCCTGTGCTGTTGCAGCTCTTGACCTTTGACATGCTCTGAAGGAAGTTCAGAGTGGAGAGTGAGGCATTCTGTCCTCCAGGCAAACTGGTGGAATAGGTTTTTATATCAGTGATCAGTAATCAGTTCAGTCGCTCAGTCGTGTCCAACTCTTTGCAACCCCATGAATTGCAGCATGCCAGGCCTCCCTGTCCATCACCATCTCCTGGAGTTCACTCAGACTCACATCCATCGAGTCCGTGATGCCATCCAGCCATCGCATCCTCTGTCATCCCTTCTCCTCCTGCCCCCAATCCCTCCCAGCATCAGAGTCTTTTCCAATGAGTCAACTCTTCGCATGAGGTGGCCTAAGTACTGGAGTTTCAGCTTTAGCATCAGTCCTTCCAAAGAACACCCAGGGCTGATCTCCTTTAGAATGGACTGGTTGGATCTCCTTGCAGTCCAAGGGACTCTCAAGAGTCTTCTCCAGCACCACAGTTCAAAAGCATCAATTCTTCGGTGCTCAGCCTTCTTCACAGTCCAACTCTCACATCCATACATGACCACAGGAAAAACCATAGCCTTGACTAGACGGACCTTAGTCGGCAAAGTAATGTCTCTGCTTTTGAATATGCTGTCTAGGTTGGTCATAACTTTTCTTCCAAGGAGGAAGCGTCTTTTAATTTCATGGCTGCAGTCACCATCTGCAGTGATTTTGGAGCCCCCCAAAATAAAGTCTGACACTGTTTCCACTGTTAACCCATCTATTTCTCAAGAAGTGATGGGACTGGATGCCATGATCTTCGTTTTCTGAATGTTGAGCTTTAAGCCAACTTTTTCACTCTCCTCTTTCACTTTCATCATGAGGCTTTTTAGCTCCTCTTCACTTTCTGCCATGAGGGTGGTGTCATCTGCATATCTGAGATTATTGATATTTCTCCCAGCAATCTTGATTCCAGCTTGTGTTTCTTCCAGTCCAGAGTTTCTCACGATGTACTCTGCATATAAGTTAAATAAGCAGGGTGACAATCTACAGCCTTGATGTACTCCTTTTCCTATTTGGAACCAGTCTGTTGTTCCATGTCCAGTTCTAACTGTTGCTTCCTGGCCTGC
Source organism: Budorcas taxicolor (assembly GCF_023091745.1). Taxonomy (NCBI): domain Eukaryota; kingdom Metazoa; phylum Chordata; class Mammalia; order Artiodactyla; family Bovidae; genus Budorcas; species Budorcas taxicolor. The sequence continues at coordinate 109,512,299 of NC_068914.1, forward strand.
ATATAGATTTCTCAAGAGGCAGGTCAGGTGGTCTGGTATTCCCATCTCTTTCAGAATTTTCCACAGTTTATTGTGATCCACACAGTCAAAGGCTTTGGCATAGTCAATAAAGCAGAAATAGATGTTTTTCTAGAATTCTCTTGCTTTTTCTGTGATCCATAGTTAGATATTTTCAGGAGCTGATTTCATATCCAAGTCTTTCATCTCCCCTTATCTAGAAAAGCACTAAATCCTTTCATGGTGACATCCGCTCCTTGTGATTGCAGAAAACCTTTTATAAAATAAGGGCTTGATTACCTTGAACTCCCTTTTCACCAAAATCATACATATTGACCTTCCCCCACTAGCTCTTTGGAACAGTTTCTCTGAGCTGTCTGAGGTGCTGTCTCCTGGGCTGTAGTCCTCATTTTGCACCCCCAAAAGCTTTAACTTGTAACTCTCATGTTGTGCATCTTTTTTAGTCAACACTTGGTTCTCTTTCTCTGGGGACTCCCTAACCTATCTGCTATCAGTACTGATAATAACAAAGCTAGTAATAATAACTTATTGTTGTTTAGCTGTTAAGTTGTGTCCGACTCTTTTGCAACTCCATGGACTATGTAGCCTACCAGGCTCCTCTGTCCATGAGATTTCCCAGGCAAGAATACTGGAGTGGCTGCCATTTCCTTTTCCAAGGGATCTTCCCAATCCAGGGATTAAACCCATGTCTCCTGCATTGGGAGGCAGATTCTTTACCAATGAGTTACCAGGGAAGCCCCAGTATAATAAAATTATAACAAAATACTGATAATTATTATTATAACAATAAAGTAGTATTTCTTATGCATCTGACTATAACCCTGACACTGTTTCAAGTACTTTAAAAATATTAACCAGTTTAACCTTATAGACTAAGAACAATTGAAACCTTCAATTTGGAAATGATGATGAAACCAAGCAGGATACAAATCCTTTCTATGTCCCTTGTTTCTTTTCTTTGTTGTAGTTCTTAGGAAAAAAGGTTTAGGCCGCCTAGACCTTCTCTGGGAGAAGGCAATGGCACCCACTCCAGTACTCTTGCCTGGAAAATCCCATGGACGGAGGAGCCTGGTGGGCTGCAGTCCATGGGGTCACGAAGAGTCAGACACGACTGAGCGACTTCACTCTCACTTTTCACTTTCATGAATTGGAGAAGGAAATGGCAACCCTCTCCAGTGTTCTTGCCTGGAGAATCCCAGGGACGGGGGACCCTGGTGGGCTGCTGTCTATGGGGTCACACAGAGTCCGACACGACTGAGGTGACTTAGCAGCAGCAGCAGCAGCAGTAGCAGCAGCAGACCTTCTCTGACTACTAAAGGGCAGATTCAAACAGCAGTTACTAATCAGCAAAGTGAGGGAATGCAGGAGCAAAGGAGGAGCAGTCCAGAAAGAATGGTGAAGACTTGGGGCAGGTCTGGTTTCCCCCTGAAGGGATATATATAATAATATCTTTGAGCTCTTCTGAAGAACTAAAATCTCCACTCAGGTGGAGGATGGTAACTTTAGGCTGAGCACAAGATCCCTGGAGCCACAGCTCTGTTACCACCATCCAATCAGAAATAAATCACCCAGGAGCCCTAACCTCAAACTGTACCTATGAACACTTCTCCCCCAAAACCAAGAGTTTGAGGTTTTTGTTGCATGACCCTGCAGCAAACCTTTCTTTACTCCAAACTCCCAATGTTTCAGTTCCTTTGGCCTCACTGGGCATGGGGCTTGCCTTGGGCAACAGAAAGAACCCCAGGATAATATTGAAATGAGGTGTGTGTGTGTGTGTGTGTGTGTGTGTGTGTATGCGAAGATACAATCTTTAAAAGAATGACATAGCTGTTGAGGATGTTGTAGCCACACATTCCAGGAGACAAACTCACTCAGAAGGACAATCAATGCAGATCAGTTCAGTTCAGTTCAGTCGCTCAGTCGTGTCCAACTCTTTGTGACCCCATGAATCACAGCACGCCAGGCCTCCCTGTCCATCACCAACTCCCAGAGTTCACTCAAACTCACGTCCATCAAGTCAGTGATGCCATCCAGCCATCTCATCCTCTGTCGTCCCTTCTCCTCCTGCCCCCAATCCCTCCCAGCATCAGAGTCTTTTCCAATGAGTCAACTCTTCGCATGAGGTGGCCAGAGTATTGGAGTTTCAGCTTTAGCATCAGTCCTTCTAAAGAACACCCAGGGCTGATCTCCTTTAGAATGGACTGGTTGGATCTCCTTGCAGTCCAAGGGACTCTCAAGAGTCTTCTCCAGCACCACAGTTCAAAAGCATCAATTCTTTGGCACTCAGCTTTCTTCACAGTCCAACTCTCGCATCCATATATGACCACTGGAAAAACCATAACCTTGACTAGACAGACCTTTGTTGGCAAAGTAGTATCTCTGCTTTTGAATATGCTGTCTAAGTTGGTCATAACTTTCCTTTCAAGGAGTAAGCGTCTTTTAATTTCATGGCTGCAGTCACCATCTGCAGTGATTTTGGAGCCCCTCAAAATAAAGTTTGACACTGTTTCCAATAGTGGAGTGCAGTTTACTACACCAGTGGGCCCAAAGCAGAGTCTCCTCTTAGCCAAGGACCCCGGCCAGTTTTTGTGAAAACCTCATATACCCTAAGTGTACTTGCTCAAACCCACCTCCCCAAATTCCTTGAAACTAGTCTGGAAAATCCCATGGATGGAGGAGCCTGGTAGGCTGCAGTCCATGGGGTCGCTAAGAGTTGGACGTGACCGAGCGACTTCACTATCACTTTTCACTTTCATGCATTGGAGAAGGAAATGGCAACCCACTCCAGTGTTCTTGCCTGGAGAATCCCAGGGATGGGGGAGCCTGGTGGGCTGCCGTCTATGGGGTCGCACAGAGTCAGACACCACTGAAGCGACTTAGCAGCAGCATGGTCATATAACATCCAGATAAACATAATGGAATTTACGACTTTGTTCTGTTACAGAAATAATTAGCCTATTCTTTTAGGCAACAGAGAGTCCAAGTAAAAGTCCTGAGGCTCTTTTATCCGGGGGGTCTGGTTTTCCATTGGTACGGCATTTCTATAGACACTGGGCACAAAGTTCAGAGTCCATTGGGAGGGTGATGATGCATGTGGCAGCCTAATGTTCGCAGCCTGGCCTAAGATGGAGTCCAGTGCTGTCTGTTTCCTCCTTCATTCCCCCTCTTGATGCTCTTAACTCATATTATGAGCATCATTCATAGGGATATATTGCACCCTGGCTCTCTGACCACCAGTTTGGGAGAATGACATCAACCTTCGGGTTACAAAGTTCATAATACATTGTAAAATTCAGGGTCCACAAAGCAGAACTATCAAGGCAACTGTAACAATGGTAAATATAGTGTTCCCCCAATCGCCTTTCACCCACGATAGGACTGAAGTCCAGAAAGGAATGTTTTCATTTGACATTGCTTTTACCTGGTTTTTCATGTCATCTAAAGCAGTCGATACATTGCCAGATAAGGCAGGAATGTATGCACAACATTCAACCTTAATTATAGCACAGGTCCCTCCTTGAGCAGCCAGGTGTGAGTATGTCCAAAGCCATTCTATTCTGAATTATCACTTTTCTCATTTGGATTTGCTCTTCATTTAAGGCTTGGATGGCTTTTGTTCTACCTAGGAGGGCCTGTTTTGTGAAATTAGTCAAGGCCTCTACTTTAATCATGATATCTGTTGTCCCTATAGAGGGTACGAATAAGGCAGCAATATACTCATACCATTGAAACACGGATCTTGTCCACCTAGCATGTAAATAAGGTAGATTTACTGGGGCTTGTTGTAGGCTAGGCTTTTGTTACACTGGCATTTATACCAAATGTAACCCTATGACCCGAGTCTATTGACTGTAGCTGTAGCTTACACCAAGAGAGCAAGGAGAGGTTATGATTGACAAGAGAGAGGAAAGTCTCTTTTTGTCGTCCCAGAAAAGAGCAAAGTGGTGTAAAATCTCCTTGGCAGAGCGGTGACACCCACCAAGGAAGTTCATCCATCACCGACAGAGGCGCAGCCCTACATACCCAGCAGTTGGAAGTGTTGTGGAAGTCTGCGTAGGAATGTGCCCATGAGATGAAAACATTGTCCTGAGTTGAAACGGAAATTAAATTCAAACTCATGTTGATGAGGCCAAGCAGCAGGAGTTGATTGTGCGACTTCATCCTGAAGGGGCTCGTCTGGGATCTTCTTTTCTTTCTTCTTCTTAAGGATGGTCTTAGTCTCTCAAGGGTCAGTGGGGTCCCTCTGCATAGTCCACTCAGCGTTTTCTGGTTCTGCATGGTATGCTCTCTTCACCCTCATATGATGGATCCAAGAGGCAATACTTGCAACTTTAACTGCAGTAGGGGCAGTTAGAATAACTGTATAAGGACCCTTCCACCAAGGGGCTAGTGAATCATGTTTCCAATCTTTGACCCATACTTGGTCACCAGGTGTAAACTCATGAATCTGTTCCCCCAAGGGGAATGGCACTCTTTCTTGTACAAACTTAGTTACCTGACTAATTACCTAACTGCTCCATCTGCCGTGAAATCCCATTCCCGCTTACCTGAGGCAAATTTGTTGACATCTGTTTTATTATGGGAGGGGGTCTCCCATATACAATTTCATATGGAGAGTAGTCATGGGACCATGGGGTCATCCTGAGTCTGAGTAGAGCCATCAGAAGCAAGTCCACCCAGGAGCAGTCAGTCTCTATGATCCACTTGGAGAGTGTCTCTTTAAGTGTCCGGTTGGTCCATTCCACCATCCCAGAACTCTGGGGTCTCTATGCAGTGTGTAGTTTCCATTTGATGTTTAAAGTTTTACTTACTTGTTGTACTAAATCAGCTCTGAAAGCCGGGCCATTGTCCGATCCAATGCTGGTAGGAAATCCAAACCTGGGGACTATCTCCCTAAGCAAGCACCAGGCTACTTCTGATGCCCTTTCAGTCCAGGTAGGAAATGTTTCTACCCATCCCAAGAACGTACATACCATGACCAGCAGGTAACAGTAGTGTTGGTAAGGTTTCATTTCAGTGAAGTCCGCTTCCAGGTGTTCAAAGGGCAGCGTGCCTTTTAGTTGAATCCTTGGAGGTTTCTGTCTGTGCCAAGAGGCAGCATTGACCTGTAAGCAGGCAGTGCAGTTCTGAGATTCTGTACTGCATAGCGAAGAGAGGCAGGGAACCAAAAAATATTTTCAAATTAGCTCTTCCAGTTTATCATAGCGTAAATGGGTTGCTTGGTTACCAGAGTGGGTGCCAGCTCCTCTGGTACCAATAATTTGTCACTTGGCAATTCCCACCATCCCTTTTCAGTCTTAATAGCCCCTTCCTCTTTGGCTAGTTGGTTTGGGGCTTCAGTGTATTTTGGAGAGTCCAATGCTAGCTCAGGCAGTTCCGCCAATACGAGCGCTTTAATAGGGGCCTCACATGTTATCCCCATGCCCTCAGCTTCTTGTTTAGCAGTCTTTTCTGCCAGTCTGTTTCCCCGAACCTGGGGGGTATCCTCTTTTTGATGTCCTCGGCAGTGTATGACTACAACCTTTTCTGGTTCCCAGACAGCATCTAATAGGGTCAGAATTTCTTCCTTATTTTTGATATCTTTTCCACCAGCTGTCAAGAGGCCTCTTTCCTTATACAGAGCCCGTGTACATGTAGTGTGGCAAAAGCATACCTGGAGTCGGTGAAGATGTTTACTCTCTTGTCTTTTGACAGCTGGAGTGTTCGAATCAAGGCCCATAACGTAGCTGGTTGAGCAGACCAGTGTTGTGGCAAGGAGCCAGCTTCGATGACAGTCTTTTCTGTGACTATATCATAACCCGACAGCCACTGTCCTTGTTTTATCAGGCTAGCGCCATCAGTATATAGGACCGAATCAGGGTCTGGAATCAGTTGCTCTCGGAGGCTGGGTCTGCTAGTGTGGATGTCTTCCAAGACTTCCCCACAGTCATGAGAAAGTCCACCCTCGCCAACAGGAAAGAGTGTCAGTTCAGTTCAGTTCAGTCGCTCAGTCGCGTCTGACTCTTTGCGACCCCATGAATCGCAGCACGCCAGGCCTCCCTGTCCATAACCAACTCCTGGAGTTCACTCAGACTCACGTCCATCGAGTCAGTGATGCCATCCACCAATCTGATCCTCTGTCGTCCCCTTCTCCTCCTGCCCCCAATCCCTCCCAGCATCAGAGTCTTTTCCAATGAGTCAACTCTTCGCATGAGGTGGCCAAAATATTGGAGTTTAAGCTTTAGCATCAGTCCTTCCAAAGAACACCCAGGGCTGATCTCCTTCAGAATGGACTGGTTGGATCCCTTACAGTCCAAGGGACTCTCAAGAGTCTTCTCCAACACCACAGTTCAAAAGCATCAGGTCTTCGGTGCTCAGCCTTCATCACAGTCCAACTCTCACATCCATCATGACCACTGGAAAAACCATAGCCTTGACTAGACGGACCTTTGTTGGCAAAGTAATATCTCTGCTTTTGAATATGCTATCTAGGTTGGTCATAAATTTCCTTCCAAGGAGTAAGTGTCTTTTAATTTCATGGCTGCAGTCACCATCTGCAGTGATTTTGAAGGCCAAAAAAATAAAGTCTGACACTGTTTCCACTGTTAACCCATCTATTTCTCAAGAAATGATGAGACCAGATGCCATGATCTTCATTTTCTGAATGTTGAGTTTTAAAGCCAACTTTTTCACTCTCCTCTTTCACTTTCATCAAGAGGCTTTTTAGCTCCTCTTCACTTTCTACCATAAGGGTGGTGTCATCTGCATATCTGAGGTTATTGATATTTCTCCTGGTAATCTTGATTCCAGGTTGTGGTTCTTCAAGCCAAGCGTTTCTCATGATGTACTCTGCATATAAGTTAAATAGCAGGGTGACAATATACAGCCTTGATGTACTCCTTTTCCGATTTGGAACCAGTCTGTTGTTCCATGTCCAGTTCTAACTGTTGCTTCCTGACGTGCATACTGGCCTCTCAAGAGGCAGGTCAGATGGTCTGGTATTCCCATCTCTTTCAGAATTTTTCACAGTTTATTGTGATCCACACAGTCAAAGGCTTTGGCATAGTCAATAAAGCAGAAATAGATGTTTTGTGGAACTCTCTTGCTTTTTTGATGATCCAGTGGATGTTGGCAATTTGATCTCTGGTTCCTATGCTCTTTCTAAAACCAGCTTGAACATCTGGAAGTTCAGTTCACATATTGCTGAAGCCTGGCTTGGAGAATTTTGAGCATTACTTTACTAGCATGTGAGATGAGTGCAATTGTGCAGTAGTTTGAGCATTCTTTGGCGTTGCCTTTCTTAGGGATTGGAATGAAAACTGACCTTATCCAGTCCTGTGGCCACTGCTGAGTTTTCCAAACTTGCTGGCATATTGAGTGCAGCACTTTCACAGCATCATCTTCCAGGATTTGAAACAGCTCAATGGGAAATCCATCCCCTCCACTAGTTTTGTTCATAGTGATGCTTTCTAAGGCCCACTTGACTTCACATTCCAGGATGTCTGGCTCTAGGTGTGTGATCACACCATCGTGATTATCTTGGTCGTGAACTCTTTTCTGTACAGTTCTTCTGTGTATTCTTTCCACCTCTTCTTGATATCTTCTGCTTCTGTTAGGTCCATACCATTTCTGTCCTTTATCGAGCCCATCTTTGCATGAAATGTTCCCTTGGTATCTCTAATTTTCTTGAAGAGATGTCTAGTCTTTCCCATTCTGTTCTTTTCCTCTATTTCTTTGCATTGATTACTGAGGAAGGCTTTCTTTTCTCTTCTTGCTATTGTCTGAAATTCTGCATTCAGATGCTTATATCTTGCCTTTCCTCCTTTCCTTTTCACCTCTCTTCTTTTCACAGCTATTTGTAAGGCCTCCCCAGACAGCCATTTTGCTTCTTTGCATTTCTTTTCCATGGGGATGGTCTTGATCCCTGTCTCCTGTACAGTGTCACAAACCTCATTCCATAGTTCATCAGGCACTCTATTGATCAGATCTAGTCCCTTAAATCTATTTCTCACGTCCACTGTATAATCATAAGGGATTTGATTTAGGTCATACTTGAATGGTCTAGTGGTTTTCCCTACTTTCTTCAATCTGAGTCTGAATTTGGTAATAAGGAGTTCAGGATCTGAGCCACAGTCAACACCCATTGTTTTTTTTGCTGACTGTATAGAGCTTCTCCATCTTTGGCTGCAAAGAATATAATCAGTCTGATTTTGGTGTTGACGATCTGGTGATGTCCATGAGTAGAGTCTTCTCTTGTGTTGCTGGAAGTGGGTGTTTGCTATGACCAGTGCATTTTCTGGCAAAACTCTATTAGCCTCTGCCCTGCTTCATTCCGTATTCCAAGGCCAAATTTGCCTGTTGCGCACTAAGCGCAGGCGCATGCGAGCCGGCACACTAAGCGCGGCTGAGAGGAGCTACCCCAAGTCCGAGATCAGGGGCAGAGGCCTGGAGTGCCAGGCTGCGATGATGCAGGAACAGCCGAGAGGAGCTACCTTGCGTCTGAGGTCAGGAGTGGCAGACGAGAGGAGCTACCCTGCGGCAGAGGTCAGGGGCGGCGGCTGGGAGGAACCACCCACGCTCGAGCCCAGGGCCAACGGCGGGGAGAAGCAACCCGAGGAGCGGTGGCTGCGCAGGCACAGAAGGGCCTAGAGGAGCTATCCCACGTTGAAAGTCAGGAACAGTGGCGGTAAGGAGATACCCCTGGTCCAACGTAATGAGCAGCGGCTGTGCTTTGCTGGAGCAGCCTTGAAGAGATATCCCATGCCCAAGGTAAGAGAAACCCAAGTAAGATGGTAGGTGTTGCCAGAGGGCATCAGAGGGCAGACACACTGAAACCATACTCACAGAAAACTAGGCAATCTAATCACACTAGAACCACAGCCTTGTCTAACTCAATGAAACCAAGCCATGCCTGCGGGGCAACCCAAGATGGGCAGGTCATGGTGGAGAGGTCTGACAGAATGTGGTCCACTGGAGATGGGAATGGCAAGACACTTCAGTATTCTTGCCTTGAGAACCCCATGAACAGTATGAAAAGCCAAAATGATAGGATACTGAAACAGGAACTCCCCAGGTCATTAGGTGCCAAAAATGCTACTGAAGATCAGTGGAGAAATAACTCCAGAAAGAATGAAGGGATGGAGCCAAAGCAAAAACAATACCCAGTTGTGGATGTGCCTGGTGATAGAAGCAAGATCTGATGCTATAAAGAGCAATATTGCATAGGAACCTGGAATGTCAGGTCCATGAATCAAGGCAAATTGGCAGTGGTCAAACAAGAGATGGCAAGGGTGAACGTCGACATTCTAGGAATCAGTGAACTAAAATGGACTGGAATGGGTGAATTTAACTCAGATGACCATTATATCTACTCTTGTGGGCAGGAATCCCTCAGAAGAAACGGAGTAGCCATCAAGGTCAACAAAAGAGTCCAAAATGCAGTACTTGGATGCAATCTCAAAAACCACAGAATGATCTCTGTTCGTCTTCAAGGCAAACCATTCAATATCACAGTTATGCAACTTGATGTCCCAACCAGTAACACTGAAGAAACTGAAGTTGAACGGTTTTATGAAAACCTACAAGACCTTTTGGAACTAACACCCCCAAAAGATGTCCTTTTCATTATAGGGGACTGGAATGCAAAAGTAGAAAGTCAAGAAACACCTGGAGTAACAGGCAAATTTGGCCTTGGAATGCGGAATGAAGCAGGGCAAAGACTAATAGAGTTTTGCCAAGAAAATGCACTGGTCATAGCAAACACCCTCTTCCAACAACACAAGAGAAGACTCTACGCATGGACATCACCAGATGGTCAACACCGAAATCTGATTGATTATATTCTTTGCAGCCAAAGATGGAGAAGCTCTATATAGTCAACAAAAACAAGACCAGGAGCTGACTGTGGCTCAGATCCTGAACTTATTACCAAATTCAGACTCAGATTGAAGAAAGTAGGGAAAACCACTAGACCATTTAAGTATTACCTAAATCAAATCCCTTATGATTATGCAGTGGACGTGAGAAATAGATTTAAGGGCCTAGATCTGATAGATAGAGTGCCTGATGAACTATGGAATGAGGTTTGTGACATTGTACAGGAGACAGGGATCAAGACCATCCCCATGGAAAAGAAATGCAAAGAAGCAAAATGGCTGTCTGGGGAGGCCTTACAAATAGCTGTGAAAAGAAGAGAGGTGAAAAGGAAAGGAGGAAAGGCAAGATATAAGCATCTGAATGCAGAATTTCAGACAATAGCAAGAAGAGAAAAGAAAGCCTTCCTCAGTAATCAATGCAAAGAAATAGAGGAAAAGAACAGAATGGGAAAGACTAGACATCTCTTCAAGAAAATTAGAGATACCAAGGGAACATTTCATGCAAAGATGGGCTCGATAAAGGACAGAAATGGTATGGACCTAACAGAAGCAGAAGATATCAAGAAGAGGTGGCAAGAATACACAGAAGAACTGTACAAAAAAGATCTTCACAACCAAGATAATCATGATGATGTGATCACTAATCTAGAGCCAGAAATCTTGGAATGTGAAGTCAAGTGGGCCTCAGAAAGCATCACTATGAACAAAGCTAGTGGAGGTAATGGAATTCCAGTTGAGCTGTTTCAAATCCTGAAAGATGATGCTGTGAAAGTGCTGCACTCAATATGCCAGCAAATTTGGAAAACTCAGCAGTGGCCACAGGACTGGAAAGGGTCAGTATTCATTCGAATCCCTAAGAAAGGCAATGCCAAAGAATGCTCAAACTACTGCACAATTGCACTCATCTCACATGCTAGTAAAGTAATGCTCAAAATTCTCCAAGCCAGGCTTCAGCAATACACAAACCGTGAACTCCCTGATGTTCAAGCTGGTTTTAGAAAAGGCGGAGGAACCAGAGATCAAATTGCCAACATCTGCTGGATCATGGAAAAAGCAAGAGAGTTCCAGAAAAACATCTATTTCTGCTTTATTGACTATACCAAAGCTTTTGACTGTGTGGATCACAATAAACTGTGGAAAATTCTGAAAGAGATGGGAATACCAGACCACCTAACCTGCCTCTTGAGAAATCTGTATGCAGGCCAGGAAGCAACAGTTAGAACTGGACATGGAACAACAGACTGGTTCCAAATTGGAACAGGAGTACGTCAAGGCTGTATATTGTCACCCTGCTTATTTAACTTATATGCAGAGTACATCATGAGAAACTCTGGACTGGAAGAAACACAAGCTGGAATCAAGATTGCCGGGAGAAATATCAATAACCTCAGATATGCAGATGACACCACCCTTATGGCAGAAAGTGAAGAGGAGCTAAAGAGCCTCTTGATGAAAGTGAAAGAGGAGAGCGAAAAAGTTGGCTTAAAGCTCAACATTCAGAAAACGAAGATCATGGCATCTGGTCCCATCACTTCGTGAGAAATAGATGGGTTAACAGTGGAAACAGTGTCAGAATTTTTTTTTTTCGGCTCCAAAATCACTGTGAATGGTGACTGCAGCCATGAAATTAAAAGACGCTTACTCCTTGGAAGGAAAGTTATGAGCAACCTAGACAGCATATTCAAAAGCAGAGACATTACTTTGCCGACTAAGGTCCGTCTAGTCAAGGCTATGGTTTTTCCAGTACTCATGTATGGATGTGAGAGTTGGACTGTGAAGAAGGCTGAGCGCCGAAGAATTGATGCTTTTGAACTGTGGTGTTGGAGAAGACTCTTGAGAGTCCCTTGGACTGCAAGGAGATCCAACCAGTCCATTCCGAAGGAGATCAGCCCTGGGATTTCTTTGGAAGGAATGATGCCAAGCTGAAACTCCAGTACTTAGGCCACCTCATGTGAAGAGTTGACTCATTGGAAAAGACTCTGATGCTGGGAGGGATTGGGGGCAGGAGGAGTAGGGGACGACCGAGGACGAGATGGCTGGATGGCATGACGGACTCAATGGACGTGACTCTGAGTGAACTCCAGGAGTTGGTTATGGACAGGGAGGCCTGGCGTGCTGCGATTCATGGGGTCGCAAAGAGTCGGACACGACTGAGTGACTGAACTGAACTGAACTAGGTGTTTCTTGACTTCCTACTTTTGCATTTCAGTCCCCTATAATGAAAAGGACATCTTTTGGGGGTGTTAGTTTTAAAAGGTCTTTTAGGTCTTCATAGAACTGTTCAACTTCAGCCTCTTCAGTTTTACTGGTTGGGGCATAGACTTGGATAACTGTGATATTGAATGGTTTGCCTTGGAAACGAACAGAGATCATTCTGTCGTTTTTGAGATTGCATTCAAGTACTGCATTTCGGACTCTTTTGTTGACCTTGATGGCTACTTCATTTCTTCTAATGGATCCTGCCCACAGTAGTAGGTATAATGGTCATCTGAGTTAAATTCACCCATTCCAGTCCATTTTAGTTCGCTGATTCCTAGAATGTTGACATTCACTTCTGCCATCTCTTGTTTGACCACTGCCAATTTGCCTTGATTCATGGACCTGACATTCCAGGTTCCTATGCAATATTGCTCTTACAGCATCGGATCTTGCTTCTATCACCAGTCACATCCACAACTGGGTATTGTTCTTGCCTTGGCTCCATCCCTTCATTCTTTCTGGAGTTATTTCTCCACTGATCTCCAGTAGCATATTGGGCACCTACCGACCTGGGAGTTCCTCTTTTGGTATCCTATCATTTTGGCTTTTCATACTGTTCATGGGGTTCTCAAGGCAAGAATAGTGAAGTGGTTTGCCATTCCCATCTCCAGTGAACCACACTCTGTTGACCTCTCCACCATGACCCACCCATCTTGGGTGGCCCCACGAGCATGCCTTAGTTTCACTGAGTTAGACAAGGCTGTGGTCCTAGTGTGATTAGATTGACTAGTTTTCTGTGATTATGGTTTGTGTGTCTGTGCTCTCATGCCTCTCGCAACACCTACCATCTTACCTGGGTTTCTGTTACCTTGGGCATGGGATATCTCTTCACGGCTGCTCCAGCAAAGCGCAGCAGATGCTCCTTACCTTGGACAAGGGGTATCTCCTCAAAGCCGTCCCTCCTGACCTTGAACGTGGAGTAGCTCCTCTCGGCCCTCCTGCGCCCACACAGCCACCATTCCTTGGATGTGGCGAAGGAGTGTGGCTGGTTTAAAGTCTGGCAAGGCTCAATACTGGAGGTTAGGGTTTTCACGTAACAGCCCTTGATAGTGAATAATCTGGGAGTTTGATAGCCATTTGTGGGGATTTCCTCATAAGAATGTGTTGACCTCATGTGAGACTCTTACGACCAGATCTTGGCCTAAAGTCAATTTGGTTGCTTCTCGTACTAGTAGGGCAACTGCAGCAATTGCTTGCAGGCATCCGGGCCGCCTGGTGGCGAAATTGCCAAGCCACCTTTAGAGATAGGCTACAGGTCTGTCCCGCGTACCCACAGTCTGAATTAACACTCCCATTGCTCTTTTGTCCTTTTCAATTACATATAGAGTACATGGCTTGGCAAGGTCTGGCAGCCCTAAAATGGGGGCTGATATAATTGCCAACCTTAGTTCATCAAAAGCTTTTCGTTGTTTTTCAGTCCAATTTAGTGGATTTTCCTCAGGCCCTGTCAGGCGTTCATATAAAGGCTGGGACATTGGGAATATCCTGGAATCCAAATTCTGCCAAACGCAGTAACTCCCCAAAACTCCTGGACCTGCTGACAAGCCTTAGGTGTTGGGATTGTCAGGATCACCTCTTTTCTGGACTGACTTAATAACCTTGTGCCCTTCTTCAAAAGAAACCCCAGATAACTTACCTCCTCCTTGCAGATCTGTGCCTTCTTCTTTGACACCCGGTAACCTGCTTCCATCAGCAGCTGGAGCAGTGCTTTCATCCCTTCCAGCATTTGTCCTTGGTCTCGGCAGCCAGCAGCAGGTCATCTATGGATTGTAGGAGCCAACATCCATACTTTTCTGAATGGAATGAGTCCAGGGCAGAAGCCAAGGCTTCTGCAAAGATGGCTGGGGAATTCTTAAACCCTTGTGGGAGACGAGTCCAGGTGAGCTGTTGTTTGGTGCCCTCAACTGGGTCTTCCCATTCAATGGCAAAAATTGTTTGTGACACTGGGGTGAGGTGTACACAGAAGAAGGCGTCCTTGAGATCTAGGCGAGTATAAACTTTAGTTCTCGGCAGGAGGAGACTAAGTAAGGTGTAGGGATTTGGAACAGTGGGGTGTAAAGTCACAGTAGCCTGGTTGACTAGCCTGAGATCTTGAACAGGTCTACAGTCCTGTTCTTCTTCCTTTTTGACTGGCAGGATCAGCATATTCCAAGCTGACTGGCACTCTACTAGAATGCCCGGTTGTTTCAATCTATTGATGTGGGGTAGTATGCCAACCCAGGCCTCTATCGGTAGCGGTTATTGGCATTTTCTTATCAGAATGGTGCCTGGCTTGAGTTCTATTATCACTGGGGCTTGATGTTTAGCCAGCCCGGGGTGGGGGCAGCGGGGGCGGGGGGGGGAGGTTGTTTTCTGCCCAGATCTTGGGGAATAATTGAGTTAGCTCCCTTTCAAGTTCTTTCTGCCCACCTGGTTTTTCCTTCAGAGGCTCAAGCAACCTCCACTCATCTTGTGGAGGGAGGGGGGGTGGGGGTGGGGTGGGGAGAGGGGATGTCAGGTATTGAGAGAGAGTAAATAAATCGTAGTGCCCTCCCAGAAGGTGGGCCTCTCCTCAGTACTAAAGAGAGATGTCAATAATTGCATGACATCATCCCATGTTGGCCGATGGGTGCGAGAGATGGTTTCCATCAGTCTAGTCATACCTCGTGGCTCTTCTGAGGAACGGGGATATGCTTTTGCCAATTTGGTATGTCAGTTGATGAGAAAGGCTGGTAATAATAAGCTATAGGAGCTTGATGGTAATCACCGTCCTCCCCTTGCATCGGAGGTTGTTGGACTTCTCTAAGAGGCATCTATAGTGGTGCCTTTCCCTCCAACTCTCTGGCAGAGTGCAGTCTCTGCTTGATTCCAATGTCTCCCTCCCCTTGTATGGTAGTACTTACTGAGAATGGAGGTGAGAGCTTGGGGCACATGACGTCAGCAGTGGTTGAATCCGGTGGGTTGTAGCCTGTTGCCCCTTCAACTAAGGTCAGAGCTTGCCAGAATGGCAGCTCTACAACCTGTGGGGCTGTTGGGAGGACTGGTGAAAGTGGAGGCTCTGGGAGGCTTACTGGCCTCTGGTCAGTTCCCTGTGGGGAAGCTCTTAGCACCACAGGAGCATTGGTTGGTGGGATCACCATTCAGTACGGTGGCGGGGGAAGTTCTTCCCCCTTTGGATCCTGTAAGATTTCCTTCTTGTTGATGTTTTAGATGTCTTTCTTGTCCTGGCAGGCTTAATTGGATGAGGATAAAAACACAGATGAATTAGATACCCCACATCCCAGGCTTCTCCTGGAAAGGCCAATTTGTACTCACTGATATACTTTTTTGTTTTTTCTTTCTACCCTAATTAGTTTGAGGGATTGGGGGTTTCACAGCAGATAGGGCACCTCCTGGGGGAGGGTGGAATACAAGCACACAAGGACCAAGTTTCTAATCCTAAAAATCCCCTGGCAATTGCTTGGTAATAATTTTCCCAAAATGGCGTGGACACACCTCCTAAATGACCTTCACAAATTTCCTTCCTAAACCCTAATATATTCGTCAACCTGTGTACCAAGCAATCGCTGCTGCCTGCCTATTCCAGGGTCCTGTGGGGCCGTGCCCCTTCTAGTCCTTCCCAGGGGGTTGATCAGGCCCCCTCTTCCACCCTGCCGGGTGGGTTCCTTCTCACCTGAGTGCTCAGTTCCCCTGTTGCTCTCCACTACCTGCTAACGTGAAAGGTCTGGGCATTGAGAAGCAGAATTCTTCCAGAAGGGTGAGGCACCGCCCCCTGTCTGGAAGATTCAAGCCACAAGGCCTCAGAGTAGTCCCAAGTGGGACTTGTTTCCTCAAAGTGAGGAGTTTCCCAGCCAATGCACCAAATGTTGTAGCCATGCATTCCGGGAAAACAAACTCACTCAGGACAATGAAGATCGTGGAGTGCAGTTTATTACACCGGCAGGCCCAAGGCAGAGTCTCCTCTTAGCCAAGGACCCTGACCAGATTTTGTGAAAACCTTATATACCCTAAGTGTACTTGCTCAAACCCACCTCAATAAATTCCTTGAAACTAGTCTGGACAAGGTAAAAGAGAGATACAATCAAAATTAACCCATGATTCATGTGTCATAAGCCTAGATAAACAGTGGATATTTATCAATAGGCCTATGGTCATATCCAGATAAACATAATGGAATTTACCACTTTGTTCTGTTACAGAGATAATTAGCATATTCTTTTAGGCAACAGAGAGTCCAAGTACAAGTCCTGAGGCTCTTTTATCCAGGGGGGTCTGGTTTTCCATTGGTATGCCATTGCTATAGACACCGGGCACAAAGTTCAGAGTCCATTGGGGAGGGTGACCATGTGTGCAGCCTAATGTTCGCAGCCTGGCCTAAGATGGAGTCGAGCTGTCTGTTTCCTCCTTCAAGGGACACACGAAAACTGGTTAGAACCACTATAGCCCAAGATGGTGGCAGATTCTAATTCCAGCAGACTTTGAGCCTCCTTATATGCCTGTGCATGCTAAGTCACTTCAGTCACTGTCCAACTCTTTGCAACCCGATGGACTGTAGCCCAACAGGCTCTTCTGTCCATGATATTCTCCAGGCAACAATACTGGAGTGGGCTGCCATGCTCTCTCCAACCTTCCTGAGCCAGGGATCGAACCTGCGTATCTTTTCCATCTCCTGAATTGGCAGGCAGATTCTAATGGCAACCCACTCCAGTACTCTTGCCTGGAAAATCCCATGGATGGAGGAACCTGGTAGGCTACAGTCCATGGGGTTGCAAAGAGTCGGACATGACTGAGCGACTTCACTTTCTCTCTTTCTTTCTTTACCACCAGCGCCACCTCAGTTCAGTTCATTTCAGTCACTCAGTGATGTCCAACTCTTTGCGACCCCATGAATGGCAGCACGCCAGGCCTCCCTGTCCATCACCATCTCCTGAGTTCACTCAAACTCACGCCCATCGAGTCGGTGATGCCATCCAGCCATCTCATCCTCTGTCATCCCCTCTTCCTCCTTCCCCCCATCCCTCCCAGCATCAGAGTCTTTTCCAATGAGTCAATTCTTCACATGAGGTGGCCAAAGTACTGGAATTTCAGCTTCAGCATCATTCCTTCCAAAGAACACCAGGGCTGATCTCCTTCAGAATGGACTGGTTGGATCTCCTTGCAGTCCAAGGGACTCTCAAGAGTCTTCTCACCTAGGAACCCCATTATATGCTCACTGTAATGCATTGCTGCTGCTGCGAAGTCACTTCAGTTGTGTCCGACTCTGTGCGACCCCATAGACAGCAGCCCACCAGGCTCCCCCGTCCCTGGGATTCTCCAGGCAAGAACATTGGAGTGGGTAATGCATTAGTGTATACTAAATGCCGTGCCCACAGATCCCAAGACAGTCCAAACATCAGTTTAGTTTAGTTCACTTGCTCAGTTGTGTCCAATTCTTAACCATAAAAGGCCAAAAAATGAGCAGTGAATTTCTAATTTCCTGGAAATCCCCACCTATTCCCCCAAATAGTTGGAATAATCCTCCCATTCGCTAGCCTATTAAATTACTCAGCCCATAAAACCTAACCACCCATACTTGAGGGCCTCTCAGCTTCTGAAATGACCCACATTGTCTATGGAATGTGTATCGCTCTCAATAAATCTACTTCTTACTTATCACTCTGCTCTTTGAGACATGAAGAACCTAAGCTTCATTAGCTCCTGAGACTATATGTGAGATTTTAATTAAAAGACGATGGGTTCATGGGAATTCCCTGGCAGTCCAGTGGTGAGGACTCCCAGTCTTGGGTTCAAGTCCCAGTCTGAGGTTTGGCTGAGATCCAGTCCCATCTGAGATGAGGTGTGTGGTTTCAGTAGGCCCAATCTAAGCACAGGCTCAGAAATTACATGACTGAAACCGAGAAACTCAAAAAATTTCTGGAAATGAAATACATTTTTGCTCCTATTCATTTCCTCCTCCTCCACCAACACCTTGTTTCATCACTTACTTCCTCTGCTAATTAGTCTTCAAATTCTCCCTAAGACTGAATTCTGTCCTAACCCATCAATGTGAACATCTTTCCATTCTGTATTCATGTCCTTCTCTCTCTCTGTCATCTGGGAATCTGAAATATAAACCTACTACTTTCAGTTCAAACTTCCGTTTGTACCACACTTCTGAAATTTCTCTCATAGAGATGAATGTTCATTGACAGTTTATCTGCCCAAATCAATCTTTTTTCTTCTTGTGCTTGGTGTCACAGGGTCATTTACTCCCTTGGTGACCTCATCTATTTCAATAGTGAGCTCCTGCACCACCCCCCCCCCCCCCCCCCCCGCCCCCCTCAGTGCACTGATGTCACCTAAGTCAGTTTCCAACTACCTACCTAGAAGGCCTAGGTTTCCCAGAAGCATCTTAAAAAAAGGTTTTTTTTAATTTTATTTTGGCTGTGCAGCGTCCTCATCGCTGCACGTAGGCTTTCTCTAGCTACAGCTGCTCTTCATTGCAACGCATGGGCTTCTGATTGCGATGGCTTCTCTTGATGTGGGGCACAGGCTCTAGGGCAGGAGGGCTTCAGTAGTTGTAGCACTTGGGCTTAGTTGCCCCAAGGTATGTGGGATCTTAGTTCCTGAACCAGGGATGGAACCCATGTTTCTTGCATTGGCAGGTGGATTCTTAACCACGGAACCACCAGGGAAATCCTCCTAGAGCATATTAAACTAATCATTAAACTGTTGTATCTAAAACCAAACTCAAAATTATACTGCTGTTTCCTGGCTCAATTCATGATTCATAGGCCCTGAGCCTCTTAAGCAGGAAATGAACTCCTTTTCATCTTCAGTTCTTTCTTCTTATTTCATTCATTCAATTGGCCACCAAATCTTTTTCTCCATCTAAAATCCACTACCTTAGGTTGTTTTTCAGTCACTAGGTCGTGTCCAATTCTGTCACCCCATGGACTGTAGCATACCAGGCCCCTCTGTCCTGCACTATCTCCTGGAGTTTGCTCAAATTCATGTCCTTTGTCAATGATGCTATCTAACCATCTTATCTTCTACTGCCCTCTTCTCCTTTTGCCTTCAATCTTTCCCAGCATCAGGGTATTTTCCAATGAATCAGCTCTTCACATCAGCTGACTAAAGTCTTGGAGCTTCAGCTTCAGCAAGAGTCCTTCCAATGAATTTTAAGGGTTGATTTCTTTTAGGAGTGACTGGTTTGATCTCCTTGTAGTCCAAAAGACTTTCAAGAGTCTACTTCAGCACCACAGTTCAAAAGCATCAATTCTTCAGTGCTCAGCCTTCTTTATGGTCCAACTCTCACATCCATACATGACTACTAGAAAACTATAGCTTTGACTATATGGACCTTTGTTGGCAAAGTAATGTCTCTGTTTTTCAATATGCTGTCTAGGTTTGTCATAGTTTTCCTTTCAATGAGCAAGCTTCTTTTAATTTCATGGCTGCAGTTACCATCTGCAGTGATTTTGGAGCCCAAGAAAATGACATCTATCACTGCTTCTGCTTTTTCCCCATCTATTTGCCATGAAGTGATGGGATTGGATGCCATGATCTTAGTTTTTCAAATTTTAAGTTTCAAGCCAGCTTTTTCACTCTCCTCTTCCACCTTCATCAAGAGGCTCTTTAGTTCCTCTTCACTTTTTGCCATTAAAGTGGTATCAGCTAGTCTGAAATTGTTGATATTTCTCCTAGCAACCTGGATTTCAGCTTGTGCTTCATCCAGCCTGGCATTTTGCATGCTGTACTCTGCACCAGTTCAGTTTAGTTCAGTCGCCCAGTCGTGCCTGACTCTTTGTGACCCCATGGACTGCAGCACACCAGGCCTCCCTGTCCATCACCAACTACCGGCGCTTACTCAGACTCATGTCCATTGAGTCACTGATGCTATCCAACCATTTCATCCTCTGTCATCCCATTCTCCTCCCGCCTTCAATCATTCCCAGCATCAGGGTCTTTTCCAGTGAGTCAGCTGTTCACATCAGGTGGCCAAAGTATTGGAGTTTCAGCTTCAGCATCAGTTCTTCCAATGAATATTCAAGACCGATTTCCTTTAGGATGGGCTGGTTGGATCTCCTTGCTGTCCAAGGGACTCTCAAGAGTCTTCTCCAACACCGCAGTTCAAAAGCATCAATTCTTCAATGCTCAGCTTTCTTTACAGTCCAACTCTCACATCCATACATGACTACTGGAAATACCATAGCTTTGACTAAATGGACCTTTGTTGGCAAAGTAATGTCTCTACTTTTTAATATGCTGTCTAGGTTGGTCATAGCTTTTCTTTCAAGGAGGAAGCATCTTTGAATTTCAAGGCTGCAGTCATCACCTGCAGTGATTTTAGAGCCCAAGAAAATAAAGTCTGTCACTGTTTGCACTGATTCCCCATTTGTTTGCCATGAAGTGATGGGACTGGATACCATGATCTTCCTTTTTTGAATGTTGAGCTTTAAGCCAACTTTTTCACACTCTTCTTTCACTTTCCTCAAGAGGCTTTTAAATTCTTCTTCGCTTTCTGCCAGAAGGGTGGTATCATCTGCATATCTGAGGTTATTGATATTTCTCCCGGCAGTCTTGATTCCAGAATGTGCTTCATCCAACCTGGCATTTCGCATGATCTACTCTGTATATAAGTTAAATAAGCAGGGTGACAATATACAGCCTTGATGTACTCCTTTCCCAATTTGGAACCAGTCTGTTGTTCCATGTCCAGTTCTAACTGTTGCTTCCTGAGGCAGGTTAGGTGGCCTGGTAGTCCCATTTCCTGAAGAATTTTCCACAGTTTGTTGTGATCCACACAGTCAAAGGCTTTGGCATAGTCAATAAGGCAGAGTAGAAGTTTTTCTGATTCTCTGTTCTGATGATCTAACAGACGTTGGCAATTTGATCTCTGGTTCCTCTGCCTTTTCTAAAACCAGCTTAAACATCTGGAAGTTCATGGCTCACGTACCGTTGAAGCCTGGCTTGGAGAATTCTGAGCATTACTTTACTAATGTGTGAGCTGAGTGCAACTGTGCAGAGTTTGAGCATTCTTTTTCATTGCCTTTCTTAGGGATTGGAATGAAAACTGACCTTTTCCAGTCCTGTGGCCACTTCTAAGTTTTCCAAATTTGCTGGCATTATAGTGCACCATTCTCCATAGAGGTTAAATAAGCAGGATTTATTATACAGTGAAGGTTGCTCAGTCCTGTCTGACTATTTGCAACCCCTTGGACTATACAGTCCATGGAATTCTCTAGGCCAGAATACTGGAGTGGTAGCCTTTCCCTTCTCCAGGGGGTCTTCCCAACCCAGGGATCAAACCCAGGTCTCCCACATTGCAGGCAGATTCCTTACCAGCTGAGCCACAAAGGAAGCCCAAGAACACTGGAGTGGGTTGCCTATCCCTTCTCCAGTGGATCTTCCTGACCCAGGAATTGAACCGGGGTCTCCTGCATTGCAGGCAGATTCTTTACTAACTGAGCTATCAGATAAGCCTTGACATACCCTTTCCCAATTTGGAACTAGCCCATTATTCCATGTCTGTTTCTAGCAATTGCTTCTTGACCTGTATACGGGTTTCTCAGAAGATAGGTAAGGTGATCTGGTACTCCCATCTCTAAGAATTTTCCACAAGTTTGTTGTGATCCACACAGTCAATGGCTTTAGCGTAGTCAGTGAAGCAGAAGTAACTGTTTTTCTGGAGCTTTCTTACTTTATCCCTGATCCAATGAATGTTGGCAATTTGATCTCTAGTTTCTCTGTCATTTTGAAACCTAGCTTGTATATCTGGAAGTTCTCAGTTCACATGCTGCTGAAGCCTAGCTTGAAGGATTTTGAGCATAACCTTGCTAGTATGTGGGCTTCCCTGGTGGCTCAGAGGTTAAAGCGTCTGCCTGGAATTCGGGAGACCCAGGTTCGGTCCCTGGGTCAGGAAGATCCCCTGGAGAAGGAAATGGCAACCCACTCCAGTACTCTTGCCTGGAGAATCCCATGGAGGGAGGAGCCTGGTAGGCTACAGTCCATGCGGTCACAAAGGGTTGGACGCGACTTCACTTTCACTTGGCTAGTATGTGAAATGAGTGCAATTGTGTAGTAGTTCGAACATTTTTTGGCATTGCCTTTCTTAGGGATTGGAATGAAAACTGACCTTCCAGTCCTGTGGCCACTACTGAGTTTTCCAAATTTGCTGACATATTGAGTGCTGCACTTTAACAGCACCATCTTTTAGGCTTTTAAATAGCTCAGGTAGAATTTTGCCACCTCTTCTAGCTTTGTTTGAAGTAATGCTTACTAAGGCCCACTTGACATCACATTCCAGGATTTCTGGCTCTAGATGAGAGACCACACCAGGATGGTTATCTGGGTCATTAAGATCTTTCTAGTATAGTTCTTCTGGCTAGCATTTCTTAAAAGGACCAACCTGTCTTTAATCCCCACTACTATCTGGAGTCCATTCACCTAAGGCCTGCAGGAGTTTCACCACAAAGAATAAACCGTGCTACTCATGAACTTTCTCCTTTTTCTTAAAGTTTTTTTCCATGTCATATTTAATCACTTTACCATGTTGATGCAAATCCCTTCACAGTGTCATCCCAGGATCTCCCAGCCTTATCTTCATGTGTTCCAGTCACACAGGACCACTTTTCTTCCCCTTAAGCAAAACCAGTTTATTTGAACACCAAATCATTAATTTCAGGCACTGAGAGTTCACTATATGTATCGTTAATCTCAAAGCATGTCTGACAACTTGCACATCTTCAATCAATGTTTATTGAATGAATTAACCACAAATCTTGAGTGACTGGTTCTTTAATAAGACATTGAGTGAGTGAACGAAAGTCGCTCAGACGTGTCCGACTATTTGCTACCCCATGGACTATATGGTCCATGGAATTCTCCAGGCCAGAATACTGGAGTGGGTAGCCTTTCCCTTCTCCATGGGATTTTCCCAACCCAGGGATCAAACTCAGGTCTTCCATATTGCAGGTGGAATCTTTACCAGCTTAGTAGGTAAAATAATTGTTAAAGGACTGTCTTCTTCAAAAAACTACTTTGGGGGAATTTCCTGGCAGTCCAGTTGTTTGGACTTGGTACTTTTCACTGCTGTGGGCCAAGGTTCAATCCCAGGTCAGGGAACTAAGATCCCAAAAGCCACATGGTATAGCCAAAAAAAGAGAAATTATATATTTTTTTCCAGATGAGTGGGAGGCACACAACTGTTTGCTGTCCTAGTATTCTTCTATTATCCTAGCCATTTTCAAATCTTGCCCAATTCATATGAGACTATCAAAAGCAGAACAGCTTTGACAAAATCTTTCCCCCCCTTTCCTGTAATATTTTTACTATGTACAAGAATAAATTCATGAGATCATAGTAAACATGAGCATATACCTTAGTTTTTCATAGATTATGACAACTAAAGCATAAACTACACCTCCTAAAAAAATCTATATAGGACTATTGAAGTATATATTTAAGACTAGCTAACTTGAGAAAGTCAGATGATATGAGTTCCTATATTTGTAAGTTAATTTAGAAACTATTCATAAGGGGAAGGAGAAAAAAAAAAAAAAGCAGACTCTTAAAATTTTTAAGAAATTCTCACTCTCTTTGTTGTAACGGAAATCCCCAAATTTCTCAAATGCTTTCTTTCTTCTGTGTCTCTGGGAGCCTAAAAATACCTGTTAGGAAGTATGATGAAACTGAAGAAGTTTCTGGTTCCACTGCCCAAACCTGTCGTAACTTGTAATGAGCAGATATCACTCCCACAAAGGGCTCTGGCTTCTCTCTCTTTGAGTAACCAGAATTTCTAAACCTTTACTGAGACTTTCCCATCTCTGCATTTAGTGATATGGGGACAGTAGTACCTCTTCAGTTCAGTTCAGTCACTCAGTCGTGTCCAACTCTTTGCGACCCATGGACTGCAGCACACCAGGCCTCCCTGTCCATCACCAACTACCGGCGCTTACTCAGACTCGTGTCCATTGAGTCACTGATGCTATCCAACCATCTCATCCTCTGTCATCCCATTCTCCTCCGGCCTTTAATCTTTCCCAGCATAAGGGTCTTTTCCAAGGAGTCAGTTCTTCGCATCAGGTGGCCAGAGTATTGCAGTTTTAGCTTCAACATCAGTCCTTCCAATGAACACCCAGGACTGATCTCATTTAGGATGGACTGGTTGGATCTCCTTGCTGTCCAAGGGACTCTCAAGAGTCTTCTCCAACACCACAGTTCAAAAGCATCAATTCTTCGGCACTCAGCTTTCTTTACAGTCCAACTCTCACATTCATACATGACCACTGGAAAAACCATAGCTTTGACTAGACGGACCTTTGTTGGCAAAGTAATGTCTCTACTTTTTAATATGCTGACTAGGTTAGTCATATGCTGTCTTTCAAGGAACAAGTGTCTTTGAATTTCAAGGCTGCAGTCATCACCTGCAGTGATTTTAGAGCCCAAGAAAATAAAAGTCTGTCACTGTTTGCACTGATTCCCCATTTGTTTGCCATGAAGTGATGGGACTGGATACCATGATCTTCCTTTTTTGAATGTTGAGTTTTAAGCCTACTTTTTCACACTCTTCTTTCACTTTCCTCAAGAGGCTTTCAAATTCTTCTTCGCTTTCTGCAATAAGGGTGGTATTATCTGCATATCTGAGGTTATTGATATTTCTCCCGGCAGTCTTGATTCCAGAATGTGCTTCATCCAACCTGGCATTTCGCATGATGTACTCTGTATATAGGTTAAATAAGCAGGGTGACAATATACAGCCTTGATGTACTCCTTTTCGTATTTGGAACCAGTCTGTTGTTCCATGTCCAGTTCTAACTGTTGCTTCCTGACCTGCATACAGATTTCTCAAGAGGCAGGTCAGGTGCTCTGGTAGTCCCATCTCCTGAAGAATTTTCCACAGTTTGTTGTGATCCACACAGTCAAAGGCTGGCATAATAAATAAAGCAGAAATAGATGTTTTTCTGGAACTCTCTTGCCTTTTCCATAATCCAGCGGATGTTGGCAATTTGATCTCTGGTTCCTCTGCCTTTTCTAAAACCAGCTTGAACATCTGGAAGTTCATGGCTCACGTACTGTTGAAGCCTGGCTTGGAGAATTTTGAGCATTACTTTACTAGCGTGTGAGATGAGTGCAATTGTGCGGTAGTTTGAGCATTCTTTGGCATTGCCTTTCTTAGGGATTGGAATGAATACTGACCCTTACCAGTCCTGTGGCCACTGCTGAGTTTTCCAAATTTGCTGGCATACTGAGTGCAGCACTTTCACAGCATTATCTTTTAGTATTTGAAATAGCTCAACTGGAAATCCATCATCTCCTCTAGCTTTGTTCGTAGTCATGCTTCCCATGGCCCTTTGACTTCACATTCCAGGATGTCTGGCTCTGGGTGAGTGGTCACAGCATTGTGATTATCTGGGTCATGAAGATCTTTTTTGTATAGTTCTTCTGTGTATTCTTGCCACCTCATCTTAATATCGTCTGCTTCTGTTAGGTCCATACCATTTCTGTCCTTTATTGTGCCCATGTTTGCATGAAATGTTCCCTTGGTAGCTCTAATTTTCTTGAAGAGATCTCTAGTCTTTCCTATTCTATTGTTTTCCTTTATTTATTTGCATTGATCACTGAGGAAAGCTTTCTTATCTTTCCCTGTTATTCTTTGGAACTCTGCATTCAAATGGGTGTATCTTTCCCTTTCTCCTTTGCTTTCGCTTCTCTTCTGTTTTCAGCTATTTGTAAGGCCTCCTCAGACAGCCATTTTGCCTTTTTGCATTTCTTTTTCTTGGGAATGGCCTGGAGCACTGCCTCCTGTACAGCCTCACAAACCTCTGTCCATAGCTCTTCAGGTACTCCGTATATCAGACCTAATCCCTTGAATCTGTTTGTCACTTTCACTGTATAATTGTAAGGGATTTGAATTAGGTCATACTTGAATGGTCTCATGGTTTTCCCTACTTTCGTCAATTTAAGTCTGAATTTGGCAATAAGGAGCTCATGATCTGATCCACAGTCAGCTCCCTGTCTTGTTTTTGCTGGCTGTATAGAGCTTCTCCATCTTTGGCTGCAAAGAATATAATCAATCTGATTTCGGAATTGACCATCTGGTGATGTCCATGTGTGAGTCTGCTGAGTCTGTCTTCTCTTGTGTTGTTGAAAGGGTGTTTGCTATGACCGTGTGTTCTCTTGGCAAAACTCTGTAGCCTTTTCCCTGCTTTATTTTGTACTCCAAGGCCAAATTTGCCTGTTACTCCTATCTCTTGACTTCCTACTTTTCTACTCTAGTCCCCTATGATGAAAAGGACATCTTTTTTGGGGTGTTAGTTCTAGAAGGTCTTGTAGGTCTTCATAGAGCTGTTCAACTTCAGCTTCTTCAGCATTACTGGTTGGGGCATAGATTTGGGTTACTGTGATATTGAATGGCTTGCCGTGGAAACGAATAGAGATCGTTCTGTCATTTTTGAGACTGCACCCAAGTACTGCATTTCAGACTCTTTTGTTGGCTATGAGGACTACTCCGTTTCTTCTAAGGTATTTTTGCCCACAGCAGTAGATAAAATGGTCATCTGAATTAAATTCACCCAGTCCAGTCTATTTTAGTTCACTGATTCCTAAAATGGTAATGTTCACTCTTACCATCTCCTGTTTGATCACTTCTGATTTACCTTGATTCGTGGACCTAACATTCCAGGTTCCTATGCAATAGTGTTCTTTACAGCATCAAACTTTTCTTCCATCACCAATCACATCCACAACTGGGCATTGTTTTCACTTTGGCTCCATCTCTTCATTCTTTCTGGAGTTATTTCTCCACTCTTTTCTAGGAGCATATTGGACACCTACCAACCTTGGGAGTTCATCTTTCAGTGTCATATCTTTTTGCCTTTTCATACTGTTCCTGGTGTTCTCAGGGCAAGAATACTGAAGTGGTTTACCATTCCCTTCTCCAGTGGACCACGTTTTGTTAGAACCCTCCACCATGACCCAACCATCTTGGGTGGCCCTACATGGCATGGTTTATAGTTTCATTGAGTTCAACAAGGCTGTGGTCCATGTGATCAGTTTGACTAGTTTTCTGTGATTGTGGTTTTCATTCTGTCTGCCTTCTGATGGATGAGGATAAGAGGCTTATAGAAGCAGTGTCTCTTAGGAGTTGTTAATGTCCTGATGGTATGTACAACTGTATAAAGACCAGGTTCTCTTGGTAACAGTATTAAACTAGTACCAAACATTCACTGGTACACATTTTTTCAAACACATTTATTAATCATTTATTTTGTACTGATATGTATTGTAAGCCCTGATCATTTTTTTTTCCTTTTTGTGATGCAAGAGCTTGACTCTTTTTTTTTTTTTTTTTTTTGCCTATTGCCACTCAGCATGCAGGATCTTCATTCCCCAATCAGGAGTTGAACCCATGCCCCTACAGTGGAAGTGCAGAGTCTTAACTACTGGACTGCCAGGGAAGTCCCCTTACTTAAGATTTGGTCACCAAGGCATCATCCAAGGATCACCATCTCAGATAAGCATATTACCAGCCACACACTAGATAAAGAGCCATGTTTCTTTGTTTTAGAAATCTTGATTGACTTCAATAACTGACCATGTGGACTATTTGTGTTTTTTCTCTTCCCTTGATTTAAATTCCTACTCCGTGCTATCTTTGCAACTTTTCCATAATCAAAAATTATTCCAAAATATTTATTAAAATTGCAGGAATCTGTCCCACCCCAATAAAAGCAGAACCCAGGCTCATTTGTGCCCTCTCTCTCTCTGTCACAGATGTGCTTCTGACTTCACAGGTGTGCTGACTTTACAGGTATTCTGACTTCTCTCTCTGACTTCACAGGTGTGCTCTATGATTTCCAGGTCTTATAAGTAATAACCCCTTATCTTTTCAAAATTTCCTGATGGCTATTGCTAAAGGGCATCTTGTACTCAAAATAACCACACAGGATGGTCCAGCCACATTGGTTATTGATACAGGCTGAGACCAGCCCCAAACCTAGTGCTGGAGATACAAATATAGGGAGGTTTCATTTCTGCCCACAGAATTTTGAGTCTAGTGGGTAGACTGAGATGTTACATCATGAAGTATATAATAGAAGTAGCCCAGCTGCTTCCAGATGCAGACGAACAGCACAGAGGGAAGACTTCCTGAAGAAGATCATTGTGAGATGAATGGATTCAGCAAGTATTTATTAAGCACCTCTGTCAAAGCACTGTTCCAAACCTGGGAGCAGAGCAGTGAACAAAGCAGAAAGAATACCCTTTCTAGCTATTCTAGGAGAATATATAAAAGAATGTTTTCCAGAAGAACAATTTAAATAAAACGAACAATATATCTTCAAAGGTTAATTGTGTATTGATAAAAGTGAGTAAGCTTAGGCACCAGAAAAATCTGGCTCACTGTGTAACATTTCCTGCCTTTGTGTACAGAGGTGACTTCTCTCCAAACCTGGGAACAGGGCTCAGAATCTATTCACAGTTCAGGGATCCCTGCCATAATAAACACACACACACACACATGCACGCACACACACACACACATAGTGTGGATCACTCAAATGGTGATAACCCCAGTGGTAACATCCCCATTATGAAAATGTCTCTTTTCTAGAGCAGGAATATAAGAGAGAGATTCTACTTAGCCCCTACCTCTGAGAGCATATTTTGAGTTCTTCTGTATCATAAAAGGGACATTGGAAGTTATATACAGTGCTTCTTAAAGAGATGGTAGACATTAGTATGAATATGAGTTGAACCATAAAGAAGGCTGAGCACTGAAAAATTGATGCTTTTGAATTGTGATGCTGGAGAAGAATTTTGAGAGTCCCTTGAATAGCAAGAAGATCAAATCAGCCAATCCTATAGGAAATCAACCCTGAATATTCACTGGAAGAACTGTTGCTAAAGCTGAAGCTCTAATAATTTGGCCACGTGATGTGAAGAACTGACTCATTGGCAAAGATCTTGATACTGGGAAAGATTAAGGGCAGGACGATAAGGGGGTGGCAGAGGATGAGATGGTTGGGCGACATCACCCACTCGATGGACATGAGTTTGAGCAAACTCTGGGAGACAGTGAAGGACAGGGAAGCCTGGTGTGCTGCAGTCCATGGGGTCACAATAAGCTGGACACCGCTTAGAGACTGAACAACCACCACCTTTTGTTCAGATAAATTTCCTTGACTGTTTCAGAGACTCTTGGAAGGAGAAGGGTGGTGACATTCTCTTGGGTGGGATGATCCCTGAGGCCCTCCCATTCATTGAAAAATATACTATTTTGATTTGATTTTGAATGTATTGAATTATAATCATCTTTTACTCACTTTAGCTCTCCTATGTTTGTTGTCCATAGCAATGTTTGTTAACCTCTGCCTGACTTTCTCTGGGAATCTAGAGATACCATGTGAATAGTTCAGGTGAGTTAAAGAAGGTGGGAGAGTCAACTTATACCTATATATTGAAAAGTGGGCTTCCCAGGTGGCACAAGTGCTAATGATCCTGCTTGTCAATGCAAGAGATGTGGGTTCGATACCTGGGTTGGGAACATCTGCTGGAGAAGGAAATGGCAACCCACTCTAGCATTCTTGCCAGGAGAATCCCATGGACAGAGGAGCCTGGTGGGCTACAGTCCATGGAGTCACAGAATCAAACACGACTGAGCATGCACACACACATACATTGAGAGATGTGAGCTGCTGTAACAGATAAACCCAGAAATCTCAAAGGCTTTAGTTTCTCATTTATGTAGACCCAAGCCAGTGTTTCTGAATGGTTGGGCACTGGCGTTTGGATGGAGTTCTTTGCCTCACAGAGCTGTTCAGGGATCCAGGTTGGCAGTCTCTGTTCATACAAGTGACTTCCAAGGTCACCATGGGCACTGGTATCCAGCCAGCGAACAGGCAAAGAAAGTGAAAGAGGCATACCCATTCTTTCACCAGGAAGTGACTCACCACCTCCATCTGCAAGAACTAGGAAATAAAGTTCCTGCCTAAGGAACTTCTTCCCAACAAACACCAGACAACAGAAAAGAAGCAGGAATCTTTCATTCTGTTTTTTTTTTAAACGTTTAATTTTATATTGGAGTATCACTGATTAACAATGTTGTGATAGTTTCAAGAGACTCAGCCATACACATGTATGTATCCATTCTTCCCCAAACTCTCCTCCCATCCAGACTGCCACGTGACATTGCACAGAATCCCCTGAGCTATGCAGCAGGACCTTGTTGGTTATCCATTTTAAATGTAGCAATGGGTACATGTCCATCCCAAACTCCCTAACTATCCCTCCCCAGCACTCTTCCCCCCTGGCAACAAGAAATTCATTCTCTAAATCTGGGAGTTTGTTTCTGTTTTGCCAATAAATTCATTTGTACCAGTTCTTTTTAGAGGACTCCTTCACTCTAGGTGAACATCTAAGGCATACTGTATATTCTCTGCTTCTGCAATACAATTGAGAAAAGTAACATGATTGCCCAAAGGTGACTAATGAAGTGTGATATTTTAAATACAAAGTCTTCTTGAATTTTGGTAAACATTTTACTGCAACTCTGAAAAAAATTTATTTTCAGTTGTTCTGGTCTTTGCTCTGGCACACACCTTGTTGCGTGCAGGCCTTCTCTCGTTGCAGCGAGGGCGGACTACTCTAATTGCCAGGGCTTCTCACTCTTGCGGCTTTTGTTGCCGAGCACAGGCTCAAGGCGTATGGACTCAGCAGTTGTGGATCACAGGCTCTAGAGTGTGGGTTCAGTAGTTGTGGCACATGGACTTAGTTGCCCTGTGGCATGTGAAATCTTCCAAGACCAGGGATAGAACCCATGTTCCCTGCCTTGGCAGATGGATTCTTATCCACTGTACCACCAGGGAAGTCTGCAACTTCAAAAAATATTTTGGACTAATTGCAGCTCTATAGAAAAGTTGCAAAGATAGCACAGAGAATTCCCACATACCCTTGACCCAGTTTTTCCTAATATTAACATGCACCATGGTACATTTATCAAAACTAAGAAATTAACATTGGCATATTACCATCAACTAAACTATAGGCTTGATTCTGATTTCACTAGTTTTTTCACTGTCTTTTTTCTGTTCCAGGATCCAATGTGGGATACCGTATTACGTTTAGATATCATGTTTCCTTTTCCTCTAGTCTGTGACAGTTTCTCAGTCTTTCCTTGTTTTTCATGACTTTGACACTTTTCAAAGTAGCAATCAGGTATTTTATAGAGTGGCCTTCAATTAGGGTTTGTCTTGTTTTCTCATGATTCGATGAAGCTGGGAGGAGGTAATAGGCTTTGGGGAAAATACCACAGAGGTGAAACACTTTCTCATCACATCAGGATATCTTATTATATCAATATATAGAATATTTTGTTATTATATCAATCTGTGGGGCTTCCCTGATGGCTCAGCAGATAAAGAATCCACTTGCAATGCAAGAGACGCAGGAGACCTGTGTTCAGATCCCTGGGTCAGGAAGATCCATTGGAGGAGGAAATGGTAACACACTCCAGTATTCTTGCCAAAACAAATCCCATGGACAAAGGAGCCTGGCAGCAGTCCAAAGGGTTGCAAAGAATCACACGAAACTAAGTGACTGAGCATGAACACACGTATTAATCTGTAGAATATAGAACATCAGTTTACTACTGGTGATGTTAACTTTGATAATCTAATCAAGGTCATGTTAAGATTTCTCTCTGTAAAGATACCTTATTAATCTTTCCATACCGTCATCTTCAGAAGTCAGTAAGTTCAGTCCGTATTCATGGAGCGGGGACACTGCAGCTTTTAGAAGAGAGAAATAATTGAGGCTTTTCAGTTCAGTTCAGTTCACTTCAGTTCAGTCACTCTGTCGTGTCCAACTCTTTGCAACCCCATGGACTGCAGCACACCAGGCCACCCTCCCAGAGTTTACTCAAACTCATGTCTGTCGAGTTGGTGATGCCATCCAACCATCTCATCCTCTGTCATCCCCTTCTCCTGCCTCCAATCTTTCCCAGCATCAGGGTCTTTTCAAATGAGTCAGTTCTTCGCATCAGGTGGCCAAAGTACTGGAGTTTTAGCTTTAGCATCAGTCCTTCCAATGAACACCCAGGACTGATCTCCTTTAGGATGGACTGGTTGGATTTCCTTGCTGTCCAAGGGACTCTCAGGAGTCTTCTCCAACACCACGGTTCAAAAGCATCAATTCTTCAGCACTCAGCTTTCTTTACAGTCCAACTCTCACATTCATACATGACCACTGGAAAAACCATAGCTATGACTAGATGGATCTTTGTTGGAAAAGTAATGTCTCTGCTGGCTTCCCTGGTGGCTCAGAGGTTAAAATGTCTGCCTCCAATTTGGAAGACCTGGGTTCATTCCCTGGGTCGGGAAGATCCCCTGGAGAAGGAAATGGTAACCCACTCCAGTATTCTTGCCAGAAGAATCCCATGGATGGAGGAGACTGGTAGGCTACAGTCCATGGGGTCGCAAAAGAGTCGGACACGACTGAGCGACTTCACTTCACTTCACTTCACTTCTAGGTTGGTCATAGCTTTTCTTCCAAGGAGCAAGCATCTTTGAATTTCAAGGCTGCAGTCACCATCTGCAGTGATTTTGGAGCCCCCCAAAATAAAGTCTGCCACTGTTTCCACTGTCTCCCCATCTATTTGCCATGAAGTGATGGGACCAGATGCCATAATCTTAGTTTTCTGAATGTTGAGTTTTAAGACAACTTTTTTACTCTCTTCTTTCACTTTCATCAAGAGGCTCTTTAGTTCTTCGCTCTCTGCCATAAAGGTGGTGTCATCTGCATATCTGAGGTTATTGACATTTCTCCTAGCAATCTTGCTTCCAGCTTGCCTGTGAATAAAAACATAGAGATTAAGTAAAGAATGTTGAGGGAGATGGAATTAGCAATGCTAATTTTTGTACTCTCTTTTCTGATAATTAAAGAGCTGCGTAATGACAAATGACCAAGATATTGAACTGTGAATTCTAAAAAGCTGCTTTTGCAAAGAAAAAAAAAAAAAGAGACAAGGACCTAATGCAATGCCTCAACTGCTGCTTATAAAAACGCTGGACTAGGAAATTCAGACAACTGAAAAATCTGAGGAAATATAAAACCACCTTAAAAGCATCAGATTTAACCAAAGAATAAGGAGTTACTGGGACAAGACCTCCAAAAAGAATAGAAATCCAGAGGTGTGGGCCTAGCTCTGGGACTGTATTTGGTCAGGGGCATCTACCCTGAGTAAGTGCCACTGAAATTTTAGGCTTTCAACTACCTTCTAAGTAAGGAATTTAAGCATTAGAGACCAGGGTTGTGGGACCAAAGAAAGGGTGAGCAAGAAATAACCAGCCCCCAGGATGTCCCAGGTGGTCCAGTGGCTAAGACTCTATGTTCCTAACACAGGGGGCCTGGGTTTGATCCCTGGTCAGGGAACTGGATCCCTCATGCCACAACTATGACCTGCTGCAGCCAAATAAATAAATGTTAAAAAAAAAATACAGAGATGGAGGTGGTATATGATGAAACTACAATAGGTTATTAAAGCAATGAAATTGTTACTATAGTTTCAAGTAATTTAGAATGTTAACATGGATTTTTAAAATGTTTGTATTGTCCTTTGACAGAGCAATCCCATGCATGGAAATTTACCTAAAGTGAATAGAAAAGCAGAAACCTGAAATGTTTGTAGAATGTCATTTGAATGTCATTTAAATGCTATCTGGATGAGCATAGTTTATTTCACTGCCCCCAGTATTTAACAATTTGGGGCATGAAATAAACTATAGCTCATTAATTCAGTGGATAAACACCAAGTAAAACTGGTAACTCAAAGAATGTAACAACATGGAACAGATGTTTCATACATAAAAATAATCAAACTACACACTTGTAACTACAGTTTGATTTTAACTATTCCTATTTAAAAGAACAAAATAGAAGCTAGGAAATTGAGAAAGTTGACTTATTGCCAGGGAATTATGAATGCTTCTCAATTGTTTATGTTGTTATTATACGTTTTGTAAATTTTTCAAAATGCATAAGTATATCCATACAGAAGTTTAAAAATAAGATAATTGTGTATATCTTAAGGGTTTCCTTCTGTAATTCTGGAGTTTGGGGAATTAGAATGGTGAGGCAGTTCCTCACAATGGTTAGGGTTACAGTGTTTTGAGTCAGATAAACCTGAATTCAAATTCTGCACTTCTATTCAATAACTTAATGGCCTTAAATTTTAGTTTCCTCATCCACACAAAGAGGATGATACTTGAGCTTTGGTATGAGGTTTGTTTAGATCAGAACAACACTGCCTGTCAGTAAATGATGGTCATCACGGAAGAATGACTTCATCCTCAAAAGGACAGCCCACTGAGATCCTTACTTTGAGACAGAATGACTTCCTTTGACAGAAAGAATCAAATCCAGGGGAGAAGCAAAACATTTATTATACATCTTAAAGGTAGATAATAAGAAGTTTATTGATATATACATCTCATAAATGCGTGGGAGAAACTCAAGTATGAGTAACGAAGGGAGAGCTAGGACTTGGGTGTATACAGCATCTTAACAAAGAAACAATAAGTTTGTACAGAAATGACAGGACAAAGGAACATGTTTGTAGGCTTCCAAGGGCAGGAAACTGTGGAAATGTATCATATTAGGGGAAGTGAGTGGGGTGAGGCTTGTTTGCAGATTCCTCTGGTGTCATCTTTGGGCTAAGAATCTAGAACTCTCTTCAACAAAGGAAACTTATATTCTGCCTTTAGACAGAAAGGGGCTTCCGAGGTGGCACAGTGATAAAGAATCTGCCTGCCAATGGAGGAGATGCAACGGATGCAGGTTTGATCCCTAGGTCAGAAAGATCCCCCAGAGTAGGAAACGGCAGCCCACTCCAGTATTCTTGCCTGAAAAATCCCATGGAGAGAGGAGCATGGCGGGCTAGTCCACAGGGTCACAAAGAGTCGGACACAACTGAGAGCAGAAGAGAAGAGTTAAAACAGAAAGGAAGAGGGTAGAGAGAACTTTTTCTGCTTTTGCTCCTTCTTAATTGGATTCAGCTCAAACCAATATGTTAAAGAGACATATTTGGGGGTGACATATTCTGGTTTCCTTCACCAATAAGGATGTTTTTCAGTATTTTTGCATTTCTTACCATATAAACTTTACCATTCTAAGGAGTGGGTGTCATAAGATTTATGGCATCAAAAGCTTTTGGAAGGGAAAGCAGCCCTGGGTTCCTTAGGACTGGTAGACACCATATGTATACATGTACAGTTACACTTATGAATCCATTTTAAATATATACATGTGTACATACTTATGTTAAGCAACAAAATTCTTAATACCTTTATAGTCAGACAACTCCTGTATGTTTGGGTTAAAAGTGGTTAGCTGGGGGAAAGGGATGGTTAGGGAGTCTGGGATGGACACGTACACACTGCTATATTTAAAATGGATAACCAACAAGGACCTACTGTGTAGCAGAGGGAACTCTGCTCAATGTTATGTGGCAGCCTGGATGGAAGGGTAGTTTGTGGGAGAATGGATAGATGCATATATATGGTTGAGTCCCTTTGCTGTCCACCTGAAACTATCACAACACTGTTAATCAGCTATACTCCAAAGTAAAAAGTTTAATAAAAACAAACAAACAAACAAAAAGTGATTAGCCAATTGATTGTTTAAGGGACTTAAGGAACAAAGAGATAAAATGATCAAGTGAATTCCATTTGATGTCATAATTCCCCTGCCTCAGGGAGGGTTTTTAAAATCAGATCAGTTGTAGATTGGGCTTCCCTGGTGGCTCAGACAGTTAAGAATCCATCTGCAATGTGGGAGACCTGGGTTCGCCCCCTGGGTTGGGAAGATCCCTTGATCCCTGGGTTGGGAAGATCCCTTGGAGGAAGACATGACGACCCACTCCAGTATTCTTGCCTGGAGAAGCCCCACGGACAGAGAAGCATGGTGGGTTACAGTCCATGGGGTTGAAAAGGGTCGGACATAACTGAGCAACTAAGCACAGCACAGCACAGTATGTCTGCAGAGCAGAAGAGAAACAGGAGGTGACAGGGAAGGGAAGGAAGGCCAGGGAAGAGAGTGGGTTTTCAGAACAGAGAAACCTAAGTAGAGACCTATAACGGGTCACTAAGGATGCCAGCTTTTGTAATATTTTCTTAAAAAGAAGTTTAATTAGAAGCTTCTGCTTTATTGGATTTGTGGTCACTCCTCCCACAGCCTCAATGATCTCCTGAAATACAAGTCTGTCCATATTCCTACTCCCCTCACTGCTGCTGCTGCTGCTGCTGCTGCTAAGTCGCTTCAGTCGTGTCCGACTCTGTGCGACCCCATAGACGGCAGCCCACCAGGCTCCCCAGTGCCTGGGATTCTCCAGGCAAGAACACTGGAGTGGGTTGCCATTTCTTTCTCCAATGCATGAAAGTGAAAAGTGAAAGTGAAGTCGCTCAGTCGTGTCCAGCTCTTCGTGACCGCATGGACTGCAGTCCACCAGGCCCCTCCACCCATGGGAGTTTCCAGGCAAGAGTACTGGAGTGGGGTGCCATTGCCTACTCCAACTCCCCTCACTACCGAAACCAAAACCAAACAAATAAGTTTCTTAGTAGGGTTCAGGTGCTGCAGCCTCTTTTCTCACCTCTCCATTGTCCACCTTACAGTAGTGTGTTTTCTTGTCTGTCTTTATTTTAATGGTTCATTTATTTATTTGGTAGTTCTGCTTCCCAGGTGGCACAGTGGTAAAGAATCACCTGCCAATGCGAGAGAGGTAGATTCGATCCCTGAGGAAGATCCCAGGAAGAGGAAATGACAACCTCCTCCAGTATTTTTGCCTGGAAAATTCCATGGAGAGGAGCCTGACGGGCTACAGTCCAAAGGGCTGAAAAGAGAAATGACTGAACGACTAAGCACACACACTGCATGTGAAATCTCAATTCGCCCACCAGGGATTGAACCAAGTGACTTCTGCAGTGGAAGAGTGTAGTTCTAACCACTGGATTACCATGCAGTTCCTCTTGCATGCTTTTCCAATTCCAGAAAACCAGGTAGTCCGCAATCTATGTATTTTCTCCTGCTGTCTCCTTGAATTACAAATGTTAATCTCCCCTTTCTTTGTGTGAAGAGCAATCGTTTAAAAAACTGTAATAACTGTCAGGGAAAAGTCCTTGGTTCTTCATCTGAGCAGCAGCACCTGCCTCTCAACTCTACGCATATCTCTTATTTATTTTTTTAAAAAGATTATATTTGTTTGATATTCCATACAATGTATTTTATTTTGATATCAGTCGCCTAAACCCCATGAAACTATTTAAATCTTTGTATCCTGTCCCCTAGCAAAGTGTGACACTCAAGAAATGTTTATGTGGCTTAAGGGAACCCACGTTTGGTTACCAGTGACCCCGTGACGTCACATACCTTGGGCTCAGAATTCCTAAGCCGTATCTCAATATCACCGTGCTTGCAAGTGCCTCCGGAGCACAAATCCCTTTCGCAGGGTCTGAAATGCACTAAGTCACTATTTACCAGTCTTACGACATAGCTCCAAGCCTGGGCTAACCCTGATCCGTGAGAGAAACAGAAACTTAATTTCTAGGAAAGAAAAGCCCGCCTGGGGGTGGGAGGGACGAGGGAAGTAGAACTGTGGGCGTCACAGGCTCTGCCAGAGCTCAGTGCGGCCCCCCCACCCTCACTCCCGCAACCCCCAGCCTCCACACGCTCCGGGTTTCCAGGTGGACGGCACCCAGGTGGGTGCCACATCCATGTCCCATGGCCTGGAGAGCGTCACCCAACCGTTCTGCGCGGAGCCGTGCAGCCGGGCGGGACGCGGTAGATGTCACCACGCGGTGGTCACGCTCTCCTTGGCGACGCGCGGGCGGCGGGACCACGCAGAGGAAGCCGTCGGGGTTCGAGCCCCGGTACCCCGGAAACCCCGAGGGGAGAAGGCGGGGCGGGGAAGAGTCGATCCTTTTCTCCGGAGTTGCGCAAGGGGCAGGACGGCGCGGGTAGACTGGGACCGCCTGGGCGGGCATCCCCGCCGCGTCCCGCGCCGGGAGGCCGAACCAAAAGCGAAAGGAGCCGGGTCCCCCGCAGCCCCGGCGTCGCGTCCGCGGGGGGGTCGCCGCGCGCCGGGCAAGTCGGCGAGGGCCGCCGCTTTGTGACTTCACTGGTTTCGCAACAAGCCCGGGCCGCCCGCGCCCCACCCACCCCGGGCCGCTGCCTCGCCGCCAGCTGCCTCGCTCCGCTCTCCGCGCCCCCCCTCCCTCCGGAGCCGGGCCTGCCCCGCCGTCGCGGAGCCTCGGCTCAGCCCGGCCGCCCGCGGCTGTTCACCGCACGTGCGCCGCCCCCGCCTCCCGGCGGCGCGGAGCAGCCCGGCCACCAGCCCCGCGGCCCGGCTCCGCAGAGCGCAGCGCCCTCCCGGCGGTGGCGGCGCGATGCTGTGCTTTCTCCGGGGAATGGCCTTCGTCCCCTTCCTGCTGGTGACCTGGTCGTCCGCTGCCTTCATCATCTCCTACGTGGTCGCCGTGCTTTCCGGGCACGTCAACCCCTTTCTCCCCTACATCAGGTGAGGAGCCGGCAGAGTGAGGCTGGACGCGGGGCACCGCGCGGGAAGCGCTGCTGATGAGAAGGGGAGGTGTTCAGACCGCACTGGGCGTCCTGCCGGAAGATCGGGTGCCCACGTATAGACGAGGGTGCCCTCGGTGGTCCCGGGATGGACTAGGAGACGGGGCGTGCGAGCTGAGCAGTTCCGATTTTATCCCGACACTGAGCAGAGTGGCATCCTAAGAGGCTCAGGATAGACAGGAGAACTAGCAGACTGGGTACCGGGCAGACGCCTCTTGGGCGGTATTGAGACCAGAGTGGTCCTGATGGATGGCACTTGCTGAGTGTGTAAGAGGTAGTCGCCCAAGTCGCGTCCGACTCTTTGTGACCCTACGGACTGTAGCCCGCCTGGCTCCTCTGTCCATAGGATTCTCCAGGCAAGAATACTGGAGTGGGTTGCCATTCCCTTCTCCAGAGGATATTCCTGACCCAGGAATGGAAGCTGCATCTCCCAGGTAGAATCTTTACCATCTGAGCTACCAGGGAAGCCCTATGCTAAAGCAGCTCCTGGATTTCACTTCCTCTTCCCAAAATCCTCGAGAAGCGGCTGTCTGGCTCCTCTTTCTTGCGAGAAAACTAAGTTTAAGCAGATGTTGAAATACCATCAGTGTGACACTGATGTCACAGCTGGGAAACTGGAAGCAGAACTCACACCCAGATTAATCCCTATGCCAGAAGCACCACCGTGCTACCCTTGGGTCTTTGAGAGCGGCTCTCAGTTCTTTTGTGTGGAGCTGCCCAAGATCCCTTGGTCTTCAGATTGTCAATGATTAGTGACATCTCAGCTGTTGTTGCCATACAGTTTCATTTTTCATGAGTTTTTGCCTCTACTTTATTTTTTGGGGTGGGGGCACACTGCTGGGATCTTAATTTCCTCACCAGGGATTGACTCGTGCCCCAAAATTAGAAGTCACAGTCTGAACCACTGGACCACAGGGGAAGTTTGGCCTCTACCTTTATTGAGAGTCACTTTATCAGTGCCCAGGACACACGTCTGGATTTCCTGTGGCTCCCAGCTCTGTTCCTTGCCCGTGTTAATGGCATTCCTTAAACGTCAGAAAGATCCATCCTTATCCTAGTGGTGTATCCATCCTGTCTTACCCCTCTGGATCTGTATTGATTGGTGAGGGGTTTAGAAAATTGGTGAGACCTAAGGTTACTGCTTAATTATTGTAGGGATTGTAGAGATTACAGAAATTGCAGGGCCTCTTCCTCTTGCAGCAATGCCCTATATAGTCTTTTTAGTAGGCAACGAAGGCGAAATGAAGGTGGAGCAGGTGGGGACTAGAGTTTAAAGGTGCAAGGAAGCAAGCACAGAAGGATGCACAGAAGCCAGTCTGGAGTAACGGTCGGTTTGCTGACGCAAGATGACTTTCCCATCAGGCCTGCTGCCCCTGCAGAAACCTCGGCTTGGTTTCTCCTCGATAGTCTCTGTTTTCATTGTCTCGCTTCTCTTGATTCTGAAGTGGGA
Organism: Budorcas taxicolor; assembly: GCF_023091745.1. Lineage (NCBI taxonomy): Eukaryota > Metazoa > Chordata > Mammalia > Artiodactyla > Bovidae > Budorcas > Budorcas taxicolor. Next base: position 109,552,466 of record NC_068914.1, read on the forward strand.
TAGATCCGCTTAGACTGGTGTAAAAAGAAAGAGTTCTTTTCCCTGTAATGCTTTTTATTGAGAAAGTAGTAGCTTTGTTTGTCACCAGTTTGAAGGTCAGGGGCAGATAATGAAAGTGAAAGTCGCTTAGTCGTTTCTGACTCTTTGTGACCCCATGGACTATACAGTCCATGGAATTCTCCAGGCCAGAATACTGGAGTGGGTAGCCTTTCTCTTCTCCAGGGAGTCTTCCCAATCCCAGGGTCGAACCCAGGTCTCCTGCACTGCAGGCGGATTCTTTACCAGCTGAGCCACAAGGGAAGCCCAAGGATACTGGAGTGGGTAGCCTATCCCTTCTCCAGTGGATCTTCCTGACCCAGGAATCGAACCAGGGTTTCGTGTATTGCAGGTGGATTCTTTACAACTGAGCTATCAGGGAAGCTGGGGCAGATAGTATTTGGTATGAATTGGGTAGGTGATTGGACTTCCCTGGTGGCTCAGATGGTAAAGCGTCTGTCTACAATGAGAGAGACCTGGGTTCAACCCCTGGTTCGGGAAGATTCCCTGGAGAAGGAAATGGCAACCCACTCCAGTACTCTTGCCTAGAAAATCCCATGGACGGAGGAGCCTGGTGCAGGCTACAGTCCATGGGGTCACAAAGAGGTGGACACGACTGAGCGACTTCACTCTCACTTTCACTTGGGTAGGTGATCAGAGGCAGCATTTGAGTCTTTGTAGGGGTTTCTGAGGGCTCCCCAGGTGGATCAGTGGTAAAGAATTCACCTGCCAACGCAGGAGATGCAGGAGACATGGGTTCAATCCCTGGGTTGGGCAGATCCCCTGGAGAAGGAAGTGGCCACCCACTCCAGTATTCTTGCCTGGAAATCCCATAGACAAAGGAGCCTGGCGGGCTACAGTCCATGGCATTGCAAAGAGTCAGACATGACTGAGCAACTGAGCATGTGAGCACAAGAGTCTGATATGGTAGTGATTACTACCATGTCCAGGTGAGATATTAGATGTGCAGAAAAGGGGAAACAGCTGACAGGACCAACCTGTTGTGAGATGCTCAAATCATAGACGTTCCAAGGAAGAAATTTTAAATTTAGCAAGGAAAGAAAACTTTCAGGAGAAAGCAGAATTATAGAAGAAAAAGGTACAAGATTGTTCTCTTGTTGCCTGGAGCCTTCAGCCTACAAGCACGTGATTGCTTGCCTAAGTGTGCCTGGGGCCTTTAGGTTGTTTGCTCTTTGTGCCTACAGGAGTGGCTAGAGCACTGGATTACCTCTGCCCCTCCTAGAAAACCTGTCTTTGAGGCCAGGGCAAGGGCAAGATTAGAAGGGCAAGGACAAGATGGGATTAATTCCTAATTTATCTTGTTGGCCTAGACCTTAGGTGGTAAAGAAGTCACCTACCAATGCAGGAGACACAGGAGACGAGGGTTCGATCCCTGGGTTGGGAAGATCCCCTGAAGAAGGAAATGGCAGCCCGCTCCAGTATTCTTGCCTGGAAAATCCCATGGACAGAGGAGCCTGGCAGGCTGCAGTCTATGGGGTCGCAGAGTCAGTCACGACTGAGCCTGCCCAGCAACTTAACTGTCTAACTCATCTCTGCCCTCAAAGAAGCCTCCAATTCTGGCTGTCGTCTACCAGAATGCTCTACCTCCAGATTATCACAGGCTTTCGTCCTTATCTCCTTCTTTGTTCGAATATTATCTCTGTGAGGCCTGCTCTGATGGCCCACAGGGCTCCTTATCCCCTGGCCTCAATCCGGTCTTGTTTACCACAGCACCTATTACCTTCTAACAAATGATATGATTTGCTTATTTAGTATGTTGATCCTGTAAGATCCATGAAGGCTCCTGATATTTGTTGAGTTTTCTTGATATTTCTTGGGTGTTTATCTGTGAGTCTTGTTTCTCTTTCCTCCAGGGTGGGGCAGAGCCCTTTAGGGAAGGCTTGATAGGCCCTTGGTGGTGGGTCACTGATTTGGACATATTTAGGGTGAGCACCCAATACTTTGGCCACTTGAGGCAAAGAGCCAACTAATTGGAAAAGACCCTGATGCTGGGAAAGATTGAGGGCAGGAGAAGAAGGGGATGACAGAGGAAGAGGTGGTTGATAGTGTTATGCCCAAGTCGCGAAATCTCCCAATGACCACCAGGGAGCCGATATCCGAAGCAAAAGGAAGAGAGTTTTTATTAACAAGCTCGAGCTGGGGCTTCCACCGTTTTACCGACATAGCAGCTATAGGGAGGAGCCCCGGGTTTTGGATTACATTGCTTATATAGGGAGTGTTCATGAAAAAAAGAATTTCTAGGTAGGGGGACGTCTGATTGGTCACTTTATTTCGAAGGGTTGTGTGTTGGTTTTTGATTGGTCCCTATTACGTAGGTAGACCACAAGTTCCTGAACGCTAAGTCAGGAGATTCTGGTCTGGGGTCCGATTGGCTCGTGGGTGGTCGGGTGAGGTCAGGGGATTTCCAAAGGCTCTTTTCCCGGAACCTTACAAAATGGAGTTTTTCTGTTAACAAAATGGAGTAGCTTAGGTTCTTCAATAGCATCACAGACTCAATGAAGGTGAGTTTGAGCAAACTCCAGGAGATAGTGAAGGACAGGGAAGCCTGGCATGCTGCCGTCCATGGGGTCGTAAAGAGTCGGACACAATTTAGGAACTGAACAATGACCCTTTTATGTGAAGTCATTGTTCAGTCAATCTGATCTTCTGATGTTTTTAAACAACACTGAACACTTTAAATAAAAGCCATTGCATTTTACAATTTTACTTATCTTCCAGTTTTATTGAGATACAGTTAACATACAGTGGTGAATAAGCTTAAGGTGTAGAGTATCATGATTTAACTTGTGTACCTCATGCAATGATCATCACAATAATTTTAGTGAGTACCTATCATCTCATATAGATAGAAAATAAAAGAAAAAATATTTTTTTCCATGTGATGAAAACCCTTACGATTTACTCTCTTAACATACAGCAGTGTTCATTATATTACGCATGTTGTACTTTACTTCCCTAGCACTTCCTTATCTTATAGCTGGAAGTGTGTGCCTTTTGGCTTGTTGTTGTTCAATCGCTCAGTAGTGTCTGACTCTTTGCAACCCCATGGACTGCAGCACGCCAGGCTTCCCTTTTGGCTACCTTCATGTTATTCCTCCCCGCAGCCCCACCTCTGGAAACTTCAGATCTATTGTTTGTTTTGAAGTGTAATTGACCTATAACAGTTCCTTAGTTCCTGGTGTGCAACATAGCAATCTCTGTACATTACGAAACGATCACCGCTAGCCATTGCATTTTAATGTTACTTGTTTACTTTTGGCTATGGTGGGTCTTTGTTGCTGCCCTGGCTTTTCTCTGGTTGAGTTGAGCAGGGACTACTTTTCATTGCAGTGTGCGGGCTTCTCCGTGCAGTGGCTTCTTTTGTTGAGGAGCACAGGTTCTAGGGCGTGCTGATTTTAGTAGTTTGCAGCACATGGGCTCAATAGTTGGAGTTCCTGGCTCAGTAGTTGTGGTGCACGGGCTTTGTTGCTCCACAGCAGGTGGTATCTTCCCAGATCAGGGATCAAACCCGAGTCTCCTTCATTGGCAGGCAGATTCTTTACCACTGAGCCACTGGGGAAGCCCTAGCCAATGCATTTTAAATAAGATCCAGAACTGTAGAAGGACTTCTTTCCAGTAAAATAATCAAATTCAGCTTTCTTATCAGACATTTTCTGATAACATTGTTATTCTTCAATATATTGGACAAATGGAAATATACTCAACCTCATGAATGGAATAAAAATTAAAATCTACTGGATTGGCAGAAACCAAAATGTTTGATAACACATTCTACTGTCGAGATTTTGGGACAACAGGCTCCCGTACATCGCTGGTGGGAATGTAAAATGATTCAGTCTCTGTGGAAGGACTTAAGCACTAGTTATCAAAATGACACAAATACAATATCTATAGTATTATTAACGGCTTTTAATAACAAAGGGTTGGAAACAATACAAGTGTCCATCAGTAGAGGACTGGCTAAGTAAGTATGATTTACCTAAGAATACCTCAAACAAAAGCTCTCTACACATGGAATGCGCTCTTTCAAATTTCCATTACATTGTTACATGGAAAAAAGCAAGACTTAGAACCAAATAGCTACCATGGTAAAGATGGTGAGGGAGAAATAATATACATTTGTATTAGCTTGCATGAAGAAACTAATAAAAGTGATTTATCTATGTAGGATTGAAGGAGGTGGTCATGACCACATGGTCACTGAGACCTTAGCTGATGGAAATAAAAGGGTAGGAATAAGACTTGCCTTGCCATACTTAAAAAAAAAGAATGTTTTAATTTTAAGATAACTGTCATTTTACATCCAGATATAAAAAATATTAAAGATCCCATGTGTCTTTTTTAATTGGAGGATAGTTGCTTACTATGTTGTGTTAGTTTCTGCATACAACAATGTGAGTCAGCCATAAGTATGCATGTATATGTTCCCTCATGAGCCTCCCTCCCATTCACACCCCCTACCCCCTCGATGGACGTGAGTCTGAGTGAACTCCGGGAGTTGGTGATGGACAGGGAGGCCTGGCGTGCTGCAATTCATGGGGTCGCAAAAAGCGACTGAGCCACTGAACTGAACTGAACTGAATCCCCTGTAGGTCATCCTCATGTATCTTTTTACCCAGTTTCTCCCAAAGGTAACATCTTCTAAACTTGGCATACCTTTTTAGATGAATTTATTTTTTAGCCAAATGAATGTTTCCTATCAGAAAATTAAATTAGAAGCATGGGGATTAAAACAGTCACCAAATTCAACAAGTAGTTTCTGTACTGCGTGCGTGCTAAGTTGCTTCGGTTGTGTCCCACTCTGCGACCCTATGGACTGTAGCCCGCCAGGCTTCTCTGTCCACGGGATTCTCCTGGCAAGTGGAGAATTGGAGTGGGTTGCTGTTTCCTCCTCCAGGGAATCTTCTCAACACAGGCATACCTCTCCTGCATTGGCAGGCAGATTCCTTACCACTAGCGCCACCTGAGAAGCCCATTAATGCAGGGATGTGAAAACCAAAGACAAATAAAAATCAACCTCAAAGAATTTGTTTAGATTTTTACAAGGCCACACCCATATTCTTAAGTACAATCATGCTTAGTTTGTTATAGTTTCTTACATTTCTTCTCCTACCAAATCCCTCAGGCTATTTTCAGTCACCTTTATCCCAGCTGATAAGCCTTTCCCTTTTTATACCTTCTGCTTTGGCCCGTGTCTTCTACTTCCAGAGCATTCTGTGGCCCTTTAGTTTTAAATTTTTGCCATTTCTGCATCCTGATTGCTTTTCATTGGCCTAGTCTCACGTTTTGTGCAATTACTGTTTGCTGGGTGGCTTGTGTATGCATGTTAGTCACTCAGTCGTGTCCAACTCTTTGCAACCATGGACTGTAGCCCATCAGGCTCCTCTGTCCATGGGATTCTCCAGGCAAGGATACTGGAGTGGGTAGCCATTCCCTTCTCCAGGGGGTCTTCCCAACCCAGGGATTGAACCTGGGTCTCCTGCACTGCAGGCAGATTCCTCACCACTATGCCACCTGGGTGGCTTGTGGTGAAAGGTTGCTGCTGACCCACGAAACACGCCGGGATTCTTGGCCTCCGAAGGAGAAGAATTCAATCTGGGGCCAGAGACAAGGCTTGATTGCTCAGAGCTTTTGTGTAATCAAGTTTTATTAGAGTATAAAGGAGATAGAGAAAGCTTCTGACATTGGCATCAGAAACGGGCAGAAAGAGTACCCCCCTGCTAGTCTTCAGCTGGATGTTATATAGTCACTAGCAGTCTGTTAATGAATGAAAGGAATGTCTTAAAACTCAGAATGGCACCAGGCCCCTCACCCATAAGATGCATTTTGGGATAATCTTGACATCAGACGATTCATCCGGGGCCATAAAACGATAGACTTGAATCTTGTAGAAGGGCAGATTACCATACAAATAGTTTTATTTACATAGATTAGGGGAACAAATTCTGAGTTTAGCATAATGGTTTGTCGAGTAGGTTCTGAGCCATTTGGCGGAAACCAACTTGAAGACAGAGTCTAGGGTAAATGCTTAGTACATGAACATAGCTTAAGACGAATATTTCCATAAGAAAAATGCGTTGGTTAACTCAAGGTTTGAGAATAATTAACTTAAGGTGAAACCAGGTGTCATTATGGCAACACAGTATTTTAAGAGAAACCTCCTTTTAAATTTGTATAGAGAAGGGGAAAAAATACCACTAGTTTGTTTCCTCCTGCCGCTTAAGCGAGATAAAAATGTCTGACACTTGTAGCCTATTTCCTCTGTTTGGAGATCCCTGGCCTTCCTGCCTGTTACCCTGTCAGTGGTCTTTGGCTATTCCCATTGTTCCTCCTCATGACCACACACCCTGCCTAGTGAGTGATGGCAGAAACCTGGGATCACCGAGGATTAAGCCAAAAGGGAGGCCAAATCACATAGCGAACAAAGTAAAAGAGGTTGGGTCTTTAACTCCAAAACTGGATCTAAAAATTATCCTTATTTAGTTAATAATCACAAAATTTAGGTTTTATATATATAATCATAACTATGTGCTAATAATGCTTATAAGGAACAAAATCCGTTTCTAATGGATAAACCAGAATGAAAAGATAAAGCTCCTACAGGAGCAAAAGATAAAGTTCCTGTAATGAATAGATGGGGAAACAATGGAAACTATGACAGACTTTATTTTGGGGGGCTCCAGAATCACTGCAGATGGTGATTGCAGCCATAGAATTAAGAGACGCTTGCTCCTTGGAAGAAAAGCTATGACAAACCTAGATAGCTTATTAAAAAGCAGAGACATTACTTTGGCAACAAAGTCAACTGAAACACGTAGTAGGTGATTAGTATATACTGTGATTGCTAAGATCATTTACAGCACGAGGGTCTGTATTATTAGTCTTCTCAGCCTCTCTTCAACTGTTAGCTCATTCTGCCAGTGTTCATTGTTCATTAACTTTGACTGTGATTCCAGTTGTTCTCCAAGATCATTTCTGCGGACTTCATGAAAGTTTCCATATTTTACACCCTCACTTTGTAGTGCTATTTGTGAATATTTACAACACTTGATAACCATACTGAGAGGTAACATAGTGTGCTAAGTAAGGGAACAACTTTGGAGTAGATACCTTTGATTTGAATACACCTCTGCCATGCACACCAGCTGTTGGAGTTTGCACAATTCATTTGACTTTCTTTGCTTCTCTGTGGGTTAATAATAGCACCTGCCTGATGCATGAACATGTGAACTCACTTAGAACTCGTCAGTGCCCTGGTCAAGAACATAAGTTCTCTGTTGGTGTTTGCTATTAGTCATATCAAGGGACCAGTCTACATCGGTCTGGATAGATGCCAGTGTTAAGTGGGAAAAGACGTTTGGTTGAGGTGAGGGCTAATTTTATAACCCCTCAGTTTGTGAATATAGTAGTAGCTTTCTTAACCAACCTCGACTTAATCAACTTGCTCTCCTAACTGGTAAACTCATTCTCTGAAACACACAGTGACGGAAGCTGGGGGTCCCTGGAAGCCTCTCCCAGCAGTGGCCTCTCTCAGGGCTGCCCACTCTCTTCTCTCATCTACTTCTTTGTCCACCTGTTAAATGCCAGCTGTGTTGGTTCCCAAATGAGTTTATGCCAGTTGTGTTTTCTCTACTGTGATTGTGTGATTTAAAATCAATGTACAGGAACTGTTGGTCTGCGAATGCAAAAAGATAGTTGTCATTTCTAAGGGAACTCAGTTGAATGCTTTGGAAAGATTCCAAAGAGACAAGTTGTCAAAAATTGCAGTCCATTTAGTAGTGTTTATGACAAGTGTAAAGATGTACAGAACCTGATGAAAAACTAGAAGGATTCGGTGCTGTAACTGCTTCAAAAGTGTTTTTAAGATTTCCCTTCACTGTAAAGACACTGAAACTGGAAATGAGATCATCCACAGCACACGTGCTGTGTACGCCAGGAGGACACATAGTGGGCTCATGTAACACATGTTACAGCCTTGACCAGTGCCCGTACGCAGGCGAATGAATGTATGGACAGTTGTATATTTGTGGTGTGTACATATTCATATGATTTTTATTTATTGTTTTTAGTTGAAATATAGTTGATTTACAATGTTTTGTTAGTTTCAGTTGCATAGCAAAGTGATTCAATTATGTATATACATATTCTTTTTCAAATTCTTTTCCATTACAGGTTATTATTAAAAGATATTGAATATAGTTCCCTGCGCCATACATAGATCCTTGTTATATATCTATTTTATATATATTAGTGTGTATCTGTTTATCCCAAACTCCTGATTTACTTCCCACCCCACTCCTGCCATATCCATGTAGTTTTTGATGGCTTCCTGCTTAAACCAGGTTTTTTGATTATTGTGGTTTAGTCACTAAGTCGTGTCTGACTCTTGTGATCCCATGGACTGTGTATAGCCTGTCAGGCTCCTCTATCCATGGGATTCTCCAGGCAAGAATACTGGAGTGGGTTGCCATTTCCTTCTCCAGGGGATCTTCCCAACCCAGGAATCGAACTCAGGTATCCTGCATTGCAGGTAGATTCTTTGCTGACTGAGCTACAAGGGAAGTCCCAAGTTTTTGATTCTTAACTACAGTGAATTTCAGGCAATGGTGACTTTTGCTTCCTTGTTCAGCTGCAACAATGGGACTTGAAATAATAAATAATAGGATAATGAGGTCTCTGTGTATATAGTCAGAGAAGGAAATGGCAACCCACTCCAGTATTCTTGCCTAGAGAATCCTGTGGACAGAGGAGCCTGGTGGGCTGCTGTCCATAGGGTCACATAGAGTCGGACACGACTGAAGCGACTTAGTATGCATGCATGCATTGGAGAAGGAAATGGCAACCCACTCCAGGATTTTTGCCTGGAGAATCCTAGGGATGGAGGAGCCCGGTGGGCTGCCGTCTATGGGTCACCCAGAGTCGGACACAACTGAAGTGACTTAGCTATAGCTGTAGCTGTATACAGTCACATTCAGTTCAGTTCAGTTCAGTCGCTCAGTCGTGTCTGACTCTTTGCGACCCCATGAATCGCAGCACGCCAGGCCTCCCTGTTCATCACCATCTCCCGGAGTTCACTCAGACTCACCTCCATTGAGTCCGTGATGCCATCCAGCCATCTCATCCTCGGTCGTCCCCTTCTCCTCCTGCCCCCAATCCTTCCCAGCATCAGAGTTTTTTCCAGTGAGTCAACTCTTCTCATGAGGTGGCCAAAGTACTGGAGCTTCAGCTTTGGCATCATTCCTTCCAAAGAAATCCCAGGGTTGATCTCCTTCAGAATGGACTGGTTGGATCTCCTTGCAGTCCAAGGGACTCTCAAGAGTCACATATTCTGACATTACTTAATGACATTTCAGCCTTTACACTGCAATAAGGAAATGGAAGATCTAAACTTCCACACCTCGTAGTGTTGTTTGGCTTCTGAGTCAACTATCAGTTCAGTTCAGTCACTCAGTCGTGTCCGACTCTTTGCAACCCCATGAATTTCAGCATGCCAGGCCTCCCTGTCCATCACCAACTCCCAGAGTTCACTCAAATTCATGTCCATTGAGTTGGTAATGCCATCCAGCCATCTCATCCTCTGTCATCCCCTTCTCCTCCTGCCCCCAATCCTCCCAGCATCAGAGTCTTTTCCAATGAGTCAACTCTTCACATGAGGTGGCCAAAGTACTGGAGTTTCAGCTTTGGCATCATTCCTTCCAAAGAACACCCAGGGCTGATCTCCTTTAGAATGGACTGGTTGGATCACCTTGCAGTCCAAGGGACTCTCAAGAGTCTTCTCCAACACCACAGTTCAAATGCATCAATTCTTTGGTGCTCAGCTTTCTTCACAGTCCAATGCTCACATCCATTCATGACTACTGGAAAAACCATAGCCTTGACTAGACAGACCTTTGTTGGCAAAGTAATGTCTCTGCTTTAAATATGCTCTCTAGGTTGGTCATAACTTTCCTTCCAAGGGATAAGTGTCTTTTAGTTTCATGGCTGCAATCACCATCTGCAGTGATTTTGGAGCCCAAAAAAATAAAGTCTGACACTGTTTCCACTGTTTCCCCATCTATTTGCCATGAAGTGATGGGACTGGATACCATGATCTTAGTTTTTTGAATGTTGAGCTTTAAGCCAACTTTTTCACTCTCCTCTTTCACTTTCATGAAGAGGCTTTTTAGTTCCTGTTCACTTTCTGCCATGAGGGTGGTGTCATCTGCACATCTGAGGTTATTGATATTTCTCCCAGCAATCTTGATTCCAGCTTGTGCTTCTTCCAGCCCAACGTTTCTCATGATGTACTCTGTATAGAAGTTAAATAAGCAGGATGACAATATACAGCCTTGACGTAATCCTTTTCCTATTTGGAACCAGTCTGTTGTTCCATGTCCAGTTCTAACTGTTGCTTCCTGACCTGCATATAGGTTTCTCATTATTTCTCCTCTGCTTAAGGTTTTCAACATCTCTGAATACATAAAATTCTTTTTTTTCACTACTGACTTAAACCTGTGCGTGTTTTTCTTCTGCTAGCCCTACTTTTTAAAAGGCAGTAGAGGGTTGCTCAGAAGTCCTGACCAATGCAGGGTTGACAGCTTTTCATCATTAATGCTCAATTTCAACTTTTAGTGTGCTCCACTGAACAGTCCTCTTTCCAACAGTAATTGCATTTCGGTCCATCAGGAATATGAAGTGTAGAGTCACAGCATACTAAGGACAACTTACTAATGACTTCAGAAGGGAGCTGGTATGAACCCAGTTGTAAGATACACAGTTCTGTAAATTCATGTGGAGAGGATATGTTACAATAAAAAGAAATGTAACATAGCAGCAGAGAAGAGTTCTGAACTGTACCCATCGAAGTCAGACAGCTGCAGATGCATGCCTTGGCTTCCGCATTTACAGTTTCTGTGGCCTTGGGCAAGTTTCTTTTCTAAGACTCAGTTTTTCTTCTTTAAGGTGACAGTAAGTACTTTCCTTTATAACATTCTAAACACCAAATAAGATGAACCTGGCCAAGTATAAGTGTTGAGGAAATGTTAACTTTTTTCCTTTTGTAATCTTAGAAGCTATAGTCCAAGCAGAGATGGTCTTTTAGAGACTCCTCTCAGAAAAATTCTCAGAATCTGACCTCTTATGCCTCCCTCTTCATTACCATTCTGGTCCAAGCCACTGTCCTCTCTTGATAAACTACTGAAATTACTTCCTAAGTCTCCCTGGTCCATGCCTGCCTCTTCACAGTCTTTTTGCAACATTCTTTAACAACATCAGTCAACTTGATATCACTTCCCTGCTCTCAGCCCCCAGTGGCTTCCCTTCATGTTTAGAGTAACAGAGTCCTTGCCTTGACTCACATGACCCATGGGGCTCTCCATGATCCCTTTGCCCCTGTGCACTCAGGTCTTGGCTCACTCCCCACCAGCCATGCCTCTTTCCTTCCAGTTCCTCTGATATATTGCCACTTTCTGGCCTTTGACTTGGCTTTGCCCTCTGCTTGTAATTTTCCTGGCCCAAACATTCCGCTTCATTCAGATCTCTGTTTCAAGTACCCTTCCCACATTGCCCTGTCTCGGGTGGGTGGCTCATCTCTCTCTCCCTGTCCTCTTATCCAGCTTGCCTCTTCTTCACACATGCATTACTCCTAGATGATTTTTATTGCCCCCCACAAGAATGTAATTCCACAAAGGAGGGACTTTTTCTGTTTTGCTTGCCACTCCATTTGTGACTAAGATCAGTTGCTTAGTCATGTCCGACTGTTTGTGATCCCATGGACTGTAGCCCACCAGGCTCCCCTGTCCATGGAATTTTCCAGGCAAGGATACTGGAATGGGTTCCCATTTCCTTCTCCAGGGGATCTTCCCGACTCACAGATGGAACCCTGTGTCTCCTGTATTGGCAGGCAGATTCTTTACCATTCACTGAGCCACCTGGGAAGCCCTTCTACAGAATTGCCCGCTGCATAAGAGGCTATCAGTAACCATCAGATGAATCAATGAATCTGATTTTTGTTGTTGTTTTTAGATACTAAGCTTTTCCATGGGGTTGCAAAGAGTTGGACACAACTGAGTGAATGAACTGAACTGCCTGAAGCTTCTCAAAGTGAATTATCTGTTCATCTTTGTATCCTCATCACCAGGCACAATTCCCACCAAGTAGGAGATGCTTAGCACTATTTTGAAAATGTTGTTGTATGAATGAACAAAGAGGGAATTTGGGTTGATAGAGGTAATTGCATGTGGATAAAGTGAGAAAACAATAAGTTATTTGCGTTTATGACTAAGATATTCTTCTCAAGTTTAAAAGTAGTTGAATATAATATTGTATATCAACTACACCTCAAAAAAAAAGTTTACATAGCTATGGGGTACCTCTTGCCCTAGAATAATCACTGAGTGAAGCTGCCAAAAAATTAACCCTAATAATTTAAGGTAATAAAAGGGTATCTTTTTTGGCCAAGAGTCTTGTGGGATCTTAGTTCACTGACCAGGGATTGAACCTGGGTAATGGCTGTGAAAGCATTGTGTCCTAACTACTGGATCACCAAGAGAATTCCCTGGAATGACTATTTATTATAATATTTACTTTGAATAATATATTTAAATGTGAAGAAAAAGGAAACGATCATCTCCTTTTACTGGTGCATTAAGTGTTTTTCAGTTCTAAGTCCTGGCTGTCCTTGGTTCTAAGTCCTGGCTATCCTTGGTTCTAAGTCCTGGTTATCCTTGGTTCTAAGTCCTTGGCTATCACCCAAACAATGGGCCTAGGATTTTAGGGGAATCTAATAAACCTCAGTCTGGGCATGCAGATAATTTTGCATACTGTCAGCATCTCAGTTCCCCCAATAAACCATGAGCTTAGGCTTTAGGGTAATGGAATGGAATCACAGATATCCAATGTTTTGAAGAGCAGCATTCGATCAAATATATTATCATGTGTGTCTTACTTGTAATGTTTTTCTTCCTCTGAGCATCATCAGATAGATTATGAACTGGCTTAATGTTTACATTATTTTGGAGAAAGATGTTAGATAAACCACTTGGAATTTTCCGTGATGAACTAAACTTGTAGAATGTAAACACAGTGAAGAAAGAAAGAAAGTGAAGTCACTCAGTCGTGTCTGACTCTTTATGACCCCATGGATTGTAGCCTACCAGGCTTCTCCGTCCATGGGATTTTCAGGCAAAAGTACTGGAGTGGGTTGCCATTTCCTTCTTCAAATACAGTAAATATAGGTGTAAATTGGTTTCCTAGGCACAACTGTGTACACATAACAGCCTCAATAGCTTCTAAGCCCCAAGCAAGTGAACAATGAGTTCCTATCCCCGTACAGTTTCCAGGAATTGCCTCCTTTACTGGGAGGCAAGTGAGGATGTGGATGGCACTCAGGCAGGGCTTAAGTCACGTGACAGAGAGTTCTATGATGGACGTTGGGTAAGAGGACTCCTTCCGCCAAACTGGGAGGCAACTGGTTCGACTTGGCGTTCATTCTCCACTTTCCTAAACCAGATGCCCAGGTACCGCTGTGCCAGTCAGATCCCACTGCCTCTTCCTTTGCACAGTACGATCACTCACTGTGGGCTTAAAAAGTGTAAAGTGAGGGGCTTCCCTGGTGGTCCTGTGCCTAAGACTCCATGCTCCCGATGCAGGGGGAAAGGTTCAACCCTGGTCAGGGAACTGCTTCCCACATGTGGCAACTAAGACCCAGCACAGCCAAATAAATAAATAAATTTTTTTTTTTTTAAATAAGAGTACCATAGATTCCCTTGGTACTCCCTTGGTGGTTATGCTCTGGATTCTAGTGTAGGGCAGAAAATGTGATGTAATATTTACTTATAATGTATATTAGCTTGGAGACCAAAAGACTTAAAAGAGCATTTTAAGGTCAGAAAGTCTTTCATATGGATATAATATATATATAATATACACAAAATACATATGTATATATGCACATAGCCTTACAGCTTCCTCTGACATGGATATGTATATGAAAAAATATATATGCATATATTTTTAAAGAAAAGCACTTGTTAACATTTAATAGCCCTCCCTCCATGTGGCTTCAAGCTGCCAGGACACAGCCAGTCCCCCGCCACCTCTGACACACACACACACACACACACACACACACCCTTGATATTCTCCTCAGCTCTTCTGCTGAAGAATTTAACCTTCCTGATGATGTTACTCCCAAAACTGACTCTATATTTTGGTGGATATCAAGCCAGGAGACACAACCAAGCCAGAGAATGGAATAAAAAAGGATTTATTAGTAGCAGAAAGTAAGGAAAACACTTTTTCCCAAAGCTGTATCCCCCCCCAAAGTAAAATTAGGTAAGTTTTAAGCTAAGGGTACAAGCATACTCATGAAGGGGCTTGAGTGGAGGGGAATTCAGTATAGAATTGAGGCAGAGGTCAACAGTATCCAAGCTTGAGAACCACAAGGTCAGAAAAGGTCAACATTCTCATCCCTTAGGGTCCTGTGGATCTGGTGGGTGAGCCCTCAAGAGGGGTTTTTCTCGGTTGCTCAGTCACGTCTGACTCTTTACAGCCACAGCTCTGTACATGAGATTTCCTAGGTAAGAATACTGGAAGGGTTGGCATTTCCTTCTCCAGGGGATTTTCCCCATCCAGGGATAGGACCCAGGTCTCATGCAGTGGAGGCAGATTCTTGACCATCTGAGCCCCAGTTCAGTTCAGTTCAGTTCAGTCGTTCAGTGGTGTCCGACTCTTTGCGACCCCATGAATTGCAGCACGCCAGGCCTCCCTGTCCATCACCAACTCCCGGAGTTCACTCAAACTCATGTCCATTGAGTCAGTGATGCCATCCAGCCATCTCGTCCTCTGTTGTTCCCTTCTCCTCCTGCCCCCAATCCCTCCCAGCATCAGAGTCTTTTCCAATGAGTCAGCTCTTCGCATGAGGTGGCCAAAGTACTGGAGATTCATCTTCAGCATCATTCCTTCCAACGAACACCCAGGGCTGATCTCTTTTAGAATGGACTGGTTGGATCACCTTGCAGTCCAAGGGACTCTCAAGAGTCTTTTCCAACACCACAGTTCAAATGCATCAATTCTTCGGTGCTCAGCTTTCTTCACAGTCCAACTCTCACATCCATACATGACTACTGAAAAAACCATAGCCTTGACTAGACAGACCTTTGTTGGCAAAGTAATGTCTCTGCTTTTGAATATGCTGCCTAGGTTGGTCATAACTTTCCTTCCAAGGAGTAAGCGTCTTTTAATGTCATGGCTGCAATCACCATCTGCAGTGATTTTGGAGCCCAAAAAAATAAAGTCTGACACTGTTTCCACTGTTTCCCCATCTATTTGCCATGAAGTGATGGGACCGGATGCCATGATCTTCATTTTCTGAATGTTGAGCTTTAAGCCAACTTTTTCACTCTCCTCTTTCACTTTCATGAAGAGGCTTTTTAGTTCCTCTTCACTTTCTGCCATGAGGGTGGTGTCATCTGCATATCTGAGGTTATTGATATTTCTCCTGGCAATCTTGTTTCCAGCTTGTGCTTCTTCCAGCCCAACGTTTCTCATGATGTACTCTGTATAGAAGTTAAATAAGCAGGGTGACAATATACAGCCTTGACATACTCCTTTTCCGATTTGGAACCAGTCTGTTGTGCCATGTCCAGTTCTAACTGTTGCTTCCTGACCTGCATATAGGTTTTTCAAGAGGCAGGTCAGGTGGTCTGGTATTCCCATCTTTTTCAGAATTTTCCACAGTTTATTGTGATCCACACAGTCAAAGGCTTTGGCATAGTCAATAAAGCAGAAATAGATGTTTTCTGGAACTCTCTTGCTTTTTCCATAATCCAGCAGATGTTGGCAATTTGATCTCTGGTTCCTCTGCCTTTTCTAAAATCAGCTTGAACATCTGGAAGTTCATGGCTCACATACTGTTGAAGCCTGGCTTGGAGAATTTTGAGCATTACTTTACTAGTGTGTGAGATGAGTGCACTTGTGCGGTAGTTTGAGCACTCTTTGGCATTGCCTTTCTTAGGGATTGGAATGAAAACTGACCCTTTCCAGTCCTGTGGCCACTGCTGAGTTTCCCAAATTTGCTGGCATATTGAGTGCAGCACTTTCACAGCATCATCTTTCAGAATTGAAACAGCTCAACTGGAATTCCATTACCTCCACTAGCTTTGTTCATAGTGATGCTTTCTAAGGCCCACTTGGCTTCAAGCCAGAATGTCTGGCTCTAGGTGTGTGATCACACCATCGTGATTATCTTGGTCGTGAAGCTCTTTTTTGTACAGTTCTTCTGTGTATTCTTGCCATCTCTTCTTAATATCTTCTGTTTCTGTTAGGTCCATACCATTTCTGCCCTGTATCGAGCCCATGTTTGCATGAAGTGTTCCCTTGGTATCTCTAATTTTCTTGAAGAGATCTCTAGTCTTTCCCATTCTGTTCTTTTCCTCTATTTCTTTGCATTGATCGCTGAAGAAGTCTTTCTTATCTCTCTTTGCTATTCTTTGGAACTCTGCATTCAGATGCTTATATCTTTCTTTTTCTCCTTTGCTTTTCACTTCTCTTCTTTGCACAGCTATTTTAAGGCCTCCCCAGACAACCATTTTGCTTTTTTGCATTTCTTTTCCATGGAGATGGTCTTGATCCCTGTCTCCTGTACAATGTCATGAACCTCCATCCATAGTTCATCAGGCACTCTATCAGATGTAGTCCCTTAAATGTATTTCTCACTTCCACTGTATAACCATAAGGGATTTGATGGAGGTCATACCTGAATGGTCAAGTGGTTTTCCCTACTTTCTTCAATTTGAGTCTGAATTTGGTAATAAGGAGTTCATGATCTGAGCCACAGTCAGCTCCTGGTCTTGTTTTTGTTGCCTGTATAGAGCTTCTCCATTTTGGCTGCAAAGAATATAATCAATCTGATTTTGGTGTTGACCATCTGGTGATGTCC
This sequence comes from Budorcas taxicolor, assembly GCF_023091745.1. NCBI lineage: Eukaryota > Metazoa > Chordata > Mammalia > Artiodactyla > Bovidae > Budorcas > Budorcas taxicolor. The sequence goes on from NC_068914.1 coordinate 109,569,441, forward strand.
ATGTGTAGAGTCTTCTCTTGTGTTGTTGGAAGAGGGTATTTGCTATGACTAGTGCGTTCTCTTGACAAAACTCTATTAGCGTTTGCCGTGCTTCATTCCATATTCCAAGGCCAAATTTGCCTGTTACCCCACGTGTTTCTTGACTTCCTACTTTTGCATTCCAGTCCCCTATAATGAAAAGGACATCTTTCTTGGGTGTTAGTTTTAAAAGGTCTTGTAGATCTTCATAGAACTGTTCAACTTCAGTTTCTTCACCATTACTGGTTGGGGCAAAGACTTGGATTACTGTGATATTGAATGGTTTGCCTTGGAAATGAACAGAGATCATTCTGTCATTTTTGAGACTGCATCCAAGTACTGCACTTCAGACTCTTTTGTTGACCATGATGGCTACTCCATTTCTTCTGAGGGATTCCTGCCCGCAGTAGTAGATATAATGGTCATCTGAGTTAAATTCACCCATTCCAGTCCATTTTAGTTTGCTAATTCCTAGAATGTCACCTTTCACTCTTGCCATCTCCTGTTTGACCACTTTCAATTTGCCTTGATTCATGGACCTGACATCCCAGGTTCCTATGCAATATTGCTCTTTACAGCATCAGACCTTGCTTCTCTCACCAGTCACATCCACAGCTGGGTATTGTTTTTGCTTTGGCTCCATCCCTTCATTCTTTCTGGACTTATTTCTCCACTGATCTCCAGTAGCATATTGGGCACCTACCGACCTGGGGAGTTCCTCTTTCAGTATCCTATCATTTTGGCTTTTCATACTGTTCACGGGGTTCTCAAGGCAAGAATAGTGAAGTGGTTTGCCATTCCCTTCTCCAGTGGACCACATTCTGTCTGAGCCCCAGGGAGACCAAATTCCACAAAACAGTTCCAGAAAGTGTTTCAGGCTAACTTTACCATTGAAACAAAACTATGAGTCTTTACAACTATTTATTACCTTTACTAGTTTTATTCCTCTTGCTTGATAACAGTTGTTTGTTCTTTTGTTCCCTTAAGATCCTTATTGCTGAGGCATGTTCAAGGCAAACATTGTGGCCAGGCTTAGATGACAAAGTGGCTTAGGCCTAAAGTGGTTTCTCTTGTGTCAAATAGCTTCATCTGGTTCACTTCCTCCAGGGCCCCCTACCCTATCTGTTTACAAGGACAGGATGCTTTGGGAGCTCTCTTCCTCAGAGCTTGATAGTAGCCGGATCACACCTCATCAATGTTCAGAGCAGCTCCAGTCTTGTTTTTGACCCATATTTTCCCCTAGTTGGTCCACACTTTATCAAGGTTGACAATCTGCGCAGAAGCTCTGATTCCTCTCTTAGGTGGTGATGTCTTATTCCAACTTTCCCAAAGTAAGCTGGGTGATATTCATCAAGGCTGACTGTGTGGTGATGAATGCCGTCAGTATTACCCAGATCTCCCGGTCTTTCTGATATTTGATGATGCTCCGTGGCCATGACTCACATGGACCCTAAGTTTCTGGGTCTTCCTTGTCAGGATGGCATGTCAGTGGCTGAGATGAAAGAGGGAGACTTCTGTTTGTATTAACAACAGTAGGCAACCACTACTATCCTTAAAGAGTTTCCCAGGTGATACAGTCAGAGAAGGCAATGGCACCCCACTCCAGTACTCTTGCCTGGAAAATCCCATGGACAGAGGAGCCTAGTAGGCTGCAGTCCATGGGGTCTCGAAGAGTCGGACACGACTGAGCGACTTCACTTTCACTTTTCACTTTCATGCACTGGAGAAGGAAGTGGCAACCCACTCCAGTGTTCTTACCTGGAGAATCTCAGGGATGGCAGAGCCTGGTGGGCTGCTGTCTATGGGGTCGCACAGAGTTGGACACGACTGAAGCGACTTAGCAGCAGCAGCAGCAAGTGATACAGTGATAAAGAATCTGCCTACCAGTGCAGAAGACACCGGAGACTAAGCTCACTCTCTAGGTCGGGAAGATCTCCTGGAGGAGGAAATGGCAACCCATTTTCAGTATTCTCGCCTGGAAAATTCCATGGACAAAGGAGCCTGGCAGGCTACAGTCCATGGGGTCGCAGAGTTGGACATGACTGAGCACATATACACACTATCCTTAAAAGTTCTTAGAAGTGGCCACTTTTTTTTGTTTTTTTGGTCCCCCACCCCCGGGGGGCTTGCAGGATCTCAGTTCCCCGACTATGGATTAAACATAGGCCCAAAGCAATGAAAGCTTGGAATCCTAACCACTGGACTGCCAGGGAATTCCAAGATTCTGCCTGTATGGTTTAAAACGTACAGATAAGCAAGGATAAAATAGCATTCTGAAATCCTGAGCTTTCGAATGGCATGTTTGATGTCATGTGGACTGCACACCTGGGCCCTTGAAATATGTCCTGGTTTGTTCTCCCTGGATGGATGGCCCCCAAGTCTGGTCATCTTCTCATCTCCTGTTGGAGCACCTTTGTCCCCACTTCTGCCTACCCCCTTACGTGGCAGATTCCTCTCAGACCCATGACAACAAGTACTCTTGCATGAATCACTGGGTAGCTGCTTTTCTATACTCTGAGGGCAAGAAAAGAAGGCTTCTTTCCCCTGTGTGAATTACTCTTCTGGCAAAGTGCTGCCCAAGGGCACGCATGTGCTGTCTCCACTTCTCCCCATCACTGATTCCCGTCCCCTCCTCACCCACTTAGAGCCTTGTCGTGCTCAGAACAGTGTCCTGCACATCGGGCAGCCTTCTCCATGTCAACATCCCTTTAGTGAGAAAAGGAACTATTAGTAGGAAAATGGTGATGTTAACTCTTACAGTTACAAGGGACACTGAGGTTTGTTTGTTTGTTAATATTTATTTGCTGTGCCGGGTTTTAGTTATGGCACGCAGGATCTCCAATCCATTGTGGCAGGCAGGGTCTAGTTCCCTGACCGGAGCCGGAACCTAAGCCCCCTGCGTCGGGAGTGCAGAGTCTTAGCCACTGGGCCACCAGGGAAGTCCAGGTGTCACTGAAATTGAAGTAATTGGGACCAGAGGCATTTGTGGAAAGGGAAACATTAACGTCTTCATACTCGCCAACTATTAAATGTTCACAAAGCTCAAAGGCTCCTGCTTCCTGCACATACAGGACACTTCACTTTGAAGTGCATCTTTTCAACTCGATCCATTTTTCAGTACTTAAATTTCAGAGCTGTTTTAAAATGTGGAAACATTTAAGACGGGTCTGAGCTGTTTTATATTGGGAACGCTTTTGCTGTCACTTTGAAATGCTGCTTTATGTGAGCAGCTTGAGAGCATAAAAATGTAAACCTTGGCGTGAATGAATAGAAACCAGCATATGCCAAATGCTGTGTTCCAGCTTTAATTCCTTGATAGATTACATTTGAAAAATGTCTCTTAGCTATTTTTTTGTTAAAATAATTTATCATCACGAGTATGCCCTTGATAGCTTATTATTTCCATAAAGCACTGATAAGCCTCAATAATATTTTTTGTTCAGCCTTCCATCATCTTTTCAGCAATGTAAATTTTTATGCATCAATTGTCATTTTAAAAATTAAAATGATGTGTTTATATATATTTAATATTCAAATAGTAGATTTTTCAAATGTGATTTTTGGTCTGTTTTTTCCTCCTCCCTGGAAGAGTCAGTACCTCACCAGGTATGAACACACACACACACACACACACACACACGTATACCCACAAAAAAAATGAACACATGCATCTGAGTTTTCAGGTGGAATCATCTGCGGAACACCACCACCATTCACTTTAAGTATTTCCTCACATGGCATTGTCACTTATACTTCAAAACAAACAAATGTACAAACAAACTCATAGAAAAGGGGACCAGAAAAAGGAAACAGTCTCATAGAAAAAGTGGTTTTCAGATAAATGAGTACCAGAGATGTAATGTACAACATAGGTAATATAATTAATACTGTTTTATGTTACATGGGCTTCCCTTGTGGCTCAGCTGGTAAAGAATCTGCCTGCAATGTGGGAGACCTGGGTTCAATCCCTGGGTTGGGAAGATCCCTTGGAGAAGGGAAAGGCTACCCACTCCAGTATTCTGGCCTGGAGAATTCCATGGACTGTGTAGTCCATGGGGACACAAAGAGTCAGACACTACTGAGCAACTTTCACTTTCACTTTCACTGTGTTACATATGAAAGTTAAGAAAGTAGATCCTAAGAGTTCTCATCATAAGGAAAAAATTTTCTTTAAAAAAAAATTATATCTTTATGAGATGATAGATATTCACAAAACATTGTGGTGATTGTTTCATGATGTCTAAGTCAGATCATTATGCTGTACCCCTTAAACATATACAGTGCTGTTTTAAAATTGTATCTCAATAAAACTGGGGAAGAAAAGTGGATTTTTTAATTTTTCAGAGCCCACATGAAAATACTTTGGAACAAAATCAGATCAAATCTTTGGAATTCAAAGTGGCTGAACACATGGAAGGAACACAATATAATACCTGCCAATTACGTGCCTGCCCAGGGGGCTGAACTGAATTCCTTTTTACTAATTTGGACATGCCTTCTCTTTCTCAGTGACACAGGAACAACACCTCCAGAGAGTGGCATTTTTGGATTTATGATAAACTTCTCTGCATTTCTTGGTAAGTACACAATGAAGTGAAGTGAAGTAAAGTGAAGTCACTCAGTCATGCCCGACTCTTTGTGACCCCATGGACTGTAGCCTACCAGGCTCCTCCGTCCATGGGATTTTCCAGGCAAGAATACTGCAGTGGGTTGCCATTTCCTTCTCCAGGAGATCTTCCCAATCCAGGGTTTGAACCCAGGTCTCCCACAGTGTAGCCAGACACTTTAAGGCAGAGTCATTATGTACACAATAATTATTATAAGTAAATTAAAAACTCCCAATCTCACGTGAAGTAAAATGTTATAGTTTATGTATCATTTTTTATTGTTGCTTTTTAACAGGCATTATTTTTTAAAAAATGTTTTATTTTGTAATGGGGTATAGCTGATTAACAGTGTTATGATAGTTTTAAGTGAACAGCAAAGGGGCTCAGCCATGCATATACATGTATCCATTCTCCCCCAAACTCCCCTCCCATCCAGGCTGCCACATAACACTGAGTGGAGTTCCCTGGGCTATACAGTAGATCCTTGTTGGTTACCCATTTTAAATGTAGCAGTGTGTACATGCCCATTCCAAATTCCCTAATTATTCCTTCCCCATTCCTTTTCCCTGGCAACTATAACCTTCTGGAAGTCTATGAGTCTGTTTCTAACAGACATTACTTTTTAGAACACTTGTAGATTCATGGAAAAATTGAGCAAAATGTAGAGATTTCCCATATATGCCTTACTCCCTTGCACTCTTCCTGGTTGCTTTCTTCATTATCAACGTCTCCCCATCAGTGTGGCTTTTTGCTTTGAGGCAAGGCGGAATCTGATATGAGTATCTTTGTTTAAAATGCTCTCTGATAAATGATTAGCTTGTAGTCTGCTTTTAAAAATTCAGTAAAAAATATGGCCGTCATACACTACTGAATACATAGAAATCTAGTTTATCCTGACACATGCATAATATCCATCATGGACATATGGTAATTTAAAATCCAGTCGCCTTTTGTCATATTTTAGGCTGTTTCTTATTTTGCAATTTACATTGCTAAAGTGAATGTATTTTAAATATATCTGTGCATATCATGTGGAATTTTTCTGTAGGCAAAATTTGCTGAGTTAAAAGGAACAGTACCCTCTCACACCATTCACAAAAGCCAGTGGCAATTAAAGAACTAAACATGAAGAACAAAACCATAAGAGGATTTGGATGTAATTGTGGGAAAATATTTTTAAAACCTTAAGATGGAAAAGCTTATCTAAGCTTACACAAAACCCAGAAGCTAAATAGGAAAGAACTGACAGATTTAGATAGATAAAAAATTAAAACTTCTAAGTGATGAAAGATACCCAAAGTTAAAGACAAACAACAGACCAGAAGAAAATTCGTAATATTTATAGAAGACAGTAGACTAATGTACTTAATGTGTATAAAAACAGCTACAAATTAAAAATGAACAAACTCAAGAGAAAAATTAAAAAAAGATAAGCATGCAATTTTCAGAAGAAATGCAAAGGACTAGTGAACATACTAACCCACTCCAGTGTTCTTGCCTGGAGAATCCCAGGGACTGGGGAGCCTGGTGGGCTGCCGTCTCTGGGGTCGCACAGAGTCGGACACGACTGAAGTGACTTAGCAGCAGCAGCAGCAGCAGTGAACATACTAAAGGTTTCTCAGTCTCATGGACAATCAAAGAAATGCAAATTAAACCAACAGGTTGCCATTTTTCATTTGTTAGACTGGCAATAATTAAAAGGACAACGGCACGCAGTAATTGCTTTCAGACGCTTCTGTGGGAGTATAAATTGCCTCAGTCTTGGAGCAATTTGGAGGTACTTCTTGGCATTTTAATTGAGCATAGTTTTTTTGACCCAAGAATACTACTTCGAGGAATTCGTCTTTCAGAAACACTGAAAGTGTGCCAAAGACATCTATATGAGGATGTTCATTGAGCATTGCTTGTAGTGGGAAAAGTACGTAATGTAGAAATCTATCATTAGGAGAATGATGAGATAAGTATGGCATTTCACTGTACATCATGGTGAGGTATATAGACCTATTTGTACTGACATTGGCAGGATCCCCATGGTGCATTTTTTAATTTTAATTTGTTTGTTTCTGACTACACTGGGGCTTCGTTACTTCTGCAGGATTTCTCTAGTTTCCGAGATCGGGGAGCTACACTCCAGTCACAGTGCTCGGGTTCTTAATGTGGTGGCTTCTCTTCCTGTGGAGCACGGGCTCCAGGGCTCATGGGCTTCAGCAGTTGCAGCGTGTGGGCTCAGAAGTGGCTCACAGGCTTAGTTGCCCCGTGGCATATGGGATCTTCCCAGACCAAGGATCAAATCCTCGTCCCCTGCATCAGCAGGTGGATTCTTAATCACTGGGCCACCAGGGAAGTTAGGTGTGTGTGTGTGTGAAAGAGAAAGAGAGTCGAAGTCTGAGTCTGATGGCAGAAAACAATAAGGTGAGCAAGGGCAGGGGTGAGAGCGTGGGAAGACTGTTGCAATCAGGGGGCTGATTACGATCTTGATTACAACCAATACAATCTTGGTAAAAGCCATACAAAACTGTTCGTGTATTTTTCCTTCTGAAAGGTCACTAAAAATTCATCACAGTCTGTTTCCTTTTCAGGGGCAGCCACAATGTACACAAGGTATAAAATAGTAGAGAAGCAAAATCAAACCAGCTATTTCAGCACTCCTGTTTTTAACTTGGTGTCCTTGGTTCTCGGATTGGTGGGATGCATCGGAATGGGTATTGTAGCCAATTTCCAGGTACGACCTGAAGTCTTTTCAGTTATTGGGGGTGATGGAGTTTATGTGTCAGGAAAGAAAAGTGAAAGTGTTAGTTGCCCAGTCGTGTCCGACTCTTTGTAACCCCAGGGACTGTATGTAGCCCCCCAGGTTCCTCTGTCCATGGTATATTCTCCAGGCAAGAATACTGGAGTGGGTCACCCTGCCCTTCTCCAGGGATATGCATCTGGAGGGAAGAAGCAAGAATAGCAGAGGCACGCTTGTGCCAACAGATCTCTCAAGCAGCTGATGAGCATATGAAAATTGGGACAGTTTGCTTTTTAGAAACAAATCTTTTTTTTTAGATTGATTTATTTGTTTATTTTTGCTGTGCCGTCTTCGGTGCTTTGCGGGCCTTTCTCTAGCTGAGGCAAGTGGGGGCTACTCTTCATTGCAGTGGCTTCTCTTCTCTGTAGTTGTGGCTCAGGAGTTGTGGCATACAGGCTTAGTTGCTCCGTGGCATGTGGGATCTTCCTGAATCAGGGATCGAACCTGTGTCTCCTGTATCGGCAGGCGGATTCTTTACCACTGAGCCCATGGGAGAACCCAGAGACAAATCTTTATCATTTGGAAGTCAAGTCTTGGGAGAAATGGGATGCACGTATGTATGACTGTGAAAAGGAGCATGTTTCAACCCATGCTGTGGGCTCTGGATGGCTCTGTGCCCTTCCTGAGGTGGTTTAATGTGCTGGGAGAGCTTCTTCAGTCATTGTAATGGTTTCGTTAACAGTGTGAACATATTTCTGCATGTGAGTGTGTGCATATTTTCTGATGCTACTGTTTGAACCTCTGGTGTTCAAAGAGAAACATGTGATCTCTACCTTTCACAGATGAGGACCTAGGTACATGGAAGCGAAAGAATCTGCTCAGGGTTACTCAGCTAATCAGTTGCGGGGCTGACATATGGCCTTATTGGAGCATATTAACTTATATGACAACTACTGAAGAGTCTGCTTGATCTGTTCTTACTGTGTCAAGGGTTGGAAAGACATTGTTTATTTGGCCACGCTGTGTTGCTTGAGGGATCTTAGTTCCCTCACCAGGGATTGAACCCATGTTCCATGTAGTGGAAGCACAGAGTTCTCACCACTAAACTGCCAGGAATTCTGCCAACTTATTTTATTCTAACTTGTGAATTCCTATGATTCCAAGGTCTCTTTCAGGGAAAGCTGGGACCTCTTTGTCGACGGACACAATATTTTATATTTAAAAAATGTATTGTATTTCAAAGGAGTACTAACTATGAGTACTCGCCTCACAGGGTTATTGCTGGCATGCAATGAGATAATGCACAATACCTGGCAATCTATACTTGGCGGTCATCACTTGGTGATGGTCATTGGTCCATCACTAGAGGCCAGCACCCCAGAGGGCCTGCTCTGCCATCACCATTGTCCCTGTGTGGCCACGGTGTGGAAGTTACTCCTAGAGGACTTCTGGTTCTGCCCAGGAGATCTCCTTCAACCATTTTCCCAACAGAAGTGAGTTGATCTTGTGTGATGCTTACTTTCAAAAGAAGGTGTCAGCCTTCAATGCTAGCTGGCTGATCAAGTCCACTAAAGCCACAGCAGGAGCGTGCTTCCCCCCGGCGTGGACCTGGGAGGCTGATAACCTCGGGCCTCCACCTGCACCGTTTGCGGTGCCCCTGTTCTCTACTGTCTGCAGGCATTAGGCCATTGTCAGAGAGCCCGCTGCCTCACCTGCACCATGTGGGCCTCAGGGAATCACCTTTTCTGCCCTGCACCTGGAGGAAGCCATCTGTCGTCCTCGTTGTTTAGTCGTCAAGTTGTGTCCGATTCTCTGTGACCCCATGGACTGTAATCCTCCAGGCTCGTCTTTCCTCCACTGTCTCCCAGAGTTTGCTCACATTCATGTTGTCTGTGAGGGAGAGTATAATAAAGTGCTCTGGGAAATCCAGGGCTGGGTCGTGAGGGGTGAGGCACCCTTCCTTATACGACACAGAATCTTCAGGACAGCCCAGGGCAGGGATGTTCCTCCCAGGTCGACAGCCAACGTGTTTTTGTTTGGGGGTGTTACCAGTCCACAACTACCAGTGTTTCCCTGTTAACACTGGCAAAAGGTGAGTGCCCAAACTGCAGCTCTCTGGAGTAAAACCTATAAGGCTTCCAGGGCGGCATCTGCAAACTTAGTTTGCTTCTGGCTCTGTTGAATTTTCCTACTGTTGTTGTCTCATATGAGGAAATAAGGGCTTCTCAGGTGGCTCAGTGGTAAAGAACTTGCCTGCCAATGCAGGAGACATAAGCGACATGGGTTTGATCCCTGAGTCAGGAAGATCCCCTGGAGGAAGGCATGGCAACCCACTCCAGTATTCTTGCCTGGAGTATCCCATGGACAGGATCACAAGAACTTCAGGCTTCTTTAGTGGCTCAGAGTATAAAAATCTGCCTGCAATGTAGAAGACCTGGGTTCAATCCTTGGGTTGGGAAGATCCCCTGGAGAAGGGAGGTGGCAACCCACTGCAAAATTCTTGCCTGGAGAATCCCATGAACAGAGGAGCCTGGTAGACTATAGTCCTTAGGGTTGCAAAAAGTTGGACACAGTTGAGCAACTTAGCACACACTCACACACGCATGAGGAAATAAACACCACTTGTTGCCACATTGTCATGTGGTAGAGCCCCTTAATGACATTTCCTTTCATTTTATGATTGCGTGCATTTTACATTCCATAACAAACAGCATTTAGTGAAGTTTTCTAGGTGATGGACATTTATGAAAACATTTCATGCTTTACTTGTATAATTCTAATAATGACCTCAGAAGATAGTTAGTAGTTTATCAATGGAGACATGGAGACACAGAGAGGTTAACAGTCTCCCAAAATCTCATGAATCATGAGAGGCAGAAGTCACCTTTGAATCAAAGCAATCTGCCCAGAACCTATAGGGAAGAGTTAATGTCAAGGCCAGAATGAGGCAAAGTCTGTGAGAAAAAAAGCATGTATACAATTCACAGCTCTAGTGTCAGAAAGCACGATGGAAAGACATTTTTTTAATGGAAAGGTGATGAACTGGAAAGTTACAATTTGTCTGGTGGAGTGTGGTGTGAATTGTTCAGTGGGGGACAGTATGTCCTGTGTGATATCCTGCCAGGTCATTCTCACAGTAACGCAACATCACGAGTGATGCAGGTGTCTGTGTTTAAACCATAAAGGGCAGACTTTAGGAAGAAGACTTAGGTGGTTAGATAATTACACTTTTGGTTCCCTTTAAGGCTTCTGTGAAGTGATTTTATCTTCATAAAGACCAGAAATAGGATCTCTAACTTTTCCTGAGAGCAAAGTGTTTACTTTGTCATTGGGTCTATAAATATATCTTTACAACTTCCTTGTTTGATATCCTGTAATTCATTTTCAGCCTGCTGTGAGCAAACCAACATGAGCAGTTATCTCAAGAAGATTTAGAGATGTGAGGGCAAGTGAGAGAGTTGAGTGGTGGTTTTTCCTGAGTTGGAGGAAACCTCATTTATCAGAATCTCACAGCTGGCTTTCTCTCCTGCAGGTGACGGAGGGCTGTGTTTTAGTGTGTTCTCACCAAGCAACCTCTGTCATGCTTTTGAGTCCCTCACAAAGTCTCCTTTTTGGAAAAGTCATTTCCCGAGGTTGAATCCTGTCAATAGCCTAGTTTTCTCTAGTGTTACTACTAGGTTGTCCAAAATGTTCATTTGGGTTTTTCCATACAGTCTTACAGAAGAAACTATGAACTTTTTGGTCAACTCAATATCAACAGAGTTTCACAAAAAAAAAAAACAAAAAAAACACAAGGTTTTCATCTTAACCTCTATGCAAAATTCATGTCTGATATGAGTCATTTGCCTTCTGAAGGACATCTTGGATGAGAGAATATGTATTCCACCATGAAAAAAGGCACACTGAAAATACAGCTCCTGCTAAATTGAGGGCCTTTGGACCTGACTTCATCAGGGTTAATTTGGGTCTCTTAAAGTTTGCAGAATAAGATCCAAAAGGATACGTTGAATTGGCCAGGGTTGAGGAAGCAAATTTCCTGACAGTGCTAGTTAGAGGGGTAGGGTAGCAGTGGAAAACAAAGTATGTAAATTCTGGATCTGATTTGCTTACCAGCACGAAAAGAAACTGGAGGGTGGAAAGTACCAGGATCATCGGAAGATGCTCCTAAAATAACCTCAGTGCCTTCGCAGTAGATGCTTTGTCTTTTGTTTATCTTTCCTTGCTCAGTTGTGCCTGAGTCAAGGGGTGAAAAGAATTTGTTTTTCTTATTTCTTTTATATATTTTTTCATTTAATATGGGCTTTCACACCCCCCTGCTCAGTTTTATTGAGATACTTTTACTGAACCAGGCCCATTTTGCTCAACTCTTAGCAAGCCAAACGTATGCTGTGGAATAATCAGGTTGCTGGCATTTACTTCAATGCTGGAAAGGCCTTGATCATTTTCTGTAAGCTGCTGCATTTTCCCAAGACGGGGTGGGTGCCTTTGTGATGCCTGGTGGGCTTGAGAAGCCCAGAGGCAGCGAGTGTTCGATGTGCGTGGAGTAACAGCGCGTGTGTGCCGTTCCCTCTAGGAGCTGGCCGTCCCCGTGGTCCATGACGGCGGCGCCCTTCTGGCGTTTGTCTGCGGCGTCGTGTACACGCTCCTGCAATCCGTCATCTCTTACAAATCCTGTCCCCAGTGGAACAGCCTTTCCACGTGCCACGTGCGAATGGCCATCTCTGCTGTGTCCTGCGCAGCGGTCATACCCAGTATCCTTTGAGCGTTTGTCAGTGTCCTTGCAAGCCTGACACACCCTTCAGCTTGCTCCTATTCCCCCCAAATGGAGAAAGCTAAGGCTGACAGCCAGGTGTCAACAGGCCTCAGAAGAACAACTGGGCAAATCACAAGGAAAATAGCTCAATCTTGTCTGGTTAAATCAAAAGAATCTTTGGGGGAAAGAATGGTGTGAAGGGAAAATGGAAAAAAAATGTCAGGACACTTCAGTCTCTGTTTACTTTCCTTCAACAGGGTCCGTTTCATGAGCCATGTGAAAATATGTATTTTTCTTTGTAGTGGTTGGCTAAAGACATCAAATATTGATATTGTACTTAAGGTAATAGCCCAGTGGAGTTCCAAGAAGCAAGATTGTCCCTTCTCCCCACAACTAGTTGATTAGAGGGTTTGAATTACTTGTCCACATTAAGAGGTTTTAAAAAGCTCTATACTATTTATTTATAAGTCATTTAAAACACATTTAGCCTTTTCTTTTTACCACTGATTTCATTTTCAAAATGAAATTTTATTTTTTTCTATGTCAACAGTGTGGAAGGAAAACATAAATTTTTCATACTTATATATTCTGATTTAGAAGAAAAGAAAATCAACCCTTCCATTTTTTTTTCTTTCTCATTCTTTCTTTTCCTTTTTTCTTTCCCCCAAGAGGTATTTAACAAAATAAAACTGGTCTTTCACGGGTAGAAAATTTCCCATCTTTCAAAATATCATCTGCAGTCATATCGAATACTGAAGAGTCATTAAAAATTGATGATTGCTGTCAGATTATTGGAAAGCAGCAACAATTTTATTAGCACTGGTTTTGTTCATTTGGGTTGGGTTGTGGTATGTGGTGGACAAGCTTGAGTAAAAAAAGGATGGTGTCCTCATGTGCTTCTAAGCATTAAGCCTTGCCTTTCTCTTTCAAAATTGAAGCTATACAAAATGTGAAGTCTAAGGATGGTTTGGGATTTTGTTTTTGTCATTTAGGGAAGGAAATATTTAATTATAAAAATTTCTAAGCACAAAGGAATGAAATCCTAGTATTGAGAAATTTAACAAATTATAACTGGTTCCTGAGATAGTTCCTTCTCTGTTTCCTCATCCTATTTATGGATCGAAGACATTCATGCTTTCTCTTGACACATATCTCCTCAAAACTTCTAGGTTGTATTAGTTGTCGGATTTATAAAACCATTTGTAAAGTTAGAAACAAAATTTCTCTATGCAGGAAAGCTTTCCTTGCTTCCAACTTTGGAGACAGATCTCTAGGTATTAAAATGAGAGAGTTTTAATAGAATTAGCATTTCAGGCCAGAGTTTCACATACTAATAGTTCCTGTTTCTAGAAGTTCCTAGGAGACATGCTGAGGGGTAGAATCCCTGAACAGAAGCAGATTGATCCAATTAACTTGAACAGATGCACCCATATGAAAAAGTCTGTCGTCTTAAACATTAGCATCATGGATTTATATTTCCTTACAAAGCTTTTCAGGCATCTTTAAAATGCTCTGTATTAGTTCCATGAAACAGCCTCATTTGACTCCTGAAGAAACCGAGGCCTGGGGTCAGGCTTCTAAGCTCTTCCTGCTAAATTGTCCATCTTGCATCCAGCTCCTGCATCTTTCAGAAGCCTTCACAAAATCACTTATGATGCAGGTTCCTTTTCTTGAGATGTGTAATCAGAGGCTGCCTATTTCTCCAACCTCAGTTTTACGCTTTCTCCCCTGTGTGTGTGGCTCTTTGCTATTCTCTGCGTTTGCTGGTGCTCTTCTCTTACCCAGATAACCTTCTCCACCTTGTCTTTCTAGAACTGAGCTGTCTGGCCAGCACAGTAGCCACTGGCCACATGGGGCTGGGGAGCACTTGAAACGGGGGTAGTCTGTGCAGAGATGGGCTGCAAGTGTAAAACACCAGATGTCAAAGACTTAATGAGAAAAAATGTAAACCATCTCATTAATAATTCTTTGCAGTATTACATGTTGAAACGAGAACATGTTTGGTATATTGGGTTAAATAAGATATGTTAAGATAAATGTCACTAGGTCCTTTTTTGTCTTTGTCAGTGTGGCTACTGTAGTAGAAAATTTGAAGTTATATGCCTGAATCTCTGTGGGATGACGCTGTTCTAGCTCACATGCTTGTGTGCTCAGTCCTGTTGGACTCTTGCGATCCCATGGACGGTAGCCCGCCAGGCTCCTCTGTCATAGGATTTCCCAGGCAAGAATACTGGAGTGAGGAGCCATTTCCTCCTCCAGGGGATCTGCCCAACCCAGGGATCAAACCTGCGTCTCCTGTATTGGCAGGAGGGTTCTTTACCACTTGAGCCACCTGGGAAGCTGTTCTAGAGAGCTCCTCAAATCCCACAACTTATTATTGTTGTTTTTTGGCTGTGCTGCCTTCACCAACCAGATATCTAATCTTCCCTCTGAGTCATCACTGCACCCTATTCTTTTCTCTCTAACGAGGCACATTCCCTGGGTCCATCAAGGCTGTGATATTTCTGGGAACTGAAACCAGGTCTGTTTTGCCAGAGTTTTCTCCACCTCTCCACCTTCTCCCCAGCATGGTACTTGATGGGACTAAAGGTGAGGTAAAGAATTAAGTGAAAGAATTAAGAGAATTAAGCTATTAGAAACAGAAGTATGGTCATGACATGATCAGGGGACCTTCGATGCTCTCTACTTTTACTTTGAGAAACTGAGAAGTATTAAGAATGGCAAAACATGGGAGGTGGGGAAGGGCAGGGAGAGAGGGTGCTGACTCCAAATTCAGAGATGCTCAACTTGGCATTAATTGACGCAACACTTGGAATCCTTAACTCTTTGCAGAAGCTTTTCATTGAAGAACATCCCCATTACTCTCTAGCTTTCTTTCGTCTTTCAAGTTCAGTCAGAATGGCTGCAACCATCCTTGTGCAGACAGTTTTGTCTACCTTGCCCTGTAGCCTCAGTTCCTGGCTTTATTAGACTGGCCTCTCAGGGTTTGTCTTTCATCCCCTAGGTCAGATGTAGGACGTTGGATGTAGGACGTATCTCTTTGATTTGTAAACCCTTTGGGCCAAGGACTGGGGCCTTCCCAGGTGGCGCTTGTGGTAAAAAAAATCCCCCTGCAATGAAGGAGACCAGGGTTCGATCCCTGGGTCAGGAAGAACCCCTGGAGGGGGCATTATGGCAACCCACTCCAGTATTCTTGCCTGGAGAATTCCATGAACTGAGGAGCTTGGCAGGCTACAGTCTATAGGGTCACACAGAGTCAGACACGACTGAAGCAACTTAGCACACATGCACGCGTGGGCCAAGGATTAAGGGCTCTACTTATACCCAGTTACTCAATGGAAAAAGTCTGTTTTTTTTAAACAATAATATCTTAACTTACTGTAGCTTATTTTTGTATATGAGCCTTGGTACTTTGTAAATGCTTTGGTACTTTGAAATGTTAATTTTTCCTTGAAGCTATTGCCTGAACATAATATTTTAAGGAAAAAGAATTTTAATTGACATTTTAATTTAAGGAAAATAGTACTTTAGAAAAAATTACCCATATTAGACTGCTGTGTCAGTCATTTTGACCAAATTTAATCAACAGGATCAAGCAAAATATAGCCACAGATTAAAAATCTGCTATACATAACTGCCAAAGTGTTGCTAAGGAAGAACTATTTTCATGTTGTATTTAAATTTCTGTCATAATCAGACTTAAGGTTTCAGATGATAAGAAGCTGATATAACTGGTACTAACATTTGAACACTGTGTAATGGTTATATTATTAGAAGAATAATCTAGTCTTTAACACTAAAGGACCTAGTCTGCAATTTCCTTAACTAATTCCCCCTTTTTAGTGATTGCCTGTGCTTCACTAATTTCTATAACCAAGCTGGAGTGGAATCCAAAAGAAAAGGTAAAATTTAAGTTGTTTTAAATGTGACTGTCAAACCTGGTTCCTGCATTTTCAAAATTATTTTAAAAAATTTGAATTTCTAATTCTATCTTAAACCCTTCAACCATTGAGGCTTAGTGAAAGAAGTGAGATTGAAGGGCAGGGAAATGATGTGAATGAAGGTGTGTGGCAGTCAGAGGAAACAGACATGCTAAGCAGACGGGGGATCTGCTTAGCAGGGGATGGCAACAGAGAAGAACAGTTTCTCAGCATAGTGTGAGAAATAAATGTGGATGGGGTAAGTTTGTGGAGGAGTAATCACCGATTCGATGGACGTGAGTTTGAGTGAACTCTGGGAGTTGATGATGGACAGGGAGGCCTGGCGTGCTGCAATTCATGGGGTCGCAAAGAGTCGGACACGACTGAGCGACTGAACTGAACTGAACTGAATTTGTGCAAGTCTTTAAGAGGTGGGCAGAGAGGCTCATGCTTGATGTAGGTGATCAGAATAAGCCTTTGAAGGCTTTTGAACAGGAAAGTAAAAGAATATTATTGGATGAGTATCATTAGTCAGAAGCAACCCCTGGGATGGATTGAAGAGGAGAGAGCCTGGAGGCAGGATGGCAGGAAGAAGGTAGTTCCACTAGATTAGATTTCAAATCGAGATTCACCTACACTGGAATTAATAGCATGAGCATGAAAGGAAATGAAGTGAAATCACTTCCAAGCTTTTGTCTTGGGTGAGCTGAAGAACATGTTCTTATGAACAGATTCGGTTCCTAACAGGAATTAATGATTCCATGGGGGGAAATGGATGGGTTTGGTTTTAGAATAGTTGAATGTGAAGCTCCAGTGAAACACCGAAGAGAAATGTCCAGTTAGACACCAGGGACAGGATCAAGAGCTATCAGAGCATAGGGCGGAGTGACAGGTAATTTCCAGACCAAACATGGGAACATGAGGAATCAGATGTTTTGAACTGAGATCAGCTCATACCCTTAGTTAACCTACAGAGAGACGGGCGTTACTGACGAGCAGGAGTTTTTTCCCAAGGCAGATGCTTTTCGAAAAGCAGTTTCAAGGATTTCTCTGGTTGTCCATTGGTTAAGACTCTGTGCTTCCACTGCCGGGGGCACGGATTTGACCCCTGGTTGGGGTAACTGCAGGGTCTAAGGAAGGATTTTCCACCATTACAGAGGAACCCGGCAGGAGGCAAGAGAGACTGAAGGTGGTGAGGACCAGCCAGGCAGAAATTAGGAGGAAAAAGTTCTTCCTGAAAAGGAGAGCTCACAGCAGAGCAGCCTCAGGTGTATTTTACTTTTTAACCACTGGAGGGAGGCCTTCCACCACAAATCAAATGAAACACGTCTGCTGCTGGGAAAGATTTATCAATCCCCCGACAGTTAACCATCCCCTTTTTTCCCCATTCATTTTCTATCTTAAAAATATGGAGAGTACCTGATTTTCTATTCACTCCAAAAATTGCTATCCCACTCATATTGTCTTCTGTTCCCAATATCCACAAATGCAAAGAAAACCCTTTACATCAATTAACGGAATACAATGCAGTGCAAGAGTCTGGACCCTTGCTTCAGTGTACTGTTATTAACATCATGCTACAGATATCCTCCCCTCCCCCCAAATTCTGCTTCTATCTGGATAAGCCTTCTTCATTGTCCAGGGATGACATGATATGGGGTTAATGTTGTAGTGCTATCACCTTTGAAAAGGACGTGGCCCTCGTTCTGGACCCCCTAATATAGCTGGTCACATGCTCCCCAGGGTGGCCTGGGTGAGAACAGCGGGTGGATGCAACCCTCCATGGGGAGGAGGAGCAGTGGTATCAAGTTTGATGCACCTCGATGAGATCTTTGTGGTGGAGCAAAGAAAAGAACCCACCTGTAATCTAGCACATTTGTTTGTTCACCTTTGTAACTGACAGCAGAGCAGACAGTGAAGCAGGAAGAAAATATAGGTTATGATCTGAAATTGGAGGGCTGGAACTGATGACAGTCCACAGGCTAATTTGGCATGTGGGCTAAAATCAGAATGTAGACAAGCATTTTCGACTTGGACTCTGCTGCTGCTGCTAAGTCGCTTCAGTCGTGCCTGACTCTGTGCAACCCCATAGATGGCAGCCCACCAGGCTCCCCTGTCCCTGGGATTCTCCAGGCAAGAACACTGGAATGGGTTGCCATTTCCTTCTCCAATGCATGAAAGTGAAAAGTGAAAGTGAAGTCACTCAGTCGTGTCCGACTCTTCGAGACCGCATGGACTGCAGCCCACCAGGCGCCTCCATCCATGAGATTTTCCAGGCAAGAGTACTGGAGTGGGGTGCCATTGCCTTCTCCAGACTTGGACTCTAGACAGTATTTAAAACTGTTTTTGTTTATCATTTTTTAAAAGATTTTTTGATGTGAACCATTTTTTATAGAGTCTTATTGAATTTGTTACATTATCACTTCTGGATTTTTTTTTTTTTAATGTTTTGAGTTTTTTGGCCCTGAGACATGTGGGATCTTAACACCCCCTGTATTGGGATCTTAACCACAGAACCACCAGGGAGGTCCCTAAAAATGCTTTTAAAGTGGTTTCCAGCATTTAAAAAATCAGGGAAGATATCTTTGTCTCTGACACACGCACACACACTCCATGGGCTTTTTTTTTTTTTTTAGTCTCAAAGTAACACTGGGGTCGTATTTTCCCATTTGACAAGAATGGAACAGAACGGATGAGGCATGGGCTCCCCATTGTCCCTGTCTTTTTGCAACCATCAGTTTCGTTTCTTTTTCCTGGCCTCCAGAGGTAGCCAACTTTGGAACCCCAATTGAAGCCCTCTGTTTCATGCCTTGCACCCTCTCATTCCTGTCCCCAAGAAGAGAAGTCTCAGTATTGCCTTTGCTTTGTAGCTGTGCTAACCTTATAACAAGCAGACCTATTGTCTGAACTGACGTTTTCTATAGCAACAGAGAAACACAGAAGCCAGTCTCCTTAGATGCACACACTTCAGATCTTAGGAATAAGCACACAGACGCTAGATAGGTGTTTTTCAAGCCTGTCTTTCAACTTTGGGGTTCCCAGTGGTGGGAAAACCAGTCATGCTTTGTATGGAAAGTTCCTTCTTCTACTGAGTCCACATCTGCTTTCCACTCTCAGCCATTTTGTGGTCTTTCTTCTGCCCGTTGAAATTCCACAGACAAGTTATAAAGCCAGAGTATGTGAGAACCAGAGAGAACTTTGGGGTTATGTATTCACATTCTCGTTGGGCAGCTGCCCTGACGCACACCCACATGGCCTTGCTCACCATGTTTCCTCCGGGGGTTGATTTATGCTCCCTGGACAGCTTTTTCCTCTGTCCCGCCCTGCTCATTGTTATTTCAATATGTCCATTAAAGTGAATGCATGTAGGCTCAATTCTGTTTCTTTTGTTGTTGTTGCCCTTAGGATTATGTATATCACGTAGTGAGTGCGATCTGTGAATGGACAGTGGCCTTTGGTTTTATTTTCTACTTTTTAACATTCATCCACGATTTCCAGGTTGGTATTTATCCAGTCATATGTTATAAGTTACTGATGATAAGGGTTAGTAGGAAGCCATAGAACATTTCTCTCATTAAAGAAACATAAGAGCATTAGCTTTCTTTTTTACCCTTATGTGTTTGAAAAAAAAAAAAATTGCAAGTATTGTGCAACTTAGTGTATTCCCAAAGGAAAGCATCTTGAATAGTTCTCCCAAACAAGGAAACATTCATCTGTCCCCTGCCATTTGATGCTTATGGTCATAGATCCTGGTTATTTACTTTGTGAGGAGGTCTCACTTACAAGTTCCAAATAACAGGAAATATGTCTTTTCTTAAAAATAAAAGTGTGTTGTTGAAAAATGTTCTGCAGGCGGAGAGAAGGTGGGACCTTGTCAGATTTGGCAACAGGGAAAGTCTTGCATCTTGAAACAAGTGAATTATTAACTAAAAGGTTACAGAAAGCCAAGAAAATTCTTGAGGACCCAACTATAGTGAGATCATCTCTGAGGGGGTGCAAAGCTCTTAGGAGTTTCAGAGCTGGCACTGGTGTTGTTTACCTTCTTTTAAACTTTTTTTTTTTTAATAGAGTGTCACCTTAAGAATATCCACAGAAATCAATGGTGATGTTTGAAGAAAGAAGAACTCTATCTCCCTCAGTGGAAGTGGCAGACAATTCCTGGAAGTGGTACAGAGGACAGACAGGGTTTTAACGCTACCCTGTATGGAATTCATTTGCAGCACATCCAGGACTTGAATTTCTTTAAGAATTCCCAATAGTTGTACTATTTCCAAAGGTATGTTTTCCTAGAGAATGTAGAGCATTTATGACATTGTAGCAATGTTTTTATAACTTTCCAAATAGACACTCTTTTTGTATTAACAAATTCCTGACAGACAAAATAAGGTATTCCAGCAAATGGAGACCTCTTATTTTTATACAAATTCTGTTTTTGTTAATTTCTGTCTGTGTGAGTGATTTGTGGAGATACACTAACTGAGGAATTCATTCAAAAGTAAAATCAGGGGATGTTCTTTTTAAGATTTTATTTTTAGAGAATGCACTGTATAATTTTATATCATAAGAGCATTTCTAAAATTCCGTTTAAAATGATCATTAAGATTTAGTTAATAAACTAACACTAACTAAGAGACTGATTTTTAGATGAACCAAGCAAAAAGCTTCTATCAAAAGGCCTTAAGACCACTATGCACATTAACTCAGTGGCTATGGAAGACCTCAGTCTTGAAATTCCGTCCCCCGCCCCGTGGGCCTCCCTGCTCACAGAGACCCAGCTTTTACCCTTGCTGCTCACTGACGGCAGGCTGTAGTGATGGGTTCCAGGTGGGATGGTTTCAGCCAGGCAAGTTAGAAATCAAATCCTGCTAACAACAGAGTGAAATGGAGGTGAGCAACTAACAAGAAGAACTCACTGGATTCCAGAGTGATGAGGGGAGTGAGGGGAGTGTGTCTCAGGGAACATCTGAGGAATGCGGGATTATGGGAAGGAGACTTGCTCAATCCTAAACCTCTGCAGAAACCAACCTGTGAAAAGCATTACACATTCCACTTACAAAGCTGCCCTTTATTGTTCCTGGCATAACTCGACACACTGTCTGACTCAGAAGCCGCACCACACATCTCGCATTCCTCTCACGCCAGTCCACGGGCGCTGACGGGAGTGCAGGTCTGAGAGGGGAGGGAGGGGAGCATGGTGCGGGATGGAGTTACTCTGCTCCTCTTCTTCATCCCCACGGCTGGATGTTTGCACACTTCATGAGATGTGAAGCAGAT
Organism: Budorcas taxicolor; assembly: GCF_023091745.1. Lineage (NCBI taxonomy): Eukaryota > Metazoa > Chordata > Mammalia > Artiodactyla > Bovidae > Budorcas > Budorcas taxicolor. The sequence continues at coordinate 109,590,741 of NC_068914.1, forward strand.
CCTTTGCTTGGTAACAGCACATCATGAACGACGAGTGAAAAGCAAGTCATTCCAGAGGAAGAAGTGAGTCTTGAGATGCAAAGGTTTAAAAGTGGAAGAGAAGGAACTCACCTTCAGGGACCCTCCAGACCAGAAAGCCATGTCTGGCCAAGAGGTTCCAGACCTTGAGGGCTCATGCCAAGGGCAGAGCAGCTCACGTGGCCAGCCATGGAAGAAGGAGGCTCAGTAGTGGTCAGCCCCCTCCGCAAGGACAGACCCTATCTCCCCTGAGGGTTCAGCGGTGACAGACTGAGACCCACCCCTGGGTCGGTGGTAACTTGGAACTGAAATGCTGGTTACATCTGTGTTCTGTGGAGGACGAAAGCCTCTTACCTTTGCTGTGGAACCTGCAGTAGAAGGAATCCAGGGTTGGGTCTCCCTTGGAACAGACTGTTGTTATCAGCCCTTCTTGACGCATTCATTGTCAGCCTTCATTTCTGTTTCTCTCTGTGTGATTTAGATTGGGAGCTCCTTGAGGGCAGAAGTCTGTGCCTTAATCTTTGTTACTCCAGCATTTACCAGGCTGCCTCCTGGTACACAGTAGGTGCTTAATAAATAAAAACTCACTGAATGCATGAATGAGGGAGTGAGCAAGTGGAGACATGGCTGGGGGATATCTGTAGTACTGCATAATGAGATTTACTCTGGTTTACTAATGAGGTAATAAATAGTCTATGTCACCTTTTAATATTGACTGTTTTACTTTGTGTGCTGTGAACGTTTCAGTTGTTTGGGCCTCTCCATTCTATGATGACACTCATCATCCTGGACAGTTATCACAGACATTATTCCATGGGCTAGACCAAATGGTACACCTGGCTTGGCAAACTGAGAAGGCCAAAACTCACTCCAGACAATCACGTTCTGCTGATATCATGAAATCTCAAAAGCTGGTCTCCTCCATATTTTGGTATTATTTCTGATTTCCATGAACTTGCATTTCCTTGGACCTCATGGCTGAAAGAGTAAAATAAAATGAAATATTTCTTTATTTTAAATCTATGTCTCTGTTAAATTATAATATGTCGACTTGGTACTACTATGAAGTATATTTATTCAGGGAAGTATTCTAGCTCCACTTGGATTCTACAGAGGTAGAGTTTAAATATTACTATTTTAAACAATTTTGGCCATACCATGCGGCATGTGGGATCTTAGTTCCCTGACCTGGGATTGAATACTTACCCACTGCATTGGAATGGAGAAGGCAATGGCACCCCACTTAAGTACTCTTGCCTGGAAAATCCCATGGGTGGAGGAACCTGGTAGGCTGCAGTCCATGGGGTCGCTAAGAGTCGGACACGACTGAGCGACTTCACTTTTCACTTTCATGCATTACAGAAAGAAATGGCAACCCACTCCAGTGTTCTTGCCTGGAGAATCCCAGGGATGGGGAGCCTGGCGGGCTGCTGTCTATGGGGTCGCACAGAGTTGGACACGACTGAAGTGACTTAGCAGCAGCAGCAGAAGCAGCATTGGAAAGTGGAATCTTAAACACTGGACCTCTGAGGAAGTCCCAAACCTTATGTTTTCTTAATTCATGTAGTTTTGCCTGTGGGCAGGATGGCTCATCTTTGTAGAGATTTTTGAATGGTAGTATTAGAAGTTTGCACAGAAATCCAACTCAACATTGTTGAAAGAAAGAGAGGCATCTATTGATTCAAGTTATGAGAGGTCCTGGGTGGAGCTGACTATAGGGATGGCTGGATCAGAAAGTCACCAGGACTCCATCTATTCTCTCCTTCTCTCTGTTGGCATCATTCTCAGGCAGGCTTTCCTCTTGGTGGGTGTGAGATGGCTTCTAGAAGCCCCAGGCTACAAACTCTCCAGTGGAATGAGAGGGCTTCCTAAAAGTTCTAACCAAAGCCCTCCAGTTGAAACTCACTTTTTCTGATTGGCTGCCTTGGGTCACATGCCCACCCCGTCACCCAAGGAAGTGCAATGCTCTGATTGGTCAGACCAGTGTCACATGTTCACCTCTGGAGCACTGAGAAGGGTCCACACCACCCAAACTACTGGGCTGATGGTGCTGGAAAGTTGTTTCTCAGAAGAAAGGGATGGGAAATGGGTCTTGCACCAATGTAAAGCTGCAGATTCCACTACAGAATTCAGTTCTCCCTGACCCCAGAGGCCAGAAGAGCCAACCTAACTTGATTCAGAGTAAACCAAATTTTATCAGCTGCCAATCTTTTCAGGTAAAAAAAAAAGTCATACAGGTGATCAGTTTGCCTTCAGTTAACTTCAAAGTCATGTTTATATGTTTTCAAATTTCTTGTGTTCTTATTTAATCTCTGAGGTTAGTCAGACAGTAAACTGTCACATGTTTCAAATGAAGAAGCTAAGGCAAAAAAAAAAAAAAAAAGAAGTTCAGTGACCTGTAAGTGGTTCTACTGCAACAGATTCCAGTCTGGAGCTCTTGTTTTCTTGATTAATAATCAAGTGCATCTCCCCTGCCCCCTAAACACTAACAGAGGATTCCACAGAAATTGCATTTCATAAACCAAATTAAGTGCATTACTGTTGTGCTGTGTCTGGATTTCCTAACATCCCTTACATGTGGCATGGCCCCATGCTCCCATTTTTCACTCATTTGGAGACGCCCTGGTCTGGTATTTGGGCCTGGAATGAGGAAGGGGCAGTGGGAGGAAGATAAGTGGTCTTCACTCTCTCCCACTCCCTGATTCTGGCAAGCCTGTAAGCCCAGCCGTCTCCCCACACACATACTCTTGGTCTGGCTCTGAATGCCCCGCATTCTCCAGGCCAGAATGTCATACATCTGTATCCTGTCTGTTGCACAAGAGAGCAAGCAACCACAGCCTCAAGCCCTGGAGGGGAAGTTTCTGATGCTCCTGGGTCACCCCCAGCAGATCCATCTTCTAAAATGAAGGGCAGCAGGATGCCAAAGTTGCATTGGGGGTGGTGGTGACCTCCAGAACTGATGCTTGGAAAATGCTGACGCGGCTAGCAGCCATCTGCCCTGTGGTTTGGGCCAGGGTGCTGTGAGATGATGCCTATGAAGCCTGCAGCCTAGGCAGTCCCTCAGTGATGCGCAAAGCCCTCCATCCCCGGAGCCAGCTTCACCTCTGGACTCTTCAGTTACGTGAGTCTCTCTTTAACTTTGGTAGACTCGGGCTGGATTTCTCACGCTTCTTCCTAAAAGAGCCCCTATTTATACAAACACTCAAGAGTTCGAATATGCAGATTTAGCAAACTACTGTTTCCTGGACTTACTGTGCTGGGGTGGAAAGATAATTTCTAGATAAGTGGCCATTCAGCCGTTCCTCACTTGCAGTCCTGCAACTCTGAATCATGTTTTCTTATTTTTAAAATTTTGAATCAGTCATATATTGACGCAATTCAAACATCCAAACAGTATAAAAAGGTCCTCTGTGAAGAACCTTTGGACTTGCCTCTTCCCACACTTAATTCACCCCTCTTCTGGCAGATAGCCCCTTTCAATGAAAATACAAGCAGAAACATACCTATAAAATGATTTCCCTTTTAATTTCTTTCCCAAATGTAGCATACCTTGCAAACAGTTTTGAGCCTGCCTTTTTTGACTAGGCAGTGTGTCTCGGAGATATGTCCTTACCAATACATAGAGAGCTTCTTCGTGTTTCTTTGTTGTTCTGTTTTAACCCCTGTATAGTATTCCATGTGCCATCCTTTATTTAACAAGTTCGATGATCAGTCATGTGGTTTCCAAACTTTGCAATTACAAGTGAATGACCTAGTACATGCAGCGTTTCACATGGTTGCAAGGACGTCTGCAGGAGAAATCCTGTAAGTGGGAATGGTGGCACCCACAGGAACTGCATCTGTGATTTTACAAATTACTGTCATCTTGCCTTTGGAGCCTCTTTACTTGAGCATTTTTTGTTGGAAAATCTTCCCAGCTATTTCGCCTTTTCATCCAAACTGGGGATACTGATGGTAAATTCACCTTTTTTAGGCAACACATTCATTCATCATGTGGATTCTGCAGTACAGAGTATGGGGCAGAGACCAGCTGACTGTGTCACTGCTCTTCTACAAACCCCTCTTCTTTCCCCTTGCATTTAAGCTCCCCAGGGTAGGGGAGGGCAAGGTTGCTCCCCTCTCTGCAAACAGAACACCATCCCTGTCTTCTGCCTCCTCTCAGGTGCCTGCTCTCCTGTCCATGGTCAAGAGTGTCTCCATCTCAGTCCAGTTCAGTTCAGTCACTCAGTCATGCCTGATTCTGTGACCCCATGGACTGCAGCACTCCAGGCCTCCCTGTCCATCACCAACTCCCGCAGCTTTCTCAAACTCACGTCCATCGAGTCAGTGATGCCATCCAATCATCTCATCCTCTATCGTCCCCTTTTCTCCCTGCCTTCAATCTTTCCCAGGATCAGGGTCTTTTCAAATGAGTCACTTCTTCGCATCAGGTGGCCAAAGTATTGAAATTTCAGCTTCAGCATCAGACCTTTCAATGAATATGCAGGACTGATTTCCTTTAGGATTGACTGGTTTGATCTGCTTGCAGTCCAAGGAAGTCTCAGGAGTTTTCTCCAACACTACAGTTGAAAAGCATCAATTCTTCGGCACTCAGCTTTCTTTATGGTCCAGCTGTCACATCCATACATGACTACTGGAAAAACCATAGCTTTGACGAGATGGACATTTGTTGGTAATGTCTCTGCTTTCTAATATGCTACCTAGGTTGGTCATAGCTTTTCTCATTCTCTCTTGGGTTTTTCCTTGTGATCTTGCACTTCTGTCTCTGCCTATTCTAATCTTGTCCCTTTTCTATCCACTTTCTCTTTTGGGATCTCTTTGAAGGCCTGCCATTTCACTTACACTTCCTTATGTTCTGAGAACATTTTGCTTTTATAGACATCAGTCGTCAATCACCATATTCTCTTTCCTCTTTCTGGCAAGCTGACTCACTACAGAACCCTGGGGGAACTCACAGGCTTTTGGTCCTCCCTGACCTTATAGCTTGGTGGTCAGTGTGGAATGACCAGTGGGGAATAGGGGGCACACAGAGAGAGAGAGAGATTCCAGGTTTGAGAAACATAACTTAGAAATAATAGGCTTTACCTATTATACAGAGTGAAGTAAGCCAGAAAGAAAAACACCAATATAGTATACTAACACATATATATGGAATTTAGAAAGGTGGTAATGATAACCCCACATGCGAGACAGCAAAAGAGACACAGATGTATAGAAGTCTTTTGGACTCTGTGGGAGAGGGCGAGGGTGGGATGATTTGGGAGAATGGCATGGAAACATGTATATTATCATATGTGAAAAGGATTGCCAGTCCAGGTTCGATGCATGAGACAGGGTGCTCGGGGCTGGTGCACTGGGGTGACCCAGAGGGATGAGATGGGAAGGGAGGTGGGAGGGGGGTTCAGGATGGGGAACACGTGTATATCTGTGTTGGATTCATGTCAATGTATGGCAAAACCACTACAATATTGTAATTAGCCTCCAATTAAAATAAATAAATTTATATATATTTTTTTAAAGAAATGATAGGCTTTAAAGATGGCCTACCTTAATACAGGCCCTTGATCCATCATTACACCATAATCCATAGCATCCATGAGGGTTCACTCTGGGTGTGGTGCACATTCCACGAGTTTTGAAAAATGTATACTGAAACGTATCCACTATGGTAGCATCATACCAAATACTTTCACTGTCCACAAAATCCTTTTGTCATTTTGAAAAAAACAAAATTGTGTTTACCTATGGGGAGACAGTGTTTACTTCTTTTCAGTGTTTTTCAGGTTTTCAGGGAATTTTGCTTAACCACTAAGAACGTTTTTTTACTTGCTTGCATTATTACTCATGTCCTGTTAATACTGATTGAGCATCCAACCATGGCAAAGATGATGTGAGAAGGTGATCATCTCATAGTTAGCTGCATTTTACCACCGAGGAAATTAAGGTGCGTGCAGTGAGGTTGTCACCAGGCAGGTACCAACCAAGTGATGACGCTTGGACCAAACCCAGGGATGTGACCCCGACAGCCAGCCTTCCCACCAGGACCATGTAATTATCATCTGTTCTCACGTGAGTATGAATTAACTCATCAGCGTCTGTAGGATCACATCACACAAGGCCTTGAGGGGGTGAAATCCCTAAACTAGCAAATTTAGAAAAATGGGTGAAACGTCCATTTTCTTGCTTCAAAAGAGTGAATCCCGGCTGTGCTCTGTGCTTCCAAGACTGACAGGGGTGGGGCAGGGTGGCAGGGAGAGGGCAGTGGGAACACATGAGGGAGAGGGCTCCCGTGCCACACCAGTCTTTAGTGGGAGTTTGAGATGAGCCCTCCCACGCCATGCACGACCCCCGAGGAGAAGTAACCAAAATGGCTAAGGAGTCCATGGGGCAGCGAGGCTGCAGGCCAGGGGTAACACTCAGCATGGCCAAGGCTCTGGTGGTTATGAGGGTGGTTTCCTAGGTCTCTGAACTCTTGGTATGTCTTGCTTTTGGTTGCTGCAATAAGACAGGCTTGGGGTTAGACACATCTGCTCTCTACTAGCCAAGGATGTGGCCATAGTAGGGTGAAGAGAGGCCACTTAGAGAAGTCCTCACACTTGACAATGGGCTTGGCATTTGACCTCCGGCAGGCGATGTGGATGTAGGATGTAGAGTTCTAAGAGCCTCTAGCAGCAGCAGAAGGGTCTCAGGGCTCGGAGTCCTGGGTTCCAGCTCTCTTGCTCATCAGGCTAATATTAGCATAAGTGATAGGAATGCCTGGAAGACAAAATTCACCTTCCAAAACAACCTATTGCTCAGGGTCAGGCCAAAGAAGCAAGTTTCGGGTACCACTCAAGATATCTGATTTAGGGCGAAGAGTGATGTAGTTAGGGTTGGCCAGCGATTTGACAGCTGCTAACATAACCTTTAACATGTGTATTAAAATGAATACTGAGCTTAGTTCAGTCTGTCATTTCCTCTTAATACTTGAAAAGCCACAGTTTTGTTTGCAAGTTCCCCCCAAAAGCTCTAGCTGGTAAATTTATTCTTCTGCTTGACTGCACTTGGAACTCTGAAGTCAGAGCCACCTTGAAATTGAAACTGGGAAAATCCCTGGTGTCTCTGCCCGGGAGAAGAAGCAAAGGTATATTCTGAAGTTTATTAAATAATTACCCAGTTGTTGACATGTTGTAAGAGGAAGAAAGAGCTGAGGTGCTGGCAAGTAGGGATAGAGATTAGTTAGGATTTGGGGTCACGGGGCTTATAAATGTGGTAGAACATTCCAGTGTTCCCTGACCTTTGGCTCAAACCAGGGCACGTGTTCTTCCGAGTAGACTCAGGTCACCAGGCCTTGGCCTGCAACGTCGTTATTTTGACTGTCTGAATGACCATGGTCAGCTTGGATCCAGTTAATGCTGAAGATACTCAAAAGTCTTTAGCTGTTGGGAGCAGATGTAGCAGTGACTTGAAAGGAGTAAAATAAGTGAGAAACAAAAGTTGGAATTGGCCATTTCGAATCTCATCTGCAGTCGGTGTGAATGGCAGATGAGGGCAGGTTTCCTAATGAACGATCCTGAAACTAATTTGCTTCCAAGGTTCAGAGTGGAAGGATAATCCTTTCACTCAGAATTCCCCAGACTTCAGCCATTTCTGTGTCTCCTTTGTGACTTTTGTGATGCTCTTAACTGCAATTTACTGAATACTTTACTCAAAAGTCTTTAGCTGTTGGGAGCAGATGTAGCAGTGACTTGAAAGGAGTAAAATAAGTGAGAAACAAAAGTTGGAATTGGCCATTTCGAATCTCATCTGCAGTCGGTGTGAATGGCAGATGAGGGCAGGTTTCCTAATGAACGATCCTGAAACTAATTTGCTTCCAAGGTTCAGAGTGGAAGGATAATCCTTTCACTCAGAATTCCCCAGACTTCAGCCATTTCTGTGTCTCCTTTGTGACTTTTGTGATGCTCTTAACTGCAATTTACTGAATACTTGTCAATGACTTAGCCATCTTTATCCATTCATCTGCTGAGGAACATTTAGATTGCTTACATATCTTGGCTCTTGTAAATAATGCTGCTATGAACATAGGGGTGCATATATCTTTTTGAATTATAATTTTGTGTGGGTATTGCCCAGGAGTGGGATTGCTGGGTCTTCTGGTAATTCTATTTTTAATTTTCTGAGGAACCTCTATACTGTTCCATAGAGACTGAACTAGTTTACATTCCCAACAGTGTAGGAGGGTTCCCTTTCCCCACACCCAATTTAGCACTTGTTAACTTAACTATTTTTATTTTACAGAGAAACTTCTCCCACTGCTTCTTCTGGACTGCCTGGTTGGTAAATGGTGTTACCATTCACTGGGTCGCTCAAGGTAGAAATGCTCTGCTCCTCACCCCCACCTCATGTTCTGTTAACTTCCTCTCCTATGTACAGTGTTAAAAGATAATTATCTTCCAAACCAGGGCATTCTGTAAGTAAAAGTGACATTATTAATAAGTGTGCCAGAAATAAACTGGGTCTGTCGAAAGCAAATAGGGACTGTGTTGTTAATCATCTCTATGGCCATGAATCCTCTTCCTCCTTCCTTTCCCACCATCACTCTCTTAGTGCAGGCCTTCATAATTATTTGCTTGGACTAGTGCAGTAGTCCTTGGAGAAGGAAATGGCAACCCACTCCAGTACTTTTGCCTGGAAAACCCCATGGGCAGAGGAGCCTGGTAGGCTGCAGTCCATGGGATTGCTATGAGTCAGACATGACTGAGCGACTTCACTTTCAATTTTCACTTTCCTGCATTGGAGAAGGAAATGGCAACCCACTCCAGTGTTCTTGCCTGGAGAATCCCAGGGACGGAGGAGCCTGGTGGGCTGCCATCTATGGGGTCGCACAGAGTTGAACACGACTGAAGCGACTTAGCAGTAGCAGTGTAGTAGCTCACTATGGTTTTCTTGATTTCATTCTTAGTTCTTTTCAACGCATGTTACGCATAGCACATACATACACATGTGTTATATCAGCCTCTTAAAATCCTTCAGTAACTCCACATAGCTTCAGGATAAATTTCAAATTCCTTAGTATGGTTTACCAGGCTCTTCACAGATCTGGTTCTTTTTTATCCTTCCAACCTGTGAGCTCATTTATTTATTCATTCATTCAACATTTATTGAGAGTTACTCTGGGTTGACACCATGCTGAGTTCTGGAATATAACAATAAAGAAGATGGCTTTCTGCCCTCAAGGTATTTATAGTGGAGAGGAGAAACAGCCAAGGAAACACTAGAGTAAGGAAAGTGGTGAAGTACTGCCTTTTCTGACCTCACTGCTCCAGGGACCTGGAAGCTTGATAGAAATGCAGAATCTTAGGGCCCCAACTTGGACTCACTAAATCCAAATCTGCGTTTTGATAAGACACACGTGATTGGAGTTAACACTAGTTTGCAAAGCTGGGTCTGTGGGACCATGCTAGATGAATAGCTTGGTTTGGGTCCTCAGGGAGGGTCATGCCCGGAAGGAGACTTGAAGGAGGAGACAGTCTGCTCAGTGGAGGCGAGGTAGGAAAAGGGATTCACCTGTGCTGTATCCCTGAAGCAACAGAACATCTGCTGTTTGGTGGGAATTGGGCTTTCCTGGTGGTTCAGATGGTAAAAAATCCGCCTGTAATGTAGGAGACCTGGGTTCGATCCCTGGGTCAAGAAGGACCCCTGGAGAAGGAAGGAAATGGCTACCCACTCCAGTATTCTTGCCTGGAAAATTCCATGGACAGAGGAGCCTGGAGGGCTACAATCCATGGGGCTGCAATGAGTTGGACTGAGTGACTAACACCTTCACTGCACACATTGTTCAGTATTTAGATTTGAGGTGGGAGCCTCATCTAACTCAGAGATACCCTTATTCAAGGAAGAAATTTGATCAATTTCAGCATCTCCATTTTTTCTTTGGGCCTATCTGGAAACCGTGATTTAGAATGTATACTTTAATTCATAGAGACGAACAATAGAATAGAAGTGACTAGGAGCTCGGAGCGGTGGGTGGGGTGGGGGTGGAGAGGAGAATGGGGAATTATTGTTTAATGGGTACAGAGTTTCTGTTTGGGATGATGAAAAAGTTCTGGAAATGGATTGTAGTGATGGTTACACAATACTGTGAATATACTTCATGCCACTGAAACTGCATGCTTCAAAATGGTGAAAGTGGCAGTTTTTACGTTGTGCAGATTTTATTGCAGTTAAGAAAAGAGAACCAGTACTTTTTTTTGGTCAGAGTCAAAGATTTTATTTTCAAGTTCCTGCTTTGGCACCCCAGCAAGTCAGGTAACTTCTTGGAACTTCAGTCTCTTTACCTGTAAAATGGGAATACCGATATTACCTGCCTCATAAACTTGTCATGAAGATTCACTGAAGCAAAGCACATAAGATATTGGGGAGTATGCTGAGTTTTCCTTATGCCCATCAATGACGCTTGCAAAGTATGTTCTTCTTTTGTCTATTGATTTTTTTTTCTTAATTTTGACTGCGCTGGGGTTTTGTTGCAGCTCTCAGGCTCCAAGAGCGGGTGGGCTCAGTAGTTTGAGGGCTTAGTTGCCTCATGGCATATGGGATCCTAGTTCCCTGACCAGGGATAGAACTGTGTCCCCTGCATTGGAAGGCGGATTCTTAACCACAGGACCACCAGGGAAGTCCCTTGAAAAGCATGTTCTTATATCTTTAGCACAATGCCTGGCACAACTAATCCTCTGCATCACTGCTATTTTCACTCCTTCCACATCCTCTTTGAGGTAGCTGTAGCTCTTTGAGCTGACAACTCTAGTGCCTGGAACAGCTAAATCCATTTCAGGAATAGAGCAGAAGCATCATTATTCCAAGTGATTCCAGTGTGGAACCAAGGCTGAGGAACTCTGCTCTAGCAGTGGCTCACAAACTTTAGTGTGTATGGGAACCACCTGAAGGACTTGTCAAAACAATTTCTCGGTACTCTCCCCTTCTCCAAGTTTCAAGTTTAATAGATAAATAACAGTCTCTCACTTTATTCATCTATCTGGTGGCCCTTGCCTTTTGTTTGGAGTCTACCCACTACTTAACCTCTTCCAGACCCATCACTCAACTGAACAATAACACTTAACAATTAACACTTCTCTTAACAATGCTTGCCAGTCACCTTCTTCAGGCCAATGGTCTCAATATTTGCCAACTGTGGCATTAGACACGATTCACCATGTCTCAGTTTTCCTCCTTTGAACTCAGAGTCGCTACTCTGGGTAGTGTCGTCCTAATTTCTCTTTCCTTCTCCCTCTCCCACTTGGAAGTAGGGATTCCCATGTGGGACTCCCATGACCATGTTCTGGGTTTCCTATATTCATCCCTTAAAATGAGCACAGTCTTAGAAGTGAGATGCACATGGGTTTATATCTTGCAACCTGGACAGTTCACACGGAGTTTCATTTTCCTCATTGGTGAGTCTTGCATGATGAGGATAGTACTCCTATAAACCATAAACACATAACACCCAACGGTTACAGTGTTTTACCTTTAAGAGCATGGTAAAATCTTGACCTTGAGGAGAACTCCAGAAGTGGTGGGACTGACCTATAGGATGCAGAAGGCAGAGCCAGGGGTATCAAAACCACAGTGTGGAGGAATAAAGCCAAGATTTACCAAAAAGCAAGGAAATGGGCCCAACCAAGGATTTTCCAGGATACCTGGGCAGACAGGGAGGTGAGAGATGGGCTCTGAGAAAAGGAACTGACTGAGAGATTCCCTGTGACTGCATTAATGTGTGAGCCTACATACTGGCACGTGTACAGGATGGGGTGGTTAATAGTGCTATCATGGGCTATGGAATGACCCCAGAAGACACCCACAAGGGGATTTCAACCCCATCAGTGTGGAATTCAGTCCCTTTGGCAAGAAACAAAGTGATAAACCTGTTACAGTTTGCACCATTTATTATGGTCGTGTGCAAAACATGAGCACGGGGTGTTACGCAGAGCTCTTGTTACGAAGAGACGAGGTCTCTGAGTGCTGTTTCCCGTCGGTGGTGTTATTTAGCAGGATGGCTCACATGTTGAAATCTGAGACTCCTTGGGTGAAGCACCCCTCTGCAGGCTGTACCAGATGTTGCTTGTGTAGCTCCCCAAGCCCAGAAAGATGAGTTAATCCTTGAAGGAAATTATTCTGAACTTGCCTCAGACTCAGAGGCTTTGATCCAACAGGCCATGGCAATAAAACACTAGGCTATCAGAGAGCTGTGGGTGGTAGTCCTATCTCTGAGAGGGGAACAGGGCCACTGGCCGCCAGCTGCATTCCAGAAGGCCTCCAGATGCAGAGAGCCAGCAGCAGAGGCCTCACTTAGTGTGATGTCGTGAAAATCCTGCACTTTAAACACATGTAGTCATAAATGAAAACTTCCTCACCCTTTACAGACCCTGCTGGAGTATCACGCTCTCCAAGATGCTTCCCGGAAATGTTCCAGGCCTCACTGACCCCACTCACTTTGCTTTACCCTCATGGTCCATAGTACACAGCCTACCCCTTCATGATTCTCCAAATACAGTCTTCTGCCTTCAGTTAAGTGGTAAGTTCCTAGAGATCCTAAACCAAGTCTAGTTTGTATTTCTTTGCATCTCTGAATGTCTAGCATTCTAAGAGCATCGTGGCCATCATTTCTTCCTTAGGATCCAGCAGAGTACCTGGCACACAGCATATGCTCAGTAAGTGTTTATTAAATGCTTATGAAATGAATGGAATTATTGGTTGATAGCAAAGCTGAGCTGGCATGACAAAACAAATAAGAGAAGGTGTTACAGGTACCTCTTGTTTTGTTTGCCCAGCACCTCACCCACTTTCTTCCAGAAGTTTCCTCATTCTTCACCCATCTTTGTGGTTCCATAGGAGCTGCCATGTTGTTTGATGGTTCTCTGGAGTTTATCTGACTTAACACTACTTCACTGAGTCCTTCTAGGGGGCTTTTAACCTTGGAACCAGAGGGAATGTTAAAATAATCTCTTTTAGGTGTCCAAAGCTATGTAGCTATACTGGTCTATCCACCCCCAAGTTTTTCACCACCTGGAGAAAGGTGATGGCTAGCTAAAAGGAAGAATGTAAGTAAGAAAGTGAAGGAATGGAGGTACAGAGACAAGAAGAATAAACAAGAACCCTGATGGTCTTGGAGTTCTGTGTTTTAGTGTTTGCTGTGCCCCAGGCATATGCTTGTCTTTGGGTTCCACAGGTGTCACATTATCCCTCACTAGCCCCTTCTTTTGCATAAATGAGTTTGAGTTAGCTCTCTGTCATTTGTAACCATGCAAGTCCAACTAATACAGAAGCTCCTGTTCTGTGGTAGAGATAAAGACTCCATCAAAAAATGAATAAAATCCCATTAAGCCACATTATGAAGTTTTGAAAACAGGAATATTTCAGAATTTCCCATCCTCATTTGTGATTTTTAATAAATCCCCCTGATAGCCCACCCAGAGCTTGCCCAGTTCTGAGCAGAGGGAAGGCACCTGGAGGCTACAGTTTCTAGTAGGTTGAGTCTTTATTTTTCATTTTTGATGACTTTTTAAAAAATTTATTTTTGGCTGTGCTGGGTCTTCATCACTGTGAAGGCTTTTCCTTAGTTGCAGCGAGTGGGGGCTATTCCCTAGTTGTGTGCAGGCTCCTCATTTCAGTCGCTTCTCTCATTGAGAACCATGGGCCTTAGGGTGGGGGAGTGGGCTTCAGTCATTGCAGTTCCTGACCTCGACAGCACAGGCTCAATAGTTGTGGCTCACAGGCTTAGTTGCTCTGAAGCATGTGGGATCTTCCTAGATCAGGGATCAAAACCATGTCTCCTGCACTGGCAGGTGAATTCTTTTTTTTTTTTTTTTTCTTTCTTAAATTATGGAAGTATGATAACACATTTACAGGAGACTTGGAAAATATAGGACAAAGTTACATACAGTTTCATTGTATATTACAATTATTTTTTAAATAGATAAATTAAGATTTTTAGATAGAGTTTCAATACCAAATTCTCAAAAATTAAACTGTACAGAAAAGTACAAGGATATAGTAGACCTGAAAAGCACCATGAAGCAATTCAGCATAAATAAGATTTATATGGGTTTCACACAAGAGATGACTTTTTATCTATGTGTGCATTTGCGTTTGCTGAGAATCAGATGTTTGGGGCTGCAGGGCCAAGTGCATGTAGAATAGTGGGCTCTGAATGGCAGTCAAGGACTAAACATGAAAGGATGGCCTTCATGAACAGGGGTGATGGAAAAGAGCCCTTGAACAGCTCCATACGAGACAAGATGCTGCTAGAGACTTACCCATATTCTCTGAGCTTCAAATCCAGGCAAATGGCCCAGTGCATAAGCGGGAACTTATGGGAACAATGGGAGAAGCTTATATGATGTTGGGTCCCTAGCTCTGTGGCTCTGGTGACCATATTTGTACAGTTAATCTTTGGCATCAAACCCTTCTCTAGACAGACTGGTCTACTTATTGACACCCAAATAGGCCATGTGGATTTTATCCTTGGCACATCTGCTCTCAAAATTCCTGGTGCCAGATACCTCTCCTTCCCTTACTTCACCTCTTTCTGTTCATGTTAAACTCATTCTCCAAGGTCCAGCTATCTTATTTTCTACAGAAATGACTTTATTGTAATCAGTCTCATCTGGCATTTCATCATTTATTCTAACAGTGGTAAATATGTGCAGTATAACCTCATTCATACGCCTCATTCCAGGAAAACATCACCAAATGGTATGGGTGCTGTCTTTCTCCAAGACTGTCAAGAACATTAGAATTCTTCCCCACATAGCGCTTGAGGCAGCCACTGAAGGCTCACGGCAAGTGAACGAGACCTAGTTGCTATCTCTGTTCCATCCCCTCATACTGTTATTTGAAGTTTCTAACTGTGCATGTCTTCTGTCACCAACTGGGCTATTAAGTCCTTCAGGACAGGAACAGTAATAGTAATAGTAACAAGAATCTTAATAACAATAATAATATCCACAATCATGATAACAAAAACAACAATAATAGTAGCCACAAATACTTTTTAAACACCTACAGGCGCCGACACCCTACTATTTTACACACGCAGTCAGCCCTCTGTATCCAGGCTCTGCATCTGCAGATTCAAACAACCTTGGATTTCAAACTGGTTGGCTGAATCTGCATGGATGTAGAACCTTGGGTGCGGAGTGCTGACTGTACTACCCATTTATATAAGGGACTTGAACATCTGCAGATTTGGGTATCTGTTGAAGGTGAGTGGGTGGTGGAACCAATTCCACGTGAATACCAAGGGACAACTGTATTCTCTAATTTAACACTCAACACAATTCTGTAGATGAGGGATTAGTGTTATCTCTGTTTTATAGACAGAGATTCTGAGTTTCTTATTTATTTTATAAATCGATTTTTTAAATAAAACTTGTAAATGTTTTAGGTGTATGGCATGGTGATTTGATAAACATATGTAGTGAAATGATTACTGCATGTAAGCTAATTAACATATCTTTTCTCATAGTTACCTTTTTTGGTTATTGTTAGTGAGAGTGCCTAAAATCTACTGTCTTAGCAGATTTCCAATAATCATTATGGTATTCTTGCCTGGTAGGCTGTAGTCCATAGGGTTGCTACGAGTTGGACACAACTGAGCGACTTCCCTTTCACTTTTCACTTTCATATATTGGAGAAGGAAATGGCACCCCACTCCAGTGTTCTTGCCTGGAGAATCCCATGGACGGAGGAGCCTGGTAGGCTGCAGTCCATGGGGTCGCTAGGAGTCGGACATGACTGAGCAACTTCACTGTCACTTTTCACTTTCATGCACTGGAGAAGGAAATGGCAACCCACTCCAGTGTTCTTGCCTGGAGAATCTCAGGGATGGGGGAGCCTGGTGGGCTGCCGTCTATGGGGTCGCACAGAGTCGGACATGACTGAAGCGACTTAGCAGCAGCAGCAGCAGCAGTAACTACAACCCGAACACTAGATCTCTAGACCACATAACTGCAACTTTGTACCTTTGACCAACATCTCCCCACTCCCCTCACCTTCCCACCCCTGTTAACCACCATTCTATTCTTAACTCCCATGTATTCAACTATTTCAGATTCCACATATAAGCGAGATTATTCAGTTTTTTTCTGTCTGGCTTATTTCAGTTAGCATAATGTCTTTCAGGCTCATTCACATTGTTGCAAACGGCAAGATTTCCTCCTCTTTTTTTTTTTAAAGCTGAATAATATTTCATTGTATACATTGGGTTGACCAATATATGGAAAACCGGAATAAACTTTTTGGTCAACCCAATATATACACTATAATTTCTTAAGCCTCTCATCTGTCAATCAACACTTAGATTGTTGCCACATTTTGAGCCGAAAGATGATAAGCAACTTGTCCAAATGTACATAACTGGAATGTGGCCGAACTGGAATTTGACCTCCAAGCCTTTACTCTTACCCAACATGGTATATCATCTTCCAAGAACCAGAAAGTCATGTGCATCATAAGTATTTGCTAAATATAGATTTGGGGTTTTTTAAAAATAAAACAATGAGTTCAGTTCAGTCACTCAGTCATGTCCGACTCTTCGGGACGCTGTGGACTGCAGCATGCCAGGCTTCCCTGTCCATCACCAACTCCTGGAGCCTACTTAAACTCATGTCTATCTCGTCGGTGATGCCATCCAACCATCTCATCCTCTGTTGTAATAAAACAATGAGGTTCTTCAAAAGAGAGTGAAATTGAATCAAAAATAAAAGAAGCAATTTCTCCTCCCAAAGAGTTGGAGCATTCTTGAAAGGGGTTTCTTGCCTAATGTCCTTGGCTGAGGGTGATGCCGTTTCGCATTCCCCAAACAAACACACTTTATGGAAACAGGAATACTAAGGATCAGCTCTGGGGAGGAGATGGACACTCACTCGGGTGAAGAAGCAGCTCTGAGAGCCTGGGAGCCTCCTGGTGGATCTTCATGGTGGCTCTGCCACCTCCCAGCCTCTGGCACCTCTCTGAGACTGTACCCTCATTAGTAGAAAGATTCATTTGAACTCAGTGAGCACTTTCCCAAAGTCTTCTCTGAAATATTAGCCATACAAGAAATTCATACATAAAGTGGTTCTTGTTGTCAGATGATATTGAGAAACTGCATTTCCCCTTGGGTGACTCACAATCCATGTTCAATGATCTGAGATGACCAGCCGGAAAGAACCTGCTTATTTAGTATTTAATTCATGTTAATTTTTTTTTGGCCATGCCACATGGCACATGGGATCTTAATTCCCCAACCAAGGATCGAACCCATTCCTCCTGCATTGAAAGCACAGAGTCATAACCACTGGACCACCAGGGAAGTTCCTAATTAATGTTTACTTAACCCAGTGTTTCCCAACCCATTTTGGTTTCACATAATAACTGCTAATATTTCTCAGAACTAATACCTACATTTAGGTAAAAACAATTGGCTAAATATTTTCTAAAGAGCCTTCCTACAACCCTCTATGTCTAGAAATAATAATATAACTTGACTATAAACTGCCCTTCAGTGAATCAAAGGTGGAAGCATAGTTTCAAAATTTTGAGATTTCTTTGTCAGAAAAGTTTTCAGGGTGTTAAGATAACCTGCTCAGGTTTAGCCATTCACCCTGCCCTGTGAGTTTCTGGAAGTGGACGATAGGGGGCACTAGTAGACTGCAGTAATGGTCACCCCTCCACAAACAGCAAGAAAGAGCAACTGTGGTTGTCGCAACCAGAGCTGTTCCTTTTCCAGGGCAGTGGAAAGCTACTGAGAGTCAACGCCTCCTTTCTGGGTCTCTCTCCCTTTTCTTTGGAGAAAAAATTGGGATTGAATCAGGATAGATAACATTGTACAATTGCCTTTTACCTTTCTATGTAGAAAATCATGTAAAGCAACTCTTTCCAACTGCTTGTGGTTGGTTGTGTTCACTTTGGGGCTTTGTGTTAGTTGTGTTCGCTTTGGGGTTGTGTTCACATTCGTCCATGGAAGTTCTTAGTGAACTAAATGTAGAGTCTGTGAGTTGAAAAAGGAATTCTTTAATCAATTCTCTCATTAAAAAAAAAATTGTACAGGTGAAGAAAAGAACAAATTTCACAAAGATATAAAAAGTTCTTTTCAATTAATATTTTTCTCTAATCTTTGGGTGTAAGGCTTATACAGTAAGCCTTTTCAACTACGTGGCTCTAAGAGACTCGGAGGCAAATGGGATAATATACACAACTCAACTTTTTCTCACCTATCCCCTCTTTGTCCTCATTTTCCTATGAAGTAGGACAAAGCGGGCAGGCTTCCCTGCCCAAGTCAAACACAAGAGATTGGAGTGACTGGTTCTAAGTCGATATTTTCATTTTCCCAACATCTTCCCTCACTGTTAACTCCCACCTCAGCCCCGGGCTGCCCCTATATAGAACCCACCCCTTAGGAAAAAAAACTTTCCATGGGTTACACAACTTTTTCTTCAAGAAAAGCATAAATAAGATTCAGGAGTATAGCCCACAGAAACTAACAAAGGACAGAGAAATCAATTTCCGCAGATAGAAATTCTCTACATCCCGGCTCAGATGAACTTTGAGCTTGGAGAGTTCAGCCTTCACACGATTTCATCTGGTTGTGTGTACAAGGGACCCGAGTGCCCAGGCCACACAGGGAGGTGTGCCAGCCTGGCCGCCAGAGCTTCCTCCCCCCTCAAGCTGGACCCCAGGCCCAAGCCCTTAGGTCCCAGGCACTCATCTCTGCAGGCAGTATGGGGCACAATCAAGAAACAGCTACATTCCTCCCTGATTCTCCCCATTTGTATGCATGCTAAGTCACTTCAGTCATGTCTCACTCTTTGGGACCCCAAGGACTGTAGCCTACCAGGCTCCTCTGCCCATGGGATTCTCCAGGCAAGAATACTGGAGCGCAGCTTCCCTGGTGGCTGAGAGGTAAAGAATCCACCTGCCAGGGCAGGAGACACACGTTCAATCCCTGATCCAGGAGGATCCCACATGCCTTGGAGCAGTTAAGCCCGTGTGCCACAACTACTCAGCCTGCGCTCTACAGCCTTTGAGCCACAACTACTGAGCCTGTGAGCGGCAGCTCCTGAAGCCTGTGCGCCCTAGAGCCCGTGCTGTACAATAAGAGAAGCCGCCGCAATGGGAAGCCCGGGCACCGCAGCTAGAGAGTAGACCCCACTTGCCACAGCGAAAGAAAGCTTGCATGCAGCAACCAAGACCCAGCACAGCTACAAACAAACACATAAATAAACAACTAAAACAAAAAAGAATACTGGCGTGGGTTGTCGTTTCCTCTTCCAGCAGATCTTTCTGACCCAGGGGTCAAACCCAAGTATCTCATGTCTCCTGCACTGGCAGGTGGATTCTTTACCTCTGATCCACCAGGGAAACTCTATATTTTTCTTCAATCCCATAGTCACCCTCAGAGTTAGGCATATTATAATCTCCTTTTATAAAGGGAGGGAGGGGATCTGAGTGGTTAAGGAAATGGGCCCGAATCACTGAACTAGTTAACTCAGTTTTGAACTCAGGTCTGTGTTCACAGCTCAGAACCATTACACCATTACTTTCTGTTCTCAGCTCCTGTTTTCTGCTATAATAACATTCAAATCATATCCTCTAAATGTGAAAGATTTTTTTTCCTATACTTTCTTCAAGTTTGCAGAGATAACTATATTCGACAATGACATTTGTGTCCACCTTTCATAGTCACTGGAGCAAGCAAGTTCCCTAACTTAACTCTGCACCCCAGGTGCAATGGGAGCCCCTGCCTTGCCCTCAGGGAACTTGGATAATGGTTACAACATTCCAGTGAGCAGCAGCTCCTCCAGTCCTGCTTCCAAACTGCTTCTGTTAAAAGAATTGTCAATTCGAAACAAATGTGCCGTCATGAAGTCTCACTCCTATCCCAAATGCTCAGCTCTGGGCCCCTTTTAAGGTGAGTCTGAAATATCAAATTTCCAGCATTCACTGGATCATGGAGAAAGGGAGGGAGTTCCAGAAAACATCTACTTTTGCTTTATTGACTATGCTAAAGACTTTGACTGTGTGGATCACAACAAACTGTGGAAAATATTCTTAAAGAGATGGGAATACTAGACCATCTTACCTGTCTCCTGAAAAACCTGTATGCAGGTCAAGAAGCACCAGTTAGAATTGGACATGGAACTGGTTCAAAGTTGGGAAAGGAGTAAGTCAAGGCTGTATACTGTCACCCTGCTTATTTAACTTATATGCAGAGTACATAATGCGAAATGCCAGGCTGGATGAATCACAAACTGGATTCAAGATTGCCGAGTGAAATATCAACAACCTCAGGTATGTAGATGATATCACTCTAATGGAAGAAAGTGAAGAGGAACTAAAAGAGCCTCTTGATGAGGGTGAAAGAGGAGAATGAAAAAGATAGCTTGAAACTCAACATTGAAAAGAATGAGATCATATCATTTGGTCCCATCACCTCATGGCAAATAGAGGAAAAGTGAAAGGAGAGACAGACTTTATTTTTGGGGGCTCCAAAACCACTGCAGAGGGTGACTGCAACCATGGAATTAAAAGACGTTTGCTCCTTGGAAGGAAAGCTATGACAAATCTAGACAGTGTATTAGAAAGAAGAAACATCACTTTGCTGACAAACATTCATACAGTCAAAGCTATATTTCTTCCAGTAGTCATATACAGATGTGAGAGTTGGACCATAAAGAAGGCTGAGCACTGAAGAATTGATGCTTTCAAATTGTGGTGCTGGAGAAGACTCTTGAGAGTCCCTTGGGCTGCAAGGAAGTCAATCCTAAAGGAAATCAACCCTGAACATTCATTGGAAGGACTGATGCTGGAGATGAAGCTCCAGCCATCTAAGGCCAAGAGCTGACTCACTGGAAAAGACCCTGATGCTGGGAGAGACTGAAGGCAAAAGGAGAAGCGTGTGGCAGAGGATGAGATGTTTAGATAGTTTCACTTACTCAGTGGACACGAATCTGAGCAAACTCTGGGAGACGTGGAGGACGGAGGAGCCTGGTGGGCTAAGGTCCATGAGGTTGCAAAGGGTCAGACACGACTGAGTGCCTGAATAGCAACAACAGCAACAACTGAAATATCACTCAGAATCAGGCCCTCTTATCCAGACTGCAGCCAGGATGGATTGAGGCTTTTCTTCTGCCACCATCTCTGGGCTGAGCCCTGATCAAATCCTTTCTTTAAAGTACAGTCCAGGGTTAACATTTTATGGGATCAAATACTTGGTCTATTCACATCTGAGCTGTCAATGTCCAGAAAACAAAATTTCTTACTTGGGGAATTAGGGCACCTTTTTTGATTTTTTACAAAAAATTAAAAAAAAATTTGTTTTTAAATTTTGTGTTATAGAAAAATCTAGCCTGGGAATTCCTTTGCAAAAGATGTATGTGTCCACTATATTTAACATGGATAGCCAGCAACGTCCTACCGTAAAGCATATGGAACTCTGTTCAATGTTATGTAGCAGCCTGGGTAGGAGTGAGGGTTTGGGGGAGAATGGACACATGTATATGGATGGCTTCACCCCTTCGCTGTTCACCCAAAACTATTATAGCATTATTAATCAGCCATACACCAATACAAAGTAATAAGTTCAAAAGAAAAAAATGTATATGTGTCAGGCATCTAGAAAAAGAGAACATGTGGCAGTACAACAGCTTGCATTTAAGAACCAGTGAAGGCTTTCAGAAAATGTATGGAATTTGGAAGTAAAAAACTTGAGTGTGAATCCTATCACAACCTCTTATTGCTTAATCTCTCTGGGCTTGCATGTTTTCCCCTGTGGAATGCAAGTAATAATGCCTACATACATAATACATAGTTCATATATAACTGTTGAGCAGATTCCTATAAAGTACTTCATAAGATTTTAAAAGATACTATTGTTGGTATTGCTGCAGCACTAAAAAACCTGCCTCTGATTTGACAGGATAACCTTCAACCTTGCTCCCTTGGGGCACACTTTTATTCTGGGTGTTTACTGTGTGCCAGGCCTTACATGTGGAGAAGGAAATGGCAACCCACTTCAGTATTCTTGCCTGGAGAATTCTGTGGACGGAGGAGCCTGGTGGGCTGCCATCTATGGGGTCACGCAGAGGCAGACACAACTGAAGTGACTTAGCAGCAGCAGCAGCAGGCTTTACATGTTTTCAGGTTCACAGACTCTAGCTCATTCCTACAACAATCCTAGATGGTTGATGCTGTCTTTAGCATCTACATTTTATTTATCTTCATTTATTTATTTGGCTGCACTCGGTCTTTGTTGTGGCATGTGGGATCTAATTCCTCAACTAGGGGTTGAACCCAGGCCCCCTGCATTGGCAGTTTGGAGTCTTAGCCCCTGGACCACCAGAGAAGTCCCTAGTATCTACATTTTGTAGCCGAGGCCAAGAAGTGGAGCAAAATCTGTGTGGCTATGAGCTAATAAGTGATTGAGCCTAGGCAGTCTATTCCAAAATCTATTCTTTTAAGCACTGTATCAGTAAAGTCTCACTTTGGAGGTGAGTAATAGAAACTCAAAATAACACTGGCTTGGGACTTCCCTGGTAATCCAGTGGCTAAGATTCTGTACTCCCAATATAGGGGGCCCAGTTTCAATCCCTGGTCAGGGAACTAGATCCCACATGTCGCAACTAAGATCCAATGCAGCCAAATAAATAAATTAAAATATTAAAAAAATAACACTGGATTAAACTAGATAGAAGCATATTTTTCTTTTATGCAAAAGTCCAGAGGTTGACAGTTCAAGACTAAAGCAGAGATTCAGCTCCATACAGTACTCAGGACTCCTAACATGTTGTCTCATTCTCAGCATCTGAAAAAGAGGCTAGAGCTTCAGTTGTTATAATACACCTGCTTTCCAAGCAGCAGGATGGAGGAAGGCACAGGATAGAAAAGGGATAAAACACATGCCAGTTGTTTATTGTGGACTGTTCCTGGATGTGGCCATACGACATTTCTGCTAATATCTCATTGAACATAATAGCAAGAGGGCTGGGAAATACAGTCATTATTCCAGATGGCTTTGTGACCCATGGAAACCAGAGGGTTCGATTACTGAAAGAAGGGGAGAGGCAGTCAAGGGCTAGTGGATGTATGGAGGAATAGTGGCAGATAAAGTTGGAGAGGTGGGAAGGGGCTGGGTGATGAGAACTTTTAAGGCCCTACAGCTCACCATTCAGCTCACCAGTCTTTGGGTTCATCTCCCATTTGGGCATGTACCAAGGGAAGGCAGGGATATCCCTTGAAAACCACCACTTGTGGCCATTGACTGGCCCTCAGAAGCTTTGTAATAGGCACTCCCAGAACACAGTGCAATATTTCCCCTTGGTGGTGGACTTGGTTCCAGTCTCAGTCTCATTAGCTCATTAGGTTAGAATGGGGATAGGTGGCTTCTGATTCATGTTTCCAGAAAGTCCAGAAAGAGGGGGTGGGGTAGGAGGATCCCAGGACAGACTACACAGCCACTAAATGGCCTTTGGCTGGCATCTCTGAATCTCTAGGGAGAGCCTGGATGCCACATGCTGGAAAGTGACTTCACTGTTTCCAAAGATCTTTCCCATATACTATTTCTTTTGGAACACATAATATTACATCATGAGAAACACTGGACTGGAAGAAACACAAGCTGGAATCAAGATTGCCGGGAGAAATATCAATAACCTCAGATATGCAGATGATACCACCCTTATGGCAGAAAGTGAAGAAGAACTAAAGAGCCTCTTGGTGAAAGTGAAAGAGGAGAGTGAAAAAGTTGGCTTAAAGCTCAACATTCAGAAAATGAAGATCATGGCATCGGGTCCCATCACTTCATGGGAAACAGACGGGGAACAGTGGAAACAGTGTCAGACTTTACTTTTTTGGGCTCCAAAATTACTGCAGATGGTGACTGCAGCCATGAAATTAAAAGATGCTTACTCCTTGGAAGAAAAGTTATGACCAACCTAGACAGCATATTCAAAAGCAGAGACATTACTTTGCCAACTAAGGTCCGTCTAGTCAAGGCTATGGTTTTTCCTGTGGTCATGTATGGATGTGAGAGTTGGACTGTGAAGAAGGCTGAGCACCGAAGAACTGATGCTTTTGAACTGTGGTGTTGGAGAAGACTCTTGAGAGTCCCTTGGACTGCAAGGAGATCCAACCAGTCCATTCTGAAGGAGATCAGCCCTGGGATTTCTTTGGAAGGAATGATGCTAAAGCTGAAGCTCCAGTACTTTGGCCACCTCATGCGAAGAGTTGACTCATTGGAAAAGACTCTGATGCTGGGAAGGATTGGGGGTAGGAGGAGAAGAGGACGACAGAGGAAGAGATGGCTGGATGGCATCACAGACTCGATGGACGTGAGTCTGAGTGCACTCCGGGAGATGGTGATGGACAGGGAGGCCTGGCGTGCTGCAATTCATGGGGTTGCAAAGAGTCAGACATGACTGAGCGACTCAAATTAACTGAACTGAACTGAATATCATGGTGATAGGGGTTGCTCTGCTCCCTATTTTGCCAAGGAGGAATAGAAAGTCAGAATCCTATGTGATATTCAGTAGGATGAGGGGAGGTCTTAGAATCTGCTTTTTTTTTTTTTTTCATAAGAGTGCCAGGGGTTTCTTGCATGTGTGATCAGTCATGTCTAACTCTTTGTGACCCCATAGACTGTAGCGCACCAAGCTCTTCTGTCCATGGGATTTTCCAGGCAAGAATACTGGAGTGGATTGCCATTTCCTGCTTCAGGGGATCTTCCCAACCCAGGGATCAAACCTGTGTCTCCCGTGTCTCCTGCATTGGCAGGCAGATTCTTTACCCCTGTGTCACCCACGATGGTGATTCTTAGGTTGAAATAACTCTGAGAAACTGGTCCCATCTTGGGAGTGTGGCAGATGAATCAGGATACCATAAGCTCCATGATGACTTTCAGGTGTGTCTTTTGTAATTAATGCTGCACCTCCACCTGTCACAGTGCAGGTACTCAATAAAAACCTGATGAAAGGATGAATGAAGACAAATTTAGGTATCCAGCCTCTTGGATACTACTGTTGGGACCAGCCCAACAATGAACTGACCTGAAGGAGTGGTGCAACAATTGGTGTAAGGGCCTTAGACTTAAGAAAAGACGAGGTTATGCTCTTGCCATTTCAGATGATGGACAACAACATTGGATACCAGGAAGGCATGTCAAAGAAAGGAAAGAAGAGGACATGGTTCAACATCGATCCTCCTGGAAAGCCGCCAGTGATGGGGATAACAAGACTGACAATCAGCAACTGCCCCGAACCGGCTCCAAGGACCAGCAAAGCCAAACTGCCCACTTGGGGTCAATTGGAGAAATTTGATCACTGAAGGGGAAAAATGGGTCAAAGAACAGGGACAGCCTTTAACCTCAGCTACCTTGTTCTTGGCTATGTTATCTGTGGTAACTACCATGGTTAGTGCCAATCATACTTATTGGGCATATGTGCCCAATCCTCCCCTATTAAGACCAATTACATGGGAGGATTCTTCTGTTCCAATTTTCATAAATGACTGTTCTTGGTTACCTGGACCTCTTGACCTGAGCCTTCCTTTAAAACCAGAAGAAGAGGGCCGACAACGTTCAAATGTTAGTGTTAATTATACTGTGGGAACATATCTTACCCCTATACGTATGGGAGTGGAAACTCATTGTCTTAAAAGAGGATTACAAGTTGGCTATCTATAGTTAAAGAACCTCAAGTGAACAAAATTCATTTTTTCTTATTAGAAGCATTTTCCTTTAATATCACAGGAGAACATATTTCTATATTTCCACCCCATCTACCTAACTGTATTATTTCTATAAAATCAGGAATAGAACATTGGGTACAATGGAAATTTGTAAAGCTAATACTGGACATATTATGGCCAATACTTCTGATGGAGAAATTATTGATTGGCGTCTCAAAGGAGATCCTCTGGATAAAAATAACAACTTGGATGTGCTATATTGTTAAACAATACTTTCGACTCCATGAATAACATTGTTAATAGCTCTATATATTGGCATGGAGGGAGTGTCTCCCCTCCCTTACCTCAATTACCTCATATGCCTTTACATTCAAAATTATGGAAAATATCAGCTGCCTTCCAACTCATAACAGCATGGAAGGGGCAATTTAATTCAACAGTATCCGGTCATTCCTTACATTTTGATAAAAATTCAACCCATTGCATTAAAGCATGTGTTCATTTACCTTTCGTATTTTTGATAGGATCTACTTTTTATAATGCCTCTTCTGGGTTACTTACTTGTCAAAATTGTTCCTTTTACACTTGTATCAATTCTTCTCTCCAATTTCAGAATGAGTGTTCTCTATATATTCTGCAAACCAGATCTGAAGCATGGCTTCCTGTAAAAATGAATAGACCATGGCAGGATAGCTCCACAGTCTATATTGTAGAAGAAATCCTTAGGAGAGTGTTAAAACACACTAAACGGTTTATTGGACTGTTAATTGCTGCCATTCTAGGAATTATTGTTATAGCTACTGCAGCAGCTGTAGCAGGAGTGACGTTACATCAGAGTGTACAGACCGCGCACTTTGTGCAGGAATGGCATAACGATTCTGATGTTCTTTGGTCTACCCGAAGACCAATAGATGGCAAATTAGCTGCATAAATGGCTGATTTACAATAGGTTGTTATACTGCTAGGTGATCATGTGAATAGTTTGCAAAAACAGATTCGTCTTAAGTGTGATTGGACTATTACTTCTTTTTGTCACTCCTCACAAATATAGTGAATCTTCATTTCACTGGGACAAAGTTAAGCAACACCTCTTAAATCAAGGTAATCTATCTCTGGATGTGAATAACTTACAAGAGATTATGGAAACTTTCTCTCAGAAACTACACCTTTCGCATGGATCTAACCTAGTGGAAGCAGCAGCAGATATAATTTCTCAATTAAATCCCATTCCTCACTTGAAAACTATCTTAGGATCAGTGGCTGGTTTTATGTTAATTTTTATATGTCTTTTTTTCTGTTTCTACATAGTCTAGCATCAACCAAGAAAGTTGACGGACAACAACAGCAATTAGCGACTATTGCTTTGGCTCCTATGATCAACAATAATCACCAAAAATAAACTTCAAAAAATAAGAAAGGGGGATATGTAGGGAATATACTATGCACAGGCCTGTACTACAATTAACAGGGCTTCTTTGAAAAATAAGAATGACTTTCTCATCACCCCCAGGTGAAGGGCTGGGAGCAGTAAAAAGTACATCATGGAAAAACATCTTGAAAACAAGATGTTGAAGTACTGATGTGGCTGATGGAAAACCATTAGTGACTGTTCTCATAACTAGAGCCTTGAAGGGATTGCTGAGAAAGGTTGTCACTAGCTGAAGAGCTAAACAGAGTCATGAAAGGCCTGAAGGTTTGACATTGAGGACTGTGCATTGTATATCTGTATCCCCAATCTGAGATTGTAAAAAACAGATATCTCTAGAGCATGTACAAGGAAGTAGATGTTAGCAATAAAAAGCAGGCAAGGATTAAGATCTGAGCCTTTGCCTGCGAGCAGCATCAGCTCCCTGATCCCTACCTTATTTCTGAGTCTTATTTTTCCTTATTCTTCTGCGGCACTGTTCCCTCAGGTTGGTTCGTTGTTGGGCTGGTCCCAACATACTACTTCCCCTAGTGCCCTGGAATAAACCTAGAATGAGCTCATAGTTTTCTATGCTTAGTGCTGACAAGGAAGGAAATAACTACTATTAAAATCTCCATTTAGGACTTCCCTGTGGTCCAGTGGATAGGAATCCTCCCACCAATAAAGAGGACATAGGTTCAATCCCTGGTCCGGGAAGATCCCGCATGGCGCAGGGCAACTATGCCTGTGTGCCATAGCTACTGAGCCCATGCTCTCTAGAGCTTGTGCTTTGCAACAAGAGAGTAACTCCTGCTCGCCGCAACTAGAGAAAGC
The DNA here is from genome assembly GCF_023091745.1 of Budorcas taxicolor. Taxonomy (NCBI): domain Eukaryota; kingdom Metazoa; phylum Chordata; class Mammalia; order Artiodactyla; family Bovidae; genus Budorcas; species Budorcas taxicolor. The sequence continues at coordinate 109,618,693 of NC_068914.1, forward strand.
CCATGCACAGCAATGAAGACTCAGTGCAGCCAAACAAACATAAACAAAAAAACCAAACAAAATCCCTCAAACCCTCTATTTAGAAGCAGTAACTGAAGTTAAATGATTTGCCTAAGATTATAAAGATAGGAAGGAAGCACTAGAAAAGCATTCAAATTCAGGCTCTTAAATATCATGCTCTCTTTTTTCTCTCATAGAGAATAACTATTCCATGTCAGGAAATTTCCCATAGCTCAAATCATTCCCCATGAAACAGAAAGTCTATTCCATAGATATTTAACATAACAGTTAACCTGATACACAGATATGAGTCCTGTCATTTGACACCAATGTTATAGAAAAGTTCCACTCCACTTTATAGCCTATTTGCTTGTATTGAAGTGCCAAACTAGATTGCCGGAGAGCAATGTACATTGACCTTGAATGTTGATTTTACTAGTGAGCACACATCTGTTTTTGTTAATGGGGATGAGGGCAATCAGAGTGAGCTGTCAGAAGCAGACATTCCTGACGTGGAATTCTCTCCCCGTCTGTGAAGTGTTATCTATCATCCCTTGGGCTGGAGAGCAGATTGTCAGTTTAGACAGTGGCCTGTTGAACCCAGAAGCTTCTGGACTCTTCTGCTCTTTCAAAAGAGGCCTTGTTTCTTCAGGGCCTTCAGCTGAAGTTGAATCTTAAAGGAGATGTGAGATTTTTGTGGAGTGACTACTTCAAAAGGACCCCAGGCAGGCTTGGAACAGTAACAACAGCTCTGTGGGAGTCCTATCTAAACACTCCTTTCTTTTCCAGCAACAGATTCCAAATACAGGAGCCGACCTCTTTTCTGATCTGCCTTCTCAGGGTCACGTCCCCCCCACAGCTCTCGTTTGCCCACTTTTGTATCCACTGCCCCAGCTCTAGCTTGTGTGGGGGAGGGGAGGTTGTCCATGCTGGGAATGACTTCCTTCCTTGACTGACATTCCTTTATAGACCATGTGACACACACATTGCACAGGCAGCATTGCCTTGTAACATGTTGGGCATTAGCAGCCTTCATGTGTTTCCTTGCAAGTTCCCCGTTTGTCTTCTATGCAGGGCAGTTGGCTGACTGACCTCTATGAGACAGGCACATAGGTCAGTTAGCAGGTTTTGTGGGGATTCAGCTACCTTACCTGAAGTGTTAGTCACAAGTCCAACTCTTTGTGATCCCATGGACTGTAGCCTGCCAGGCTCCTCTGTCCATGGAATTCTCCAGGCAAGAATACTTGAGTGGGTAGTCATTCCCTTCTTCCTGGGACCTTCTCAACCCAGGTCTCCTGCATTGCAGGCAGATACTTTACCATCTGAGTTACCAGGGAAGCCCTTACCCGAAAGAAGAGTTGATGACAGGACTGTATGCTTCTTGGAGGCCAGCAATTGTGACTGGGTTTGGAATCCACTCCACCATCCCAAGCGATGAGAACAGTTGTTGATTCATCGACTGACTAAAACTGTATCCCCTGACATTTTGGTAAAGTGAAGCTTTTTCAAAGAGCAGTGTATGAAAAAACAATGGAGCTTCGAGGTGTGAATCCAGAGAGTCTTGACAGTAAGTCTGCTAATGAGGTGGTATTCATAGTCTGATTTTATATTTCTTTTCTAACTCAATAAAAATGCGATTTTTTTTCTCAGTTACCAAAGAAATAAGATGACTTATGGTTCAATAATTCCATATGCAATTTCTTAGACTTTTGACATTTATATCCTGCTCTGAATAGTTATACTGCTTATCATCTGAGATATCTGCTCATTTCACTGGGAGAAGATTTTTATTATTATTATTATTTGTAAAAGCCAGAACATTTATCGTCCAACTAATTGTTGAAATCCTTAAGAGGAACTGGATGTTGCAACAGCTGCTTTCTTGGGTTTAGGTGTTTTTTTTTATGGAATCCATGCCTGAATCTGGGGTACAAAATTTTTAGGTGCCTCATTCGACCAGTCTCTGTAGTATTTTGTCTTTTAGCTTTAGCACTTCAATTATACTTTCTCTTTTGCTTGGTCGGGTAACCACACTTGCCACGGGTCAACTTCTGAAGGTGGTAGGCCTTGGAGCCACAGCAGCCGAGACCAAAGAGCGGGAGAAGTATTTTGAAATACATGTCACCTCTGGTCATCCCAGCCATGTCCCGTCACCTCTCTATCCCCCACACACCACCTATAAGTTTCCCAAATTATAACTTGGTCAAATCGAAGGAACTAGATGTTTGCATCTTGGGAAAACAACAGGTAGTTAAAGATATGAGCTGGAGGGGACCTGCACCCACTCTGATGCCCTTGAGGTAGCTGGACCTGAATAAGATATGTCTGAGAATTGGACATGACCTTCAAGGTCATGGGAACCCAGATGGACTTAGCTCTTCCTGGAGCTTCCCCTGCCTAAGCTTGCAGGGCAATGAGCCATCAGCACCGAATCTCATATCTTTACATTGCAGAGGTCCAGATTCTCCACCACCCTGGAAGCTAGGAAAGATACCTGGTATTGAGATTCCTGACAGTTTTGTCCTTTGGGGCACTCAGATTGGATTTAATTTAATGTAGAAAAATAGGGAAATACTATCATATGCACTCTGAGTGTGGTGTAGGAATTTTTAACTATGAATAATATATGAAAGAAAAAGTCAACCTCAATTTCAAACAAATTTAAATTTAAATGAAACTTTTTTCTCCCCTGTTAAATTATTGCTGTGCTTAGTTGCTCAGTCATGTCTGTCATGTCCAACTCTTTGTGACTCATGGACTGTAGCCCACCAGTCTCCTCTGTCCATGGGATTCTCTAGGTAAGAATACTGGAGTGGGTTGCCATGCTCTCCTCCAGGGGATCTTCCCAACCCAGGGATCAAACCCAGGTCTCCCACATGGCAGGCAGATCCTTTACCATCTGAGCCACCAGGGAAGCCCTGGTGGATGTTAGATTAGTAAAGAGATTTTTAAAATCTCACACTTGATAGTGAGTGAAGGTACAGTAAAATGGGTATGCTTGTCTACTTTCATTAGATATAGAAATTGATGAAATCTTTGGTTTCATAATTTGGTAACTATTAAGAGGCTTAGGGACTTCCCTGGTAGTTCAGTTGTTAGGACTCTGTTCTTTCACTGCAGAGGGCATAGGTTTGATCCCTGGTCGAGGAACTAAGATCCTGCATGCTGCATAGCTAAAAAAAAACACAAAAACTTATTAAGAGTCTTAAATTTTGACCCAGTAATTCTTTTTCCACCAATTGATTATAATTAAATAATCAGAAATGTGGATAAGTATTTATGCACAAAGATATTCATGGTAGTGTTTTAGCTGTAATAAATGTGATATAATGAATTAGGTAACAATGTGGTTCTAAGAGCAAGACAATGGTTAAATAAATGATGGCGCATCAAGATTTAATATTGAAGTAGTCATTTTCAAATCAGTTCAATTCATTTCAGTCACTCAGTCGTGTCTGACTCTTTGCGACCCCATGAACTGCAGCATGCCAGGCCTCCCTGTCCATCACCAACACCTGGAGTCCACCCAAATCCAGGTCCATTGAGTCAGTGATGCCATCCAACCATTTCATCCTCTGTCATCCCCTTCTCCTCCTGCCCTCAATCTTTCCCAGCATCAGGGTCTTTTCAAATGAGTCAGCTCTTCACATCAGGTGGCCAAAGTATTGGAGTTTCACTTTCAACATTAGTCCTTCCAATGAACACCCAGGACTGATCTCCTTTAGGATGGACTGGTTGGATTTCCTTGCAGTCCAAGGGACTCTCAAGAGTCTTCTCCAACACCACAGTTCAAAAGCATTAATTCTTCTGTACTCAGCTTTCTTTATAGTTCAACTCTCACATCCATACATGACCACTGGAAAAACCACAGCCTTGACTAGATGGATCTTTGTTGGAAAAGTAATGTCTCTGCTTTTTAACATGCTGTCTAGGTTGGTCATAATTTTCCTTCCAAGGAGTAAGCGTCTTTTAATTTCATGGCTGCAGTCACCATCTGCAGTGATTTTCGAGCCCAGAAAAATAAAGTCTGACACTGTTTCCACTGTTTCCCCATCTATTTGCCATGAAGTGATGGGACCGGATACCATGATCTTAGTTTTTTGAATGTTGAGCTTTAAGCCAACTTTTTCACTCTCCTCTTTCACTTTCATCAAGAGGCTTTTTAGTTCTTCACTTTCTGCCATAAGGTTGGTGTCATCTGCATATCTGAGGTTATTGATATTTCTCCCGGCAATCTTGATTCCAGCTTGTGCTTCCTCCAGCCCAGCGTTTCTCGTGATGTACTCTGCATATAAGTTAAATAAGCAGGGTGACAATATACAGCCTTGACGTACTCCTTTTCCTATTTGGAACCAGTCTGTTGTTCCATGTCCAGTTCGAACTGGTGCTTCCTGACCTGCATATAGGTTTCTCAGGAGGCAGGTCAGGTGGTCTGGTATTCCCATCTCTTTCAGAATTTTCCACAGTTTATTGTGATCCACACAGTCAAAGGCTTTGGCATAGTCAATAAAGCAGAAATAGATGTTTTTCTGGAACTCTCTTGCTTTTTCCATGATCCAGCAGATGTTGGCAATTTGATCTCTGGTTCCTCTGCCTTTTCTAAAACCAGCTTGAACATCTGGAAGTTCATGGTTCACATATTGCTGAAGCCTGGCTTGGAGAATTTTGAGCATTACTATACTAGCATGTGAGATGAGTGCAATTGTGCAGTAGTTTGAGCATTCTTTGGCATTGCCTTTCTTAGGGATTGGAATGAAAGCTGATCTTTTCCAGTCCTGTGGCCACTGCTGAGTTTTCCAAATTTGCTGGCATATTGAGTGTAGCACTTTCACAGCATCATCTTTTAGGATTTGAAATAGCTCAACTGGAATTCTGTCACCTCCACTAGCTTTGTTAGATTTTTAAAAAGTTGCCAAGGTTCCCTCCCAGATGAAATTAGATGTAAACATGTATACAAGCCAGCTCTGGCTGCATAACAAACCACCCCAAGATTAAACAGCTTAAAACATGCTCAAAATCTGTGGACTGGCTAAACAGTTCTTCTGGTCTGGGCTGACTGGAGCTGGATGGCTGAAAATGGCCTCACTTACATATTCAGGATGCCCAGAACAGTTGTGGTCTGTCATCCTCTTGGTCAACATTGGGCTATCTAATGCACAAGGACCTTGTAAGTCTCTGCTTAAGTTATATTTGCTAATGTCCTATGAGCTAAAGTAAGTCACATGGCCAAGCCCATAGTCAAGATGTAAAAAAAACAGACTCAATCTTTTAAAAAAATAATTAATTTATTTTTCATTGGAGGATGATTGCTTTACAATATTGTGTAGGTTTCTGTCATATACAAACCTGAATCAACCATGGATACACATATTGTCCCCTCCCTCTTGAACCTCTCTCCCCACCTCCCAACCCATCCCATCCTTCTAGGTTATCACAGAGCACTGGATTTGAGTTCCCCGCATCACATAGTAAAATTTCACTGGCTATCTAATTTTACACGTGATAATGTACATGTTTCAATGTTAGTGTCTCTCAGTCCCACCCTCTCCTTCCCCATCCTGTGTCCACAAGTCTGTCCTCCATGTCTGTGTCTTCTCTGCTGCCTTGCACACAGGTTCATTATGTGTTAATATAAAATATTTGTCTTTCTCTTTCTGACTTACTCCACTGTGTATAACAGGCTCTAGGGCCACCCATCTTGTTAGAACTGAGTCAAATACATTCCTTTTTATGGCTGAGTTGGACTGTGAAGAAAGCTGAGCGCCAAAGAATTGATGCTTTTGAACTGGTGTTGGAGAAGACTCTTGAGAGTCCCTTGGACTGCAAGGAGATCCAACCAGTCCATTCTAAAGGAGATCAGGCCTGGGTGTTCTTTGGAAGGAATGATGCTAAAGCTGAAACTCCAGTACTTTGGCCACCTCATGCAAAGAGTTGACTCATTGGAAAAGACTCTGATGCTGGGAGGGATTGGGGGCAGGAGGAGAAGGGGATGACAGAGGATGAGATGGCTGGATGGCATCACCACTTGATGGACATGAGTTTGAGTGAACTCTGGGAGTTGGTGATGGACAGGGAGGCCTGGCGTGCTGTGATTCATGGGGTCACAAAGAGTCGGACACGACTGAGTGACTGAACTGAACTGAACTAAATACTCCATTGTGTATATGTACCACAATTTCTTTATCCATTCATCTGTCGACGGACATCTAAGTTGCTTCCATATCCTAGCTACTGTAAATAGTGCTGCAAGGAACATTGGGGTGTGCGTCAGACTCAGTCTTTTGAAGATCTGCAAAATATTGTGGTCATTAAAAAAAAAATCACAAAGTGTGATTTACTTTAGCTAATAAAATGTGAAAGCTTTGAGGGCAGAAGCCTTAAGACCCAATGAATGCTTCACTAGATTCTCCTTTCCTTCCTACAATGTAACCAGATGCATTTAGATGGTAGCTGCTCTGTTTGCCTCTATTCCAGAGCAATCAAGATGAGCACAGTTTTCATGCCAACCTGCACTGGGCATGTGGTTTCAATAAGAAATAAAGCTTTGTGATCTGAAGCCAGGTTACAAAGTTGAGACTTTGGTTATTGCTACAAAACCTGGTCTGTCCAAACTAATATGAAAATTGTGCAGGCATTAAGGTGATAATTTAAAAGAATGATTATTTATGTGGGTTCACTATATAATTCTATATAAACCAGAAGGCTATAAAGCTGGTATACATTTGTATATGTTCAGTTCAGTTCAGTTGCTCAGTTGTGTCCAACTCTTTGCGACCCCATGGACTGCAGCATGCCAGGCTTCCCTGTCCATCACCAACTCCCAGAGCATACTCAAACTCATGTCCATTGACTCAGTGATGCCATCCAACCATCTCATCCTCTGCTGAGCCTTCCCCTCCTGCCTTCAATCTTTCCCAGCATCAGTATATTTTCAAATGAGTCAGTTCTTCGCATCAGGTTGCCAAAGTATTGGAGTTTCAGCCTTAGCATCAGTCCTTTCAATGAGTATTCAGGACTGATTTCCCTTACGATGGACTAGTTGGATCTCCTTGCAGTCCAAAGGAGTCTTAAGAGTCTTCTCCAATACCACAGTTCAAAAGCAGCAGTTCTTCGGTGCTCAGCTTTCTTTATAGTCCAACTGTCACATCCATATATGACTACTGGAAAAACCACAGCTTTGACTAGACAGAACTTTGTTGGCAAAGCAATGTCTGCTTTTCAATATGCTGTCTAGTTTGGTCATAACTTTTCTTCCAAGGAGCAAGCGTCTTTTAATTTCATGGCTGCAGTCACCATCTTCAGTGATTTTGGAGCTCCAAAGAATAAAATCTGTCACTGTTTCCATTGCTTCCCCAGCTATTTGCCATGAAGTGATGGGACCAGATGCCATGATCTTAGTTTTCTGAATGTTGAGTTTTAAGCCAACTTTTTCATTCTCCTCTTTCATGTTCATCAAGAGTCTCTTTGTAATTTTCAAGACAAGCAAACACATAAGCACATATCCTGGAAGGAGATATATCAGAATGTTAACAATAGGACTGCAGGTAATTTTCTCTTCTTTCTGCTGTATATTTTCCAGATTATCTATAATTAGCTTGTATTACCATGGTAGAATATATTATTCTTTCCAACCACTACCCACTCACCCCCTGTCCATTGTCAGGTGATTTACTGTGCCTCCTATGGGGAGATTTTTTGTCTTCATCTCACTGGATTTGGTTCGGTCATGTGACATGCTTTGCCCAGTGAAATGTGGGCAAACACAGCATTTAGCATGTTGGAGCAGAAGGTTTATGACTCATCTTGAGTTCTGGCCAACGCTCTTGCTCTTTCCCAGACATGACCTATGCAGAAGCTGTTCTTTCAGCCTGGGTCCTGAAATCAGAAGACAGAGCAGAGTCCAGGGTGTAAGATAACAGGAATATATATTTGATCCCAGTTCCTAGCCCATAGCTCCTAAAACCCTTGGAATTCTCTTAGTGATAAAAGCACTGGTGAGAGTATCTTTTGGTCTAATATCTGGTCTCTGACCCGGGTTCCTGACACAGAGCTTCTAAATCCCTTGGAATTTCCTGGGTGATAGCAATGTCTTTTGTTCTAATGCGGTGACTCCTGGTGGGTAGGAGGCTGATCAGCAGAAAAATCAAGAAGTGATTAGAAGCTTGGAATTTTCAATGCTCTGTCCCATTCTCCAGAGAAGGAAGGGGCCTGGAAATGGAGTTAATGATTGGTTATGCCTATGTGATGAAACCTCCACAAAAATCCTAAAAGTACAGGGTTTGGAGAGCTTCTGGTTTGGCAAGCACATGGAGGTGCTGGGAGACAGGCACCTAAAGAAGGTACTGAAGCTCCTCACCCCTGCCCCATACCTTTGCCCTATTTATCTCTTCCACCGGGATGTTCACCTGTATCCTTTATCATATCCTTTTATAATAAACAGATAGTAAGGGAACTCCTTTCCTGAGTTCTATAAGTTGCTCTAACAAATTAATCAAGCACGTGGAAGGAGTGGTAGAAACACTTGATCTATGGATGATTGGTCAGCAGCACAGATGACAACCTAGACTTCTAATTAGCATCGGAAAGGGTGAGGAGAGGTGTTGTCTTGTGGGACTGAGCGCTGAAGTTATAGGATCTGACACTATTTCCAGGGAGATAGCATCAGAACTGAGTTGAATTGTGGGACATCCAGCTGGTGTCATAGACCTGTTTGGTGCGGGAACACCCTCATCCCCACATCTGGTGTCAAAAGTGTTGTGAGTGTGGTTGTGGTGTGAGAGTAAATAGGAGACACACAGGAGGAGGACTGAGTCTTTCTTACCCACAGGGCCTGGTGAAAGTCACAGCCTAGCTCAGCCTCCAGATAGCATGAGGAAGAAATAAACCATTCTTGTAATAAGTCCCTGAGATTTACTTATTAAGAAAATTCCTTTTTATACTTTTAAAGACATACATAAAGATAAGGCCAACTATGACTCTTAAGTCACCAAATTCTAAGTCTTGCCCGTAAAAGATACTGCTTTCTTCTTATTCCCACACCATCTTTCTTCCTCCTTTGCTTTCAATGACAAGGTGTACCAGGGTTGTCATGTCTTTGGACCTGAGAAGAAGTAAAAAAGGAGCTCATCTCTTCTTCAGTGAGAAACATGTTAGGACTTCCCTGGTGGCTCTGCTGCTGCTGCTGCTAAGTCACTTCAGTCGTGTCCAACTCTGTGCGACCCCATAGACGGCAGCCCACCAGGCTCCCCCATCCCTGGGATTCTCCAGGCAAGAACACTGGAGTGGGTTGCCATTTCCCTCTCCAATGCATGAAAGTGAAAAGTGAAAGTGAAGTCACTCAGTCATGTCCGACTCTTCCCAACCCCATGGACTGCAGCCTACCAGGCTTCTCTGTCCATGGGATTTTCCAGGCAAGTGTACTGGAGTGGGTTGCCATTTCCTTCTCCCACTGGTGGCTCAGTAGTAAAGAATCTGCCTGCCAAGGCAGGAGATGCAGGTTCAATCCCTGATCTGGGAGGATCTCACATGCCAAGGAGCAGCTAAACCCATGTGCCACAACTACTGAGCTGTTGAGCCCGAGAGCTGCAAATACTGAAGCCAGCATGCCCTGGAGCCCATGCTCTGCAAGAGAAGCCCCACAGTGAGAAGCCCAAGCACCACAACTAGACAGCAGTCCCAGCTCACTGCAACTCGAGAAAAGCCTGTGCAGCAACAAAGACCCAAAACAGCCAAAAATAAATAAATAAAATTATTTTTTAAAAAGAAGTACTTCAGCCTTGGTAGAGAGTATGGCATGGTTTAGAAATCACCAACCAGCACTGAATTCTCATCATTCCAAATTAAAATAGTATTTCACCCAAAACCCAGCCAGGGATGTTCATAAACCACACATATAGGGGTTGATCATTTGTACACAGGATACTCAGTTATTCAAAGAAAATGTGGCTTTCTCAGTTTCCTACAACTGTTTCAACTTTCCTTATGAGCCCAGTCTGCTGAGTCACAAGGAATTAATGTTTAAGTATCTCAACATCCCCTCCCTGTCTTCTCCCACATTACCTGGAAGTAACAAGGGTTTGCTTGTTGTCACTGTGGAGGTAGGCACGTGGAGATACTGATCCCAAGCTGCTCCTTGGCTCTTCATTGACTTTGAAGAGTGATTTCCCCTTGTACCTTTACTCCTCGCTCTACTAGCAACCTTCTGCAGACACCTGGGGCTAGAATACCCCAGGTCTGCTGTTTCTCAGTTCATCAGGGCCTGAGGTCTTCTTAGTTAACTTGTCTCTTCTCAGCTTTCTGAGGTTGTGTGTTTCTTTGAAGAACAGCTGGGATTTCCATTTGACTCCAGCTCAGGTGGTCTGCCTTATAGTTCCACTTTGGTCACCCTCTGCTGAGCTTGCCGGCAGCACCACTGACTACTTTCTGTGTCTTTCACTGGCCCTGGAGGTGGGCAGGCACACTTCTGGATGATCTCCGTGCCAGATGGGAGCTGGGGACAGCTGGGCTTAGCCATGTCCCTTGTGGCAGCCCAGATTGATAGAGGGGGGACTCTGTTTCTTTCCAGCTGCTGTCCTTGGGCAGAGGAGAAGGATGTGAGCTAGACTTCCTGCCCTTGGCCTTGGGTGAAGGTCATGGAAGAAAGTGGGCCATCGACCAAGGATCAGAAGTGAGAGCTCACTGGACTCCTCAAACTGAAGCAGGATTCTCTTCTGTTTCTCCAAGAACCATGCTCAGGCCATGTCTGGGAACACATTTCCCATCTGTTTTTCATTCCTCCAGCACAGAATGTGGGAGGCCAGCATCACACAACATTCCCTTCTTGCTCCCCAGATGCCTCTGAACTCCCTTGAATTTTTTGTTCCCATCCATGCTGAATTACTTGAATGGCTCCCAGCACACACCATACTGTTTCATACTTCTGAGCCTTTGCCCATGCTGTTTTCTCTTCACAGATTGCCCCTTCTAACACCCACTTCTACTCAGACCCCAAGACACTGCATAGGACTCTTCCCACAAGCTGCTCGCTTGCCTCTTGGCAATTTGCATGATGAACTTCTTCAGAGAGATCTGCTGTGTGTGTTTTCATCACAAGACTCTGGGGTGCTGAAGGGAAGATTTCTTTTTAATAATTGAGGCTTGTTTTTAAATATTTATTTTATTTATTTTAACTGCACCTGGTATTAGTTGTGGCAGGCTAGATCCAGTTCCTTGACCAGGGCTCAAACTCAAACTCCCTGCATTGGGAGTGCAGAGTCTTAGCCACTCGACCACCAGGGAAGGCCCTCATCTGAAACATTTTTATTTTCCTGAGGCACAGAAAAAATGCTCAGTAGATGTTGGTTTAAAAAATTAAACCTCTCTCTCTACAGAGAGACATGGTATCTCTTTGTATTTCTTACAACTGCATGTGAATCTACAATTATAGCAAAATAAAAAGATTTAGTTAAAAAAATACTCAACTTTAATGTAGAGCATCAGTTATTCTCAAAAGCTCCCTAGTTACCCCCTGGGAGAAAATCAGAGTTTGAAGCAAGTCCAAGGGCTTTATGCAGTTGCTATTTCCAAGTGTGCGTGTGGGAGAGTCTATGAACTACTAGTAGTCGAGTGCCCTGCATCCCACGTGCTCTCAGAACTATCAAGTCCTGAAGGGCTCTGAGCTGAGGGACTAGCATCTACTAGCACACAATGATAATACCTATTATAAAAGGGATCTTTTCAGGCAGATTAATTGGAAAAGTGGTTTCCTCTAGGCTTTGTAGGCAGATAGTGTCTGTGTGAGGAAGAAAAGTATGGGGTCTTCTCCTCCGGGTGCTTGCACATACACACACTGACCGAAAGAGGAATAAAGGCCAGTTTCAGTACCACCCTGCCCCTCAGCCTTGCACACATGTTTAAGGCCTCACCTGAATACATCCCTGGCCTGAGTGTTCACCATCTTACTTCAAAGGCCTGACAGCTATGATTCCATCCACTTGGGGTGTTTGCTTATGTTGAAACATTACTTGTGTGTGTAGCAAAAACTTACTTATTGTTAATTTTTAAAAATGAGTCAAGGTAAGTAAAGAGTTACTGTGCAGTTCATTCATTACAAAAATTAGTTCATTTTCCACAAAAATCTCCTGCTTGGAGTTTGTTCCTAGTGAAAGTCATCTATGCGGGGATTCTTTTTTCCCTGCAGGGTGAAAATGAGGATACCCCTTTATATGTGGCCCGCCAGGACTTTGTTAATCAGGCAGGAGATGAGTTTTCAGTAAGATTAAAACCTGCTGCCTGAAGTGGGAGGTGCAATCATGGCCTGTCAAAATCCTTTCTTATATGTCTATACATGTTTGTTGTTCAGTCATAAAGTCATGTCTGACTCTTTGTGACCTCACGGACTGCAGAATGTCAGGCTTCCATGCCCTTCACTATCTCCTGGAGATTGCTCAAACTCATGTCCATTGTGTTGGTGATGCCATCCAACCATCTCATCTTCTGCTGCCCCCTTCTCCTCCTGCCCTCAATCTTCCCCAGCATCAGGGTTTTTTCTGATGAGTCAGCTCTGTGGATCAGGTGGCCAAAGTATTGGAACTTCAGCTTCAACATCAGTCCTTCCAATGAATATTCAGGATTCATTTCCTTTAGGATTGACTTGCTGTCCAAGGGACTCTCAAGAGTCTTCTCCAGCACCGCAAAGTGTATTGGTGTCTGTTTTGTCTTTGACTTCTTTTTCATGAGGCTGTGAGCTCCTTGTGTGTTCTTCACACCTGCGTTCTGTCACACCAAGGTGGCACAGACACTTGACCGGTGACATGCAGCAGGAAGTAAAGCATGGTTTCCTGGGGAAGCCTCCAAACAGAGAGTCTAGAGAATATGTCAGTACCTGGGCTTCCACAGTGGCTCAGTGATAAAGAACGTGCCTGCAATGCAGGAGATGCAGGTTAGGTGAAAAAGTCCTTGTACAGCTTTTACCATAATACCTGGTTAATAGCCATGAGTAGTGGTGTAGTAGCGGGGCTTCCTAGGTGGCGCTAGTGGTAGAGAATTCACTTGCCAGTGCAGGAGACACAAGAGACTTGGAGTTCGATCCCTGGGTTGGGAAGATCCCCTGGAGGAGGGCATGGCAACCCACTCCAGTATTCTTGCCTTTAGAAACCCATGGACAGAGGAGCCTGGCAAGCTATAGCCCATGGGGTTGCAAAGAGTCAGACACGACTGAGTGAGTGAATGTGCACACACACATGAGGATGCACCCTGGGCCTACACCATTTAACAGAGAGAATATGTGCTTGACCAACCAAAGCTGAGTGCACCCTGGAGACCATTCCGGGGGAAGGGTCCCACTCTGTAGTGATCTGGTGTAGCAGGTAATATGGGGGCATTCCTGGTTAAAGAAGCAGTTTGGTTGGAAGACAGTGCTTCTAGAGCTCAGCTGCTGCACAAGGCTGTTCTTCCCTCCAGTGGACACAGACCCTCTCAGCCAGCCTTTTGCCAAACTACCGAGGGGGTGGCTGGGGTTTGTCTCTCCTCTGGCACCAAGCAGGTGATTGGGCACTCTGTAAGTGTTGAATGGATAGAACTATTATTGTTAGGAGGAGAAGGGGATAACAGAGGATGAGATGGTTGGATGGCATCACTGACGCTATGGACATGTGTTTGAGTAGGCTCCGGGAGTTGGTGATGGACAGGGAAGCCTGGCGTGCTGCAGTCCATGGGGTCGCAGAGTCGGACATGACTGAGCGACTGAACTGAACTGATTATCGTTAAGAGGAAACTCATACTGATTTCATTTAAATTTTCTCTCCTCCTACACGGCTAGCTATGGTAAGGCCCCTTGGGGTAGATGAGCTGGGTAGTGTGGGGGGATTTACTGTGCCTGTCCACTTCACAGGGAAAGGAGTGGGCCAGTTAGCTATGACGGGTTATTTTTGTACCTAGATCCCTATAATGGAAACCAAGTGAACTTCTTTTCCCTGCTGGGTAGAAGATGCAGCCTCTGGAGAGGCATGGATGCAGAGGGACCAGGCGGTGTGCTTTCTGCTCTGCATCACAGCTTGGGCAGAGCAGCCCCTGCTGTGTCCAGGAGAACCTCATGACCTTTCTGGACAAGGTCTGGTTAGGTATGACAGTCATGTTGTCTCGACCAAAACATGAGGGCACGTGGCAGCCATATGGAAACTGTTTGGTGCTCTTTTGGAGATAGGTGAAGGGGGAGAAACAACCCAAGATCCATCAGGAAGATGGGTTTCTATAAGCTCTGAAGCCCCAGCAACCCTAGAAATTCCAGATCTGCTATTCTGGGCTCAACATGGAGCAGGATGAGGCTCTGAAGTGGGAGAGTGGGTGAGAAGAGTCTACATCACTGAATGGCAGGCTCCCACAGTTGCTGTGATCAGGAGGGCTCACATTTTTGGGGGTCAGCGAAGTCAGGGCTCAGTGTGAGGTATCCTGGCCATAGCCAGCTGGCAAACACGGGGTGGAAGGAACTGCATTTTCTCCCATGAGCAGTAGGAGCCACTACAGTTTTAGAAGGCAGAGGTTGTGCTTCTGAGCATGGGGCAAGCCTATTTTTTTTTTCCCCTCAAATTTAAGAGACTCCCAGGGTGCGATGATTCCGTGACCTCCTGGTGATGGCTGGGTCCATGAACTTGCCATGGCCTTCTCTGCTGAGGGACAATATGACCCACCTACTACTTCTATGGTTACTACTACTAATATCTGGTACTACGGTGGTGCTCAGTTGTGTCTGACTCTCTGCAGCCCTATGGACTGTAGCCTGCTAGGCTTCTCTGTCCATGGAATTTTCCAGGGAAGCATACTGGAATGGGTTACCATTTCCTACTCCAGGGGATCTTCCGGACCCAGGGATCAAACCCAAGTCTCTTGTGTCTCCTGCACTGGCAGGTGGATTCTTTACCACTAGCGCCACCTGGGAAGCCCCACTATTACACCACTACTCATGGCTATTAACCAGGTGTTATGGTAAAATCTGTACAAGGACTTTTTCACTTAACTCTCAAAATAACTCTATGAGGTAAGTACCACTGCTTTAGGAATCTGAAGCTTAGTGAGGCCATGTCAATTGTTGAAGGTAAAACAGCTTAGGGTGGTATAGCCTGGATCTGAACTCAGCCCACAAGCTTCACTATTAATTACTCTGTTTAGCATGTGCCTCAAATGTCTCAACAGTCAGAAATCTTTGCAGCCAAGATATCTTCCTTCAGAAAGTGCCATGTGGCAGGAGTTGAACTATCCTCTTCACCTCTGTGGTCCCAATGCCTCGGTCAGTGCTTGGCCCATAGTTGATACTAGATATATATTTGGGGAATGAATACAGGGGTGTGGATGTAGCAGAAAACCAGCAGTCTGTCCTGAGCCTCTTTTGTGAAGTGAGCTAGGAATCATATTCCTGTATCAGGTCAGGGGAAGGGAGCCGAGGACTATCAGGCTATTCATGCTTTTTTGTATTTCAAATTCAAAACAAGCATTGTTTTATGATCAGAATGAATTATCCTGACATTCTATCACATCTTATCAGACTCTTCTTTATTCAAAACATTGTTGGTACTATTACTTAATAAACTGGAGCAAGCAATAAATTCCACTGGTCTACAGAGACTAAGGTTGGGTTCCCAGTACCAAAATGATTTTGATTATTGTGTTGGCATATACCCCTAAACATTCCTAAATCAGTGGTTGGCAGCGGCAAGATTCTGAGAGAAAAAGAAAAAAACAGTGCACGCGTGTGCTCACACACACACACACACACACAGACACACATACCCATCCAGCAGCTTCAATGCATCTTGCACGTTAATGGATTCCTTATGGATTACATGGCTGTGATTGTGAAAGAGGACAAAGAACTAGAAGTAACCTTATTTCTCTAAACAACAAAAAAATTCTTTTTAATATTCCTTTGAAAAGTCTTTTTTTTTCTGAAAAGAATAGGAAAAAAAAAACCCCTAATATAATGGAACTCTTAAAAATGTGTGTCGGCAACACAATAGGAAACCAGAATAAACGGCAAGGCAACCACATGAAGCCGATCACAGAGTGAGTTCATTTGTGCTCTACCAGAGGACTGAGATGGAGAAAACAACCCGGGAGAATGCCGACTCATAGTAAGATGGCCTGGCGTGGGGGCAGGGGTGCAGTAGGGGAGGAACATTCTAGAATTCAAAGCAACAGACTATTCCTATCATATTTCTAAAGTCTGTACAATGAAACCTGTTTATATTATCCTCAAATTAATTGTTCACTGTTCAGGTCTCAGAGTCCTGGCCAGTGACCCACCAACCATTTCCTTATTCATAACATTTTCTTTTCTCGGTCCCTTGAAAAAAAATAACGAATGAGTTTCTCTGTTTGTAAAGCTGCTCTGAAATGTTTCCTTACGTCATGGGGGCTGGGAGGTCATCTTGGGACACTGGATGCAACGGGGGGCCCTTGGGCCAGAAACCAGGAGATTTTGTGACTGTGAGGCAACTTCTGATCCCATTAGCTGATGGTTGACTGACATTTTGGAACAAGATTTTGCGAGAGGCTGGGGAAAGAAGGAAAAGAAGGAGCATGGGAAGGAGGCACTTAAAGGATTGAAAAAGCAGGAATGAGCTGAGTGCTCCCAGATTTAAGGAGAATTTTGTTATTGGACACAGATCTGTGGTGAGCCTTCAGCTGGGATCTCAGAGGCCCAGCTCGAGGGGCATCATACAGGTTTTCTTAGCATTTTGCTGACCTTACCAAGCAAACTGTGTCCATGAGAAAAGACAAGTTAACTTCTCATTTAAAAACTGAGCAGCAATGTATACAGACATAGTGGGGCAGCCCTTCCTGGAGGGTTAAAAGTGATATTTTAGAAAAAAATAAAAGGAATTACAGCTTCACATGCATGGAACTTGTTTATCAGAGATGTAACATAAGCTAAAAATAACTAGTATCATGAAAGATTAATCTAGATTCCTTGGTACTAGGTTTCTAATAATTAATTACTGGAAGTTAAGGACTTCAGAGGATATTCTTAAATTTTCATCAGTGTTCCTACCAGAGGCAGAATATTGGTTGGGTTGAACAGAGTCTGACTGAATGTTTAATTTCTCATTGAAAACAGTAATTACATTTTGAAAGATCTCAGGAAGCTCCTCTATCCAAAATGTGTTGGAAGATTAAAAAAAATAAGAAAAGATTTTGCAGTTAGTGCACTTTGAAGCCCACTTGCACTCCATTCTGGTCATTCTTGGCTGTGGGACCTTGGTTAAATTATTTAACCTCTCTGAACTTCCACTCAATGGTATAAAGACTAAAAACATGTGCCTAACAAGGTTTATGTGATGAGCATGTGCGATCATATGTGTAAAAACCTAGTGTAGGGCCTGGCACATAGGAGGTTACCAATAAATATTAGTACCATTTATTTTCTATATCTTCATTTTCACTCCTGCCCCACTATCTCCTGCTCTCTGGTTCTTGAAATATTTTCACCAATGACAGAGCCTTTTCTTGCATATTTAAAAATAGGGATTTCCCTGGTAGTCCAGTGGTTAAGACTCTTTGCTTTCACTGCCATGGCCTGGGTTTGATCCCTGGTCAGAGAACTAAGATCCCACAAGCTGCATGGCATAGCTAAAAATTTTAATAAATAAAATATAAAATAATGTAATCAGTACAACATAACATAAATATATAGCATAACATCATTAAGTACTGTACCATATATTTCATCTTGTTTAATCCTCAAAACAATCCTATGACATAGGTACCATTATTGACCCCATTTTACAGGGAAAGAAACCAAACCTAAATAGGGTTAAACACTATTTCAAAGATCTATTGCTATATAATAAAGACCCCAAAAACTTGGTGGCTTGAAGTAATAACTATTTTATCGCATGATTTTGAGTTGTCTGGGCTCAGCTGGTCAGTTCTTCTCCAAGTGATGTCGTATGCCCATGATGATGTGCATTTATCTGAAGACTCCATTTTCCTAGAACATCCAAGATAGCTTGCTCACATGGCTGGCAACTGGTGCTAAATGTCGGCTAGGAGCACAACCAGGATTGCCCATCAGAGCACATTCATGTTCTTCCATTGCCTTTCTTGGGATGGCTGCTGGACTCTGAGAAGGAGCGGTGCAAGAGGAAAAAAAATGGAACCTTCCAGTTTGCTTAAGGCCTGGCCTCAGAAGTCTCATAATACTATTTCTGCTGTGATCCAATGGTCAAAGCAGTTACAGGCCCAGTAAGGTTTAAGAGAAGAGGAAACACACTTCACCTCTCAATGGTGGGCTTCCCTTGTGGTTCAGTTGGTAAAGAATCTGCCTGCAATGTGGGAGACTTGGGTTCGATCCCTGGATTGGGAAGATCCCCTGGATAAGGGAAAGGCTACCCACTCCAGTATTCTGGCCTGGAGAATTCCAAGGACTGTAGAGTCCATAGGGTCACTAAGAGTCGGACACGATGGAGCAAATTTCACTTCACTTCAGAGAAGCAGCAGGGAGGGAAGGAGTTGATCACAGCCATGTTTGGAGACTATTTGCCACAAATACTTTGCCCAAAGTCACAGAGCTCGTGGGGGTCAGAGTTAATAGTCCATATGCTCAGCCACTAGGTCACACACATACACATGACAATATACAATTAAATGCCAAAAAAGCACCATATCATTTCAGAGGAGAGATCATTACAAAGTCAAGAACTCTAAAAAACCCTAAACTGAAAAAAGTACCCATTTTGTGCCCCTTCTCCCCATGTGATATAGAATGAACATTATTTCTTGAAATGTCTCAAAGGTTACACATGCTAAAATAAATTCTTTCTAGATTTTTACATTTCAAAATTCAGGATACATTAATTGAATCTGAGGTTTCTCTGTGTGTGTGTGTGTGTGTGTGTGTGTGTGTGTGTGTGTATGTGTGTGTCCATGTATGGTGAGGCAGGGGCGGGGGGTTAGAACCCTGACTTACAAGCACTCTGAACACTACTCAGCCTGCTAAATAGACTCCCCATCTTCAGAGGTATCCCAAAGTAGCATTTAGAACCAGATTACAAAGAAGGAAGATCTGCATGAAACCCAGGTGCAGCTGTGTAAACTCTGTTTTGCCTTGGCCTTGCTGAAGGTAGATGCCTAGGGAGCCCTGTTGGGGGCTGGGTAGGAAAGATACTGCTTGAGATCTTCCCAGTGACTGATCTGGGAACATCCAGGTTTGCACCACTCTTACTAGTTTCATTTGGAAAGGGATTGACAAGCATAAAGCACACCCAGTCATCACAACCCACCTTACAAAATTTTCCAGAGAGTTTATCAACCTAAATCTGTCTTACATTACCTATCTACCAGGACTTCCTGGTAAAGACAAGGACCTGGGGACTTTTTTGAGTCATTCTCAGCAAGCGTCATCTTTAGATTATTCTCTTGCTAAGGTGGCTTCTATCATTTTCATTTGCAAAACCTTCTCTCTTTCTTCATATTTGAAAGAAACCCAGTATGACTGTTGTAATTTTTTCATGCAAATTACAAATATTTAGAATCCCTGTCAAAGGAATGAAATAAAAGCAGATGTTTTTCCCTTATGCTAGCCCCAAGTAATACCACATTAGAAAACAGAGAGTATTTTCAAGTCTCTTTAAAAAGTATTTCAAGAAAATAAACATTTGTTGGATGCAAACAAGAACAGAATATGGTATTTTTTAATATGAATGTAGAATTTAGAGCTAAGCAGCCTAAGGCCCAGAGAGACTTGAATGACTTGTGTAAGGTCACAGAGTGAGTTTACAGCCAATTCAGGATGTGAACTCAGTTCTCTCCAATTCAGCCTGATGTTCTTTCTATGCTCCATGTGGTAGATGGGTTGCAAAGATGGCTCTGATACTTCATGCCTTCTCGCGTTGACATCTTTGCAGTATAACTTAGCAGGTCCTCTCATCACCTCTGGAATCTGGGTCAATATCCCATGTAGTAGAAGGGTGGGATGTGATAGAAGTGATGGTGTACCACTTTGGAGCCTTAATCTCAAGACTTCTTAAGTGTTTCCACTTGTTCAATTGGAATCTTACTAACACCATAAGGACAAGCCTACACCATCCTGATAGAGAATGAAAAGTCACAGGGAGAAGATCCAAGTTACTCAAGCTAAAGTCAGACTAGCCAACAACCAGTCAACTAGGACATATGACAAAACCTAACTTGAGCATCAGAGCCACAGCTGATCATGAATGAGCATAGCTGACACCAGAAAATCCAGCTGACTCATGAGCAATAAAATATACTTATTTTTTAGGCAGACTCCAGCAAACCTTTTTTTAAAAAGGGCTAGATAGTATTATAGGTTCATGAGGCGTATGCTCTATAGTAACTGTCTTCTGTTTGTTGTTGTTTTTGTTTTACTGATTTGTGTCTGACTCTTTTGTGATCCCATGGACCATAGCCCACCAGGCTCCTCTGTCCACAGTATTTCCCAGGCAAGAATACTGCAGTGGGTAGCCATTTGCTTCTCCAGGAGACCTTCCCAACCCAAGGATGAAACCCATGTCTCCTGCATTGGCAGGTGGATTCTTTACCACTGAGTCACCAGAAAAGCCCTCGGTTTATTGTAGTGTAAAAAACAGACAAACATATAACGCAGATAACATGTAAATTAACAGGCACAGCTATGTCCAAATAAAGTTATATTTACAAAGACAAGTGTCTGGCTCACAGATTGTAGCGTGCAGACCCTTCATTATAAGTCATTGACTTTGGGACGATTTGTTATACAGCAAGAGTCAGCTGATGCACTGATTTTGACTTCATATCCCAAACAAAGAAAAGTAACTGCCAAAGAACTTAGTTACAAAGATAAAATGGAGGAGTAGAAGGGAAACATCTCCATTTTTTTGAAGTTCACAATTTACCTGTAAAGTCTGTCACCAACCTTTCTCAAAATGGAACATATTATGATTGAAAACTCAGTTTTTAAGCTTGATTCTGGATTCCAACTCCAACTGAAACAGAGATGTGGAGAGACCTTTTTTTCTTAAAAGTATTTTACTTATTTATTATTTAAACTGGCTGCACTGGGTCTTTGTTTCTGCACATGAGCTTTCTCGAGTTGTGGCAAGCAGAGGCCACTCTTCATGGCAGCGTGAGGGGGTCTCATTTTGGTGATTTCTCTTATTGTGGAGCATGGGCCCCAGGCACACGGGCTCAGTAGTTGTGGCACAGGGGCTTAGTTGCTATGCAGCATGTGGAATCTTCCTAAACGAGGAATCAAACTCATGCAGCCCTGAAGGCAGATTCTTAAGCGCTGGACCACCAAGAAAGTTCCTGGAGAGCTTTAAAAGCCATAGTTGGACTCCTCTGCCTAGTTCTCCTCATTCTCAAGGTTTCTTTAGCATTGGTTCTTCTGATCACATCCTCCTTGAAACCAACTCTTCCCTTGGCTCCCATCATGCTTTGAGCTCATTTCTTTCATCTCTGGCCTATCAGCAGAAACTCCCTACTCAGAGTTGTTTTTCCTTTTTACATTTTGGCCCTGAGCCACTTTTTCTTTTTATTCTATACCAGTGGGTCTGAGGTAGAAATATGTATCAGAATTCCTCATAGAACTTATTTAAAGCTTGGAAGCATAATAGTCATGATTTGAAAAAGCTCCTCATGTGACTTTGGTGGACACTCCAGTAGCATATAGTATTTTCCAAAGATAACCCCCAGTATTTCCCATTTCACATGCCCTTCCACAATGTGACTGTGTCGTTTTACCCATCAAGAAGTAGAATCTATTTCTCAGCCTCTTGGATGTGGTTAGGTTCTGCAAAGTTTAATAGAAGTGAGACTGCCAGTCCTGGACATGGCCCTTGACTGACCTGGTAGCTTTACTCTTGCCTCTTGCAAGAAGTGTGACCAGAGATCCTGAGACTACTGTGATATGTGAAACCCAAGTCATATGGAGCAGCCCAAAGGATAAGACCTTACATGCAGAACACTGAGGCACCATGTGTAAATGAAGAACCATCTTGAAAGTGGCTCTTCCAGGCCCAACCATGAAAGTTAATACCATGTGGAACAAAACTATATAGCCTAGTCCTTACCAAAATCTTGGCCCACAAGATCATGAGCAAAATAAATGACTGTGTTAAACCATTAACTTTGGGGTAGCTGTTACACAAAAATAGGTAAACCAGACCAACCTCTCTCTCCATGCGTACATACAACTGTGTGAAGAACTATTGCCCTATATTGTCTACCTGGCTTATATGGTTCCAGCCACTGATGATGGGTTGATAGTTCAGAAATCATCTTACCTCTTTTCTGAGTTCTGGACCTGGTATTTATTATATAGATTTACATAGGAGTCCTACTGGCAATACACTTCAAATGCAACACATATTGAACTGAACACATCATCTCCTTTTTACAAACTCCTGTTCTTTTTTGCAATTAATTGCTCCCACTGTCTACCAAGTCACCTTAGAGTAATTTTTCACTATTCTCTCTTATCTGGGGCAGCCAGTAAGGCACAAAATCCTCTTTTTTCTCTCCACTGTCATGGTTCTGGTTAGTTCTGTCATCTCTCAGCTGCATTATGATGGTGGCCTCCCATGTGGTCTTCTTACTTATCCTTTCTTTCCTCCACCTTCCACATGATGGCCAGAATGGCCTTCCTAAAATGAGTCACTTCACACTTCTCATTGTGGTAATCATACCACTCATTGTTGAGGAACAAAGTAACTCCTCCTTTATAACTCCCAGCTACCTGGTCTATGAGTTCCCTTTTGAGGACTCTCATTTCTGAATGGGCTCTTTTCTCAGCATACAATGGCTTTGTCTTCCTTTTTCACATGTAGAAATCCTTTGTATTAATACATGCCCAAACTCAGTTCAATGTTCATGCTTCCCTGGATGCATTTTCTGGTTGCTCTTTTGCCCAGGGCTGCCTCTTACAGCTGTGCAGGATGTGTACTACACAACTGTAAGCAGAGCTGTTCACAGTGACTACAGAATTGCATCTCCTAAAGTTATATAAATATATATAAAGTTATATAGTCATAAGTAATTTTTCCTTCTCTGCACAACTTCAACATGGTTCTTTATTTTATTTCCTTAAAAATCACTTCTATAATACCCACTATATGCCAGGCACTGAATAAAGACCACAGACACAAAGGTATGTTATCAGGTCTCAGTCTTGAGTGACTTAAAGCTGGGGTAAACAGACATATAATGAAATGTATGTTATTTACAAAAGAATTTCACCTCTGTTTTATCTTTGCCTTATTTTTTTTTTTCCATTTTGGAGTTGGTTGAAAAAATAAAAGAGAAAAAGGGAATTCCCTGTCAGTCCAGTGGTTAGGTCTCAGTGGTCTCACAGTAGGGGCCCTGGGTTCAATCCCTGGTCAAAGAACTAAGATCCCACAAGCCACATGGCATGGAACCAAAAAAAAAAAAAAGAGAGAGAGAGAGAGTTGGTTAAGAGTTTCTATTTTAGAACACAGTTCTTAGGGAGTGAGGTCCTGTCTTATTTATCACGGCCCACAATTAACACTTGGCTTTGCTCCATAGAGTCTCAGATAATGGTTATTAGCTTGTATCAGATGTACTGATTGTTAACAACAAGAGCAACCATTTATTGGCCTTTACATGGAACCCTGCTAGCAGCATGATGCTGGATGGAAAGTACACATATAGAGCTATGGCAGACTGCTGTGAGCTCACTCTACCCTAGTTCCTTTTCTTACTGGGCACTCTGCTGGACTGCTTTTCCCAGTCTTCCCTGAAGTTAGGCAGGACCATATGACTGAATTCTGGCCAATAAAACCTGGGTGGGAAATGATATATATCTAAGTCTGATGTACAAAACTTTTTGCTTAATCGTCCAGTCTTCCAGTCTCTCTCTTTCCCTCCTGCAGCTTAGTGGAGAAGACTTTGAAGATCTCGAAGAGGTAACACTTAAAAGACAAAAGAACTTGGGTCTCTGAGATACTATTTAGGGCATCATTGACTAACCAAGAATACTTGCATTACACTATTGCATGTGTCAGCCATAAACTTTTTTTTTTTTTGCTATCAAATGTGGTTTTTATTCAACTGACAAGAACTTTTCTACAGCTACACTTGTGGAACATCACATGGCAAAAAGAGGAATTTTTTCCTCTAGACTTTCCCGCCCTTTTTTTTAAACGTTATTAAAAATGAGATTGGTCCTAAAAATATAGAAAGAAGTTGAAGACTGTTTTTTATTATTGTCAGTTTAAACTTGACTAATTCAAGTGCTAAGTTTAAGGCAACCTTCCTAGATTGATCATGATGACCTACTTTTCAAGAGTACCCAGTAGATTCCAAAACTGAATCTACTACTCTGTTTAAGTATGAGCTCTCTTATCTCCATGGTTAGAAATAATGGCTTGTTTAATCTCTCACTTTTATAGTCCTTGAAATACATATGAGTGGTAACAAAACCAAAGAGCTGATCAACTTCTCCCAAAATATACTTTAGTAAACCCAGAGAAAACTCTTTGGTGTAGAATGTGAAAATGTCTAGGGATCCCCATGCCTGGTTGCTGCTAAGTCGCTTCAGTCATGTCCGATTCTGTGTGACCCCATAGACGGCAGCCCACCAGGCTCCCCCATCCCTGGGATTCTCCAGGCAAGAACACTGGAGTGGGTTGCCATTTCCTTCTCCAATGCAAGAAAGTGAAAAGTGAAAGTGAAGTCACTCAGTCATGTCCAACTCTTTGCGACCCCATGGACTGCAGCCTACCAGGCTCTTCCGTCCATGGGATTTTCCAGGCAAGAGTACTGGAGTGGGGTGCCATTGCCTTCTCTGCATGCCTGGTTAGGACGAGGCTAACCAGTCTATTACCTACAGAGGCTGCCTAGGATGAGGTGGCTGATGTTTAGGTCTGTGAATGCTTGGAAAGAAATAGGGAGAACTAAGTTTTGACTTCCTTAATGCCTTGAGCCAGATTGGTACTTGTCACCACTCAATGATTTGTACTCATGTGACAACCTTACCACTTCCTGTTTTGATCCAAAAAAAAGGAACCCTAAGAGAGAAATGAGGCAACAAAACCGAAGAAGGCCCAGTATGTCCTTTTTTTCTCTTCCATTTATTCAACATACATTTCATGTTATGTTGTTATATTGCACCTATTATGTTCACAACTCTGTGTGTATGTTTGGAAGGATGGACTTCAAATAAATGTAATAAACAGATCTGCTTCCAGGGAAATGCTTAGATTGATGGGATTAGACATGGCAAGTAGTTGTTTAAAAGATATTATAGAGAAGATAGGACACTGAGTCTTATGAGACAGAGCCAGGTTCAGATGCAGGCTTCACCAATGACTGTGGTTCGAACTTGAGCTCCTACTTAAACACCTAAATTCAGTTTCCTCATCTGTAATTTTTGAAGATTGCTGAAAGAATTAGAGAATTTCCTAGCACAGTGCCTGGCAAACAGTAGGTGTTTAATAAGTGATAGCTCTTCTTACATGGGGAGACAAGGCACACACACACATCTGAGCAGTTGGATGTTTAAGAAATGGCAAACAATTGGCATAGATAAGAAAAATTGTTTAGTATGGAGGAGGGAAATTATATTAGGCTGGAGCAGACAAAATAAGTCATTAATTTTTCTTTAGTCTTCCTTTTGAAACATTTCTCAGTTCTAATCTAATATGGATGCCAAATCTAAATGTATAATTCACATGCAGGCATCACCCTGAAAGGTATACATGCAGAGAGGAATTCATTGTTCTAGGAGAAAATTTCCTCTATTGGATGAAGAATTCACAGCAGACTTTGCTGACTCATATATACACATTTATATGTGTGTGTGCATGAGTGTGCACTCACATGTGTGTGTGACAGATATGCTATATACATGAGAGGTTGTCATAAAAATTGTTTATGTGCTCAGGAACAAAGAATTATGGTACAGTTTCTAAAATTACAGAGATCCAGAATTCAAAGAGGTTCTCTCAATCCAAGCCAATCATCTTACTACAGAGGAAACAGACCCAAAGTGGTGATATGACTTGTCCAAGGCCATATAACTAGGTAACTGTAAAGCCAGGACTTGAATCTTAAATCTTCTGTATTTCTGGCCCAATGCCCTTACCACTAACTCCTTTCTAGTCAAGGCTTAAGGAGCTATTCCATAATGCAATTGGACAGAGCTCCCTGGATGTCTTAGTTCCAGGGAGTGAAGACTTCCCCCAAAGACTTACCAGTATTATGGACAGAGGTCAGATGTGAACTAAAACTCTATTAATGGAGTTCACAAAATAGTTAAACATACTTAAAACAGCCCTCATCTACTGAACACTTGCTATGTGCCAGGCGCTGTGCCAGTTGCTTATATATATATATATATATATATATATATATATATATATATATAATTTATTAATTTACTTAACTTTTTATTTGTGAGACAGGGATCTAAGCTCTGTGCTAGGATCCAATAGTGAAAAGACTTACATGGTTCTTGGCCTCACGGAACCCCTAGCCTTCCATGTGTGCTGTGTTCTTAGTCTCTCAGTCATGTCTGGCTCTTTGCGACCCCATGGACTGTAGCCTGCCAGGCTCCTCTGTCCATGGGGATTCTCCAGGCAAGAATACTGAAGTGGGTTGCCATACCCTAGTCCATGGGATCTTCCCAACCCAGGGATTGAACTTAGGTCTCCCGCATTGCAGGTGGATTCTTTACTGTCTGAGCCTTCCATAGGTTTGTTTATTACATCTATTTACAGGTGATTTAATGGGTCCAGAGAATAACAATGATGGCTGCCAAACATTGACAACCTACTCCGCACCAAACACTTTTCCAAGCAGCCTCTGAGTAAATCTGTACAACAACTCTGAAATAGGAAACAGGGCATAGAAAGCTGAAATGTCTGGTTCAGGGTCACACAGGTAGTAAGCAGTAGAACACAGACTGGAATCATGGTTTTATGGTACCAGTGTCCATGATTTTAGCCACTACCTTACACTGACCAGTTGGATTCCAGTTATGCATGCTAAAAGATGGTACAGATGATGTCAAAACTCTGCCAATGATCCAAGAAGCATAAATTACTTTGTTTACAGACAAATTCTGTGTTTTTGGCAGTTGTATATAGATAATAATATTTGCTTGAGTGCTTATCATATGTCAAAGTACTGTGCCTGAATACCTGATATCTAGGTAAAACACAAGCATACTACTGGCCTGTAGTAGATCCTGAATACAGTAGGCAAATGGTAAGGAGTAGGGATAAATAAGTAAGGTTTGAGTAAACCTAGAAATTATTAAGAAATAGAGGCTGCTGGTAGTTATGTGTTGGATATGCATTTGGACAAAGATATGTTTATATTTTTTCAAGGCTGTAGTTTCTTAATTTAAATATAGAGATAACAAATCTCTATATAAACCTTCACTCACCTGTTAGAAAGAGGGCAATTTCTGCAGAATTACATATTAGTCATAAAATTTATTATGTTCTATATTTTATCCATCTGTTTAAGGCATCCTGTTGCAAGGCATGGACACACTCCTTGAAAATAAAAACACAAACTTGAATGATTTTTGGTTTCACATAAATTCTATTAAAGAAAAACAAAACAGTGAAATCACAAAATTTCTCCATTCCCTTCCACCATATGGGTTTCTTTGAGGTTTAATAATATTATAAATAAAGCAGCCTCAAGATTAAATGCAAAACAGTGAACAATTTAGAAACATTTTGAAGAAGCAAGTATTATATCCCAGTGTTGCCAGACTTTCAACAAAAGTAAGATAGAAAACAGAGCAAGGACTCTCATTTGTTCTATCAAGAAAGCATAAATATTGGCTCCGTATTAAGCCAACCTCTTGCAGCTGTACACCAGCTCTCCACTATTAAAAAGATTCTTAAATTCCCAGGGAAACAAAAATCAATTTCAACCCTATAAGTCTGTATATAAATCTATTGTGTTTTATTCCAAATATTTTCTCATCAAGGAGCTTGGAACACACTTTTTTTTTTTTTTCCCTGAAAGAGAAAATCTCCAGTTCACCCATTACACCATTATAAATATTTGAATGACTTCCAGTAACTTTGCTCAGAAAAATCTCAATGTCTGCATAACATGTTAATGACAGCTCAGCAGCAATGTCAATACATTTCATTTCCCGGCAAGACAATCATTGATAGCAATAGATTGGAATTCTGATTGCCCTTTTCATGTATTATATTTCACTTTTGTCACAGCACATTGGATGGTTACTCTTGCCCTCTTGGCAAGATACTCATTTCTGAGCTTGTATTAAAAATCTATTTTATCTGTTAAAGCTTAGAATGAGCTAAGTGATTACTATTCTAATCCTAAATCAATATGCGTAGTCAGGTCTTGAAAGAATTCCAATTCCAATTCACCGTAGTCCTCGTTTATATTATAGATGGATAATAATGCCATCGTGCTGTTTTCCTTGGGACTCATTTTATATATTCTATTTGTCAGAATTAAGGTTGCTGTTCTAGTGATTATGGTTCAAACAAAGAAATGGATGTGGTATTAATTTTTGGCAAAGTGAAATATATATATTTGCTAAAGTTTGGAGAAATAGAGTAGGATAGAGTTGTACTTCTCAGACTTTAGTGTGCATTAGAATTTCCTGCAGAGCTAGTTAAAACAGATTCCTGGGCCCCACAGCCAGTGATTCTCATTCAGTAAGTCTGTGTAGAGTTTGGGACTTTGATTTCCAACAAGTTCCCAGGTGATGCTGATGTTGCCAGTTCAAGGACCACCTCTTGAGGAGCAGTGAAACAAAATGGAGTGGTCAATAACAAAGTCTAAAATCTTGCCTTTGCCATTTACAGGCTTGTTGATTTGGGGTAATTTGCTTAACCTATTTTTAAGCCATAGTTTCCTTATCTGCTCAATGGGCTTTTTATAAGGATTAGATAATCCTATGCGTCACTTGACAGTGCTGGACAGATACCTGGTGTGTGCTAAATAAATTACAATCTTGGCTATTAGAAATGATGAATTCTCCTTTTCTGGGGTCTGTCTGGTTGAATGTGTAGTTCTTCTGTTCCCTATTTTAGTGTGTTTGACAAATTCTTTGTTAAGTATGTCTAGATTAGGAGTTATCAGATAGATGCATGAGCAATGATTCAGGATTTGAATTGCTCAGGTGGGACTTAAAACAGTTAAATATTTTGATCCCTGGGCGTTCCAACCAAATACCATGCTGAAACTTTGATTCTCTGTCCTTTGAAATATTTTCACTTAAATTGCTTTCTAGTCCACATCTCTACAGTTATATTTCCTTATGAATGATCTTTTAAAGAACAACATCAGTTTATTTTCAAAATCAAACTCAAATCTTTGGAGACTAATATCCATTCTCTCCATATTTCGCTACTAAGAAGCCTGGTGTTCTGCCAAGGCAACATATTAATAAATTTAAGCTTGAGATTTTCATTGTCATGTGAACATTGAAATTGGCTCTCAATTACACAAAGCAGCCAATTCAAAAGGATACATGTACTGGATTTACAACAAATGTGTTTGTGAAAAAATTAGTTTTAAATCCCTGATTTTGTGGTTTGCGTTCAGTTTGTTAAATAGGCATAATTCATCAGTTATAAGCATCTCAGCCAATTCAGGGTAAGTTAATTTTGAGAAACTTAGAATTTTACTTTAATCAAATGTTAACAAGTCAATTTGTCTTGCATTCAATCACTTATTGGTTTCTGCTTAACACTAAGTCCCATTTCTATGGTAGGTGATGGTTTAGACTCTTGGGGAAAACACTTACCCTATGCTCACAGAGTTTACAGTTTAGGTAAAAGCACAGTTATTAGAACCTCATTTTAACAGGCTGATAAATCTCCAGTCTTTACCAGTTAACAAGCTGTAGAAAGTTTCAGTCCATTATTTGTACTTATACTTTGGCCACCTGACGTGAAGAACTGCCTCACTGGAAAAGACCCTGATGCTGGGAAAGATTGAAGGCAGGAGGAGAAGGGAATGACAGAGGATGAGATGGCTGGATGGCACTACCGACTCAATGGGCATGAGTTGGAGCATGCTCTGGGAGTCGGTGATCAACAGGGAGGCCTGTGTCCTGCAGTCCATGGGATCGCAAAGAGTCAGACATGACTGAGTGACTGAACCGAACTGAACTCATGAATCTGTTAGCCATCATCCAAATCTTCAGATACACTGGAAAATGTCTTCTAGAAGGAGAACATTTCCAGAGCTCCTAACCAAAGGAGAACTTTACTTCCTATGATTTTTTTCTTTTTGTAAAATGAATGTAGAGAAAGCAAATCAAGTCAGTTTTGTAGCTTGTAACTAGCTGTTACACAAATTCTCTTGTAAAATGACATCATTGAAGACAAATGGGTGTGTGCACTAAGCTGCTTCAGTAGCGTCTGACTCTTTTTGATCCTAAGGATTGTAGCCTGCTAGTTTCCTCTGTTCATGGGATTCTCCAGGCAAGAATACTGAGGTGGGTTGCCATGCCCCCCTTCAGGGGATAGTCCCAAACCAGGGATCAAACCCACATCTCTTATGTCTCCTGCACTGGCACACAGGTTCTTTACTACCATGGGCACCTGGGAAACCCTGAAGATAAATACTAGTCTGTATATCAAACTTGATTTTTTGAGCTTTTCAAAAGATGCAGAGATTTACATTCAAATGACCTGTTATGCACCAAATGTTGTGACTCCACCTACAACCCCCAATCTTACCAAATTCATCTGTTTAAGCCTACCCTCCAGTGTGATGATATCTGGAGATGGAGCTTTGGGGAGGTAATCAGAGTTAGATGAGGTCATGAGGGTGGGGCCATCATGATGTTATCAGTGCCCTTATAAGAAGAGACACTAGAGAGCTTGCTCTCTTTCTCCCCAATGTGAGGACACAGCAAGAAGTTGTCTGTCTATGAATCAGGAAGCAGCTCTCACCAGAAACATGGCTCCTTAGATACTGGACTTCCCAGCCTCTAGAACTGTGAGAATAAATATGTTTTTGTTTAAGTCACTCAGTCTATCTTACTTTGTTATGGCAGCCTGAATAGACTAAGACATGATTTAAGAAAGATGATTTGTTTTAATGCAAAGGGATTAGTATTAATACAAGAAGGTGGAACACTTCAAACTTATCTCTTATCATCCTCAAGCAGGGGCCTCAGCCTCAGTCTGTCAGTCTGGCTCTTGGCCAATACCAGCACATGACGTGCTCTTTCTCGCCTCTGGTAGGCACTCTTTGTGCTATTTTCTTTACCCCAAAGCTTCCACTTCTGGCTCAGAGGCTCATATCAAAGTAATCTTGATTAGGCCTAGTTATTTCCCAAATGATCCTTCACTGCAAAGTTTGTTTCACAGTATACACTTATTTGCATTTCTCAACTGTGTCTTCATGTGGTTCAAGGATATAAATTTTATCTCCTTAACAAGACCTTGGACATCTCCAGGACAAGCCTAGGGTCTAGACTTTTCCAATCTGTTGTGTTCTCTACTGGCCCTTGTAGAGTGTTGTGCAAATAAAATGGGAATAAAACTTACCTAATGAAGATTAAACTAAATGCTGAGAGCCAACGAATGTTCTGAGGCAAATGAATCAAGTAATGCAAGGAAGTACAATAAAACCCTGGCTCCAAAGCCTATGGGTGGGGGTGCAAGAGGGTTGTTCTGGACAAATGAGTTTAATAGATGGCTGAGGATTTATCCTTTTAAATACCAAAAGTTTTAATTATCTTATATGGAAACATTTCCAGTATATTAATCTTCCCTGCCTTCTAAAATAATGCATTGTAAACATCATCCAAATTGTAGTATTGTGCTATTACGCTGAGAAGCCCTCAGGCTCTTTGGAGGTATGCAGAACTGTTTGTCTCTGTTCTAAATGGCTGCAGATCACTGTTTTATTTTTTTTAATTGTTGTTTTGTTTTTTAGCTTCTTTTGGGTCCTCCTTTGTCGCTAGACTGTCAGTCTCACTGATGCCAATGTGACTGATTATGCCATGTCTATTCCCTGCTCCTAATTTGCTGCTTCTCATCTGAAATGAGCTTGTAAACCAAATACTGGAGCTTGCTGTGGTTGTTGTCTTGATTGTTATTGTTAAGGATGTGTGTAATCCGAGAGCAAAGGGCTCTGTGTGAGGGCTTGCCAGGGTCTCCAGGGCTAAACTGCGCAAGAGACAAATACATATATATGTTATGAACTCCTAGTTCAGCTGCTCTGAAGCCTTTTAAACTTAATTTCCATTTTTGCTTTTCTGGTCTGAAAATAAAACTTTCTGGAAATTCATTTTCAGATCAATTAGGAATTTAGCCATGAGTTTGGCAAGGAATCACTGAGTACTTACAAAGTGCAACATACATGCTGGGTGCTGTAAGCTGGGTATTTAAAATGGGTACTCTATTGTCCAGCTTACTCTGTTCTGTAGTAGCACATAGTAGGTACTCAAGAAATATCTGTTCATCAATGAAATGAACTTTATTATCTGAGCATATACAAGATATTGACACACCTACATACACAAACAAGCTTGCAATATAAGCTAGAGTAAGGAGATCCAACCAGTCCATTCTGAAGATCAGCCCTGGGATTTCTTTGGAAGGAATGATGCTAAAGCTGAAACTCCAGTACTTTGGCCACCTCATGTGAAGAGGTGACTCATTGGAAAAGACTCTGATGCTGGGAGGGATTGGGGGCAGGAGAAGAAGGGGATGACAGAGGATGAGATGGCTGGATGGCATCACTGACTCGATGGACGTGAGTCTGAGTGAACTCTGGGAGTTGGTGATGGACAGGGAGGCCTGGCATGCTGCGATTCATGGGGTCGCAAAGAGTCGGACACGACTGAGCGACTGGACTGAACTGAACTGAACTGAAGGATTAAAACAAAAATACAAAAAAGTATATACAAGGACTAAAAGATTATTTCCTGCTGGAAAATGCAGAAAGTCTTCATGGAAGAGGCAGTGGTTGTGACTGGGACTTGAAGGATGGGGTCATATTTCAATTAGCAAGAAGTTAAAGAAACAAAAACGCCACCCACAAAGGCCAGATGCTAAGATGGGCAGGGCGTATTTGGGGGACAACTAGTACATTTTGACTGTAGTACATGGAAGGGAGTAGGGAGATCACATTATAACATTATATTGGGGTCACAGCATGGGTGGGCTTTGACTATCAGGCTAAAGAGTCTGGATTTTGTTTATTAGGTGATAGGGAGGAACTGAGGGTTTTTGAGCTGGGAGATGACATGCTTTGAGCTGGGCTTTAGAAATCTTGGTAAATGTTGGAATTTAGGAGTTAAAGGGAAATAGGGCCGAGGTAGTTCCAGGGGCACAGTGGGAGACAATATGGGCCTGAGCTAGGATGTAGGCAGTGAGAACAGCAGAGAAGGAGTGATTGTCAGAGACACTGAAGAGGTAGAATAAGAGGACGTGGCAACTTATTTTTGTCAGGAGCAATGGAGAAGGACATGTTGGGTATAACTCCAAGTGATGAACTTTCCAAAACAAACTAGAAGAGTCCAAAAGAACAGGCTTAAAGAGATGGTGATGAGTTTGTCTTGGGACATGGTGAGGTGTGAGAGTCAATTGTTGATAGCTCTGCTGTGAAAAGCATGAATGGGAAACTGCCCTGAAAAACACTAAAAGGAGAACAAATATAAAATTAGGATTTACGTGAGCTTAGCTCACAAAAAGGAGTTAAAAGGTCAATGTCCTATTTTTAGTTCTTTCTTGACATGACTGTATTAAAAAATAGAGTTAAAAATGTAATAGTCATTCTTACTTTCAAGTGCACTTTGAAAAAACTTCTACTTGTTTTTCCTTCTCTTATCAAGAGTAATCATGATACTCTTATCAAGATTACTCTTGGTAAGACTGGCGCTATAATATTAGTAACTTCCCTGGTGGCTCAGATGGTAAAGCGTCTGCCTGCAATGCGGGAGACCTGGGTTCCATCCCTGTGTCGAGAAGATCCCTTGGAGAAGGAAATGGCAACCCACTTCAGTACTCTTGCCTGGAAAATTCCATGGACAGAGGAGCCTTGTAGGCTACAGTCCATGGGGTCGCAAAGAGTCAGACATAAAGAGTCAGCGCTATAATACTACCTGAGCATTATTGGAATTGTTCACGGATTAGTAGCAGCTCTCATCTGAAATAAGACAGCGAACAAGAAATATACTGAGAAAACTTCCCCCAAACAGCAGGTGGATTTGACTTCTACCATCAGAAACAAAGGTGTTTTCAGATTAGCAGGCAGCTTCCCCCCATGGAACAAGAACAAGTACGGAAGCTAGAATATTAACTTGGATTTTGTAGATTGGAAATATAGGATTCTGACCTGTGAACAAGAGGGAAAGTACATTCTAGGCAAAGAAAGCTGTGTATATAAACCTAGCATGAGAGAATGATATGGCACCATCAGGGGATGGCAAGAAGCCATCTGGCTGGAGCATGTGTGTAGAGAATATGAGGGAGAGGCCACACAATCAGGGAACTAGACAGAGCTGCAGCTTGAGAGCTGGGCTGGGGCCAGGGAGTGGGGTGGGCCTCATATACAGCACTAAATAAAGTCTGCACTTTACTAACAGTGGGAGCCATCCTAGGGGCCTGCTGGGGAGGCACGACAATCAGATGTGTCCAAGCAAACTCTGGTGGCTCTCATGGGTGACTTAAGAATGGAGGAACAGAAGCAGAGATGAGGATGCTTTGAGGTACTACTGAAAGCAATTGAGGATCTGAGTAAATGAGATTACGAACTTAGTTTAGCCTATAACGGGCTTCCCTGATGGCCCAGATGGTAAAGAATCCACCTGCAATGCAGGAGATACTAGGGACACAGTTTTGATCCCTTGGTTGGGAAGATCCACTGGAGAAGGGCATGGTTACACACTCCAGTATTCTTGCCTGGAGAATTCCATGGGCAGAGGAGCCTGGTGGGCCCTAGTCCCTGGGGTCTCAAAGAGTCAGTAAGACTGAACAACTAACACTTTCACTTCTTTCACTTTAGCCTATAGTAGGTACTCAGTGTGTGCTAGCTCATAGACTGTTCAGGTTGACAGCAGTGTTTGACCCACCCATCAGAATTGGATGAGCCTCCTTTTGGATTCAAATCAGCTCTAGCAGTAGGTTGCTGGGCCAGATGCCCTGAAATGTGAAGGGTGTGTGTGTGTGTGTGTGTGTGTGTGTGTTAGTCGCGCGGTCATGTCTGATTCTTTGCAATCCCATGGACTATAGCTCACCAGGCTCCCCTGTCCATGGAATTCTTCAGGCAAGAATACTGGTAGCCATTTCCTTCTCAAGGGAATCTTCACAACCTAGGAATATAACCCGAGTCTCCCTCATTGCAGGCAGATTCTTTACCATCTGAGCCACCAGGGAAGCAGGAAGTGTGAAAGGTACTAGAAGATTAATAATGTAGCCAGAAGCCAAGTTTTATCTTTGGCTTGGGGCACATTTTAATGCAGAAGATACACGAAAGTGAAATACCACCAGCTTTTGGTTGATCTGCTTCCTTACAGCATACAGGGCACCCTGAGGCATAGTCATACTGGACAGGGACATGGCAAGTCCTTTGTAGCGGGGCACAATGGAGTTTCTAAAAAGTTCAAGGGAGCTCTGCAAGAGAGCTCTGTTAAAGAGACTCTATTTGTTGTTTAAACATAGTGAATATGTACTGCACTATAGGTTCATTCTGTCCAACACAGTGATCACTAGACATTAAGCATTTGAAATGTGACCAGATTATCTGTGAGTATAAAATATACACCAGATTTCAAAGACTTAGTGTGAGAAAAATAATCTAAAATATCTCATGAATACTTTTTGTATTGGTTATATGTTGATAATACTGTTAGATTTATTAGATCAAGCAAAATGTATTATTAAAGTATACTTTTTGAAATGAAGCTCTTTAGAAAATTTTAAACAATTTTATGTAGCCTATATTCTATTCTGTGGGACAGGACTACTATAGAAATTTCAGTGTTATTTTTTATTGCAAAAATAAAATAGTTCTATCTCCTCTGATTTTTCTGATCTTTTTCCTTGTAGTGAAACTGTCAACATGTGTACTAGGGAGAAATTAAAAGTGTAATAAACAGGTTAATGTGTTCATGTCTATTATCCCGAATTGTTTATTTGCCTTTCAATATTACTATGGAGATTAGCTCAACCTGTGCACAGAGTTGGACACGACTCAAGTGACTTAGCAGCAGGAGCAGCAGCAAGCTTGTTTTAATGTTAATGGCCACGGTGTTCTGTACAGTTTGCAGAGTATAAAAATTATATATATACATTTGAAACAGTTCATTTCTGGAGGTTATTAAAAGGCAAGAAAAGCTAAGGAAGGGAAAAGGTCCCATGTTAATAACTTTCATATCAGGGCAAGCTGTATTTTGACATATTTGAATGGACTCAATATTTCTAAAGAAGTTGTTTGTTGTTCAGTTGTTAAGTCATGTCTTACTGTTTGCCACCCCATGGACTGCAGCATGCTAGGCTTCCCGGTCCTTCACTATTTCCTGGAGTTTGCTCAAATTCATGTCCATTGAATTAGCGAGGCCATCCAACCATCTCATCCTCTGCTGCCCCCTTCTCCTCTTCCCCTCAATCTTTCCCAGCATCAGGGTCTTTTCCAATGAGTTGGGCTCTTCACCTCAGGTGGCCCAAGTATTAGAGCTTCAGCTTCAGCATCAGTCCTTCCAATGAATATTCAGGACCGACTTCCTTTAGAATTGACTGGTTTGATCTTTCTGCAGTCCAAGGGACTCTCAAGAGTCCTCTCCAGCAACACAACTCAAAAGCATCAGTTCTTCAGTGCTCAGCCTTCTTTATGGTCCAGCTCTCACATCTGTCCATGACTACTGGAAAAACCATAGGTTTGACTATACAGACTTCTGTTGGCAAAGTGATGTCTCTGCTTTTTAATACGCTGTCTAGGTTTGTCATAGCTTTCCTTCCAAGGAGTAAACACCTTTTCATTTCATGGCTGAAGTCCCCAACAGCAGTGATTTTGGAGCCAAGAAAATAAAATCTGTCACTGTTTCCACTTTTCCCCCTTCTCTAAAGAAGAGATTATTGCAAAATACCCCTCTCTTGCAAAACTTGGAGCCAATATCTCTTCCATTAGAATATCAAGTAACAATTGGGAATTCTCAAACCAGAGTACTCGAAGGATCAGCTTGCTTTCACATTGGTAAACACCAAGTAACTGTTCAGAAAAAGCATACCTGGATTCAACTGCAAGGCTTCCAATTCTTTTCATTTTCCCTGTGGGTTAGTGGAAAATGTAACACTTGAGTATCATACTGATTTTTAGCTTAATTTCCCCTAATTTTGCAGAACCATCCTGCTTCACACCCCTATGATTCTATGTATTTGGTGTGTGTTTAGCATTTAACATAATGTGAAATAATCTCAAGGATTCTCCACCAAATGGAACTGATTATGCAATGAAAATAAACTTGAGGAAGGTTCTGAGATATCACGTAAAGTATTTTACTATGTTTCTGTAAGGCTCTTTGCATGTAGAAAGCAAGTAAGTTTGTTTTTTAAATAAAAATGGCCTAAAAAAAAAAAAAAAGCAAAATCTTATTCACTGTCTTTGAAGTGTGAGAAAAAATTTTTTTTTTCATATGTTAAATGATGACTATGAAATTCAAAGGGGAGAATTACAACCTGAGTGGTGCCTGCCACATGGATGGTCTGCTGTGCTTCAAAGCAGTTGGGAGCAGTAATTATGTACATAGACACTCTGATAGTGCTCAGTAGATACTGAACCTTTTGGACAGAACAGGCAGTTCTTAAATACCTGTCACCAACATTACATGGCAGAGCAAGATGGAACTGAAAGATTCTTATGTCAAGTCTTTAATATTGGTACAACAAAGATGACTTCATCTGTGCAGTTAGTGTACAAGCTGTTCCCACTCATCTCATAGCTCCATGAGGAGAAACTTATTTTGACTTTGACTTGCCCTATTTTTCCTGCATACTGAATGTTGCAACCTTATGTCAACTAAAATTTCTTGGCCTAGTAATTATAGCCAGCATTGAAAAACTCTTCCCTCAATTACTCGTGCAAACAAAATGAGGGGAAATAAATTAAACACAGCCTTCTCATCCTCTTGTTACCGCCCCTTCTTCACCTCACAAGCTGTGGTCAAAATGTTTCAGCACCTTTTTCATCTGTAAAATCAAACTCTTTTTCTGCTTAGTTTTACAGAGCTTTGTTTTACTACTATTATATTTTCATTGCTTTATTGCCCTGTTTGGGCAGTGTATTCCCTAAATTTTTAAATCATTTTTTTTTTTCTTGTTTTTGGCTGCCCACGTGGCTTGTGGAATCTCAGCTCCCTGACCAGGGATTAAACCTCGACTCAAGGCAGTGAAAGCACAGAATCCCACCCACAGCAGTGAAAGCACTGAATCCTAAGCACTGTACAGCCAGGGAACTCCCTAAATTCTTTGACTTAAAGGAAAGAAACGCTATGAAATTATTTTTTTCCCCCATTCAGATTCTGATGTCTAAAGGGAGAAGTTTGAAGAGGCATGGACTTCTAGAAATATATGGCTATTATGAGGCTTGTGTATATGAGAAATGAATTTTGACTTGATAGCTCATATACAAGAAAATTTTAAAAAACAAACATATTATGCCCCAGAGAAATCAGGAAATAGATTTGTGGCTTAATTTTGACTCAGCGGTGAGCCTAAATAAGCAGACTCACTGCTTTTTCCCTCAAAATCTGAGAAGAAATATCCGATACCCTTTCAGACTTACCATTCTTCCATATCTTGCTATGATAAGCCCTAGGAGTCTGGGGACTGTCAGCAAAGTTACTTCGAGTGCTGCCAATTTCTCCCAAGACATAAAGGGTCCATATTCATTATTCCAGAGTGAAAAATGGAAGTAGAATAAGGACAATAAGTTGGGAAATGTTCCCTTTGAAAGTATCAGTAAAAAGTCACATATGCTATGGCTTGTAGGTGGCACTCTCACCCAATGCCATGTTCCATTTTAATTTGGGGAGAATATGTTACCAAAAATTTTCTTCTCACTTAAAATGTATTTCCATTTAATTCCACATCTGATTTATAAAAAATGAGGGGGGAAAAGATTTTTTCCTCTTAGTGTTGGAATGATATATGTAGTTTTATTCTCATGTCATTCTACTTTTCAAAAGAGCAAATGTGCTAATAGAGACAAAAGAAGACCAGCTGTAGAGATGATGGAAGAAGCCCAAATGCTCACTATGTACTAATACAGTTATTAGCTTTGAACCAAATTTACTTTATCCTTCTAAAAGAGGATCTGATTTAGGGGATGATTTCACTCAAGACTTTTTTTTTTTCCTAGCATTTAGCCTGGTAGCCTGGAAGTAACAGAGTCAATGTGCTAATATTAGCCCTTTTTTTTTTTTTTTTTTTTTAGCACTTTATAGTCTTCAGGCCATAAATTACAGGGTTAGACCAGGGCCAGACTAACTTATTTTGGCAGATGAGGCATATGAAGCATTTCCTTTGAGGAAAACTAAGGCCACTGGATAAGATCACCATGTGATGGGTACACAATTGATTAGAAATGCTGCTCAAGGAGGTATCAGTAGATATCTCTGTAAGTTAACCAGAGGCACCTACAGTTTATGCAGGTTCTCTCTTAGGATCTTTTATTTTGTTCCTAAACCTTTTATTTTTAAAAATTAATTATTTATTTATTTTTTGGTTGCACACAGTCTTTCTCTAGTTGTGGTGAGCTGTGGTTACTCTCTGGTTGTGGTGCGCAGGCTTCTCATTGCAGTGGCTTCTCTTGTTGTGGAGCACAGGCTCTAGGGGCAGGGGCTTGAGTAGTTGCAGCTCTGGGCTCAAGAGCACAGGCTTAATATTTGTGATGCATGGGCTCTGTTGCTTTGTGGCTCATGGGTACTTCCTGGACCAGGGATTGAATCTGTGTCCACTGCCCCACCAGGGAAGTCTTTTCCTAAACATTTTAGAACTGATATGGATGAATGTTAACTACACCAAGATGAATATAGGAAAAAACAGGGTATATTTTGGAGAAGAGAATCAATAATGTTCTTGGCATATTAGGAAAATGGTTAGACTTAAAAGAGGAAAAGTTCATTGAGGACAATCTTGGGAGGAAAGAGGATCCCATTCATTCAAAAAAATTATTGAATGCCTATGATGTGCTAAGCACTGTTCTAGGTGGTAGCTGAATTTCCAGGAGCTCACAGAATAAACATTAAGGGTCTAAAGTTGACACATGGGGCTTCCCAGGGGCTGCTGGTGTTAAAGAACCTGCCTGCCAATGCAGGAGACACAAGAGACAAGGGGTTTATCCCAGGTTTGGGAACTGAGAAGATCCCCTCAGGGAGGAAATGACAACCCACTCCAGTATTCTTGCCTGGAGAATCCCAAGGACAGAGAAGCCTGGTGGGTTCTTTGTGACCATAGGGTCACAAAGAGTCGGAAATGACTGAAGTGACTTAGCATGCACACAAAGTTGACACACTGAATTGCCACTTGAGTTTGTGGAGGATTAACAGGGACCACATGTATCCTTCCTCCTTAAACAACTGAAAGTCTGGTCAAAATCTATGAAGCTGGTTTTCGGACATTGGAAAATAGGCAATTCAGGGCAGAGAATTTTCTGCCAAAAAGGAGGAAGAAAGCCTAAGATGAGCCTGATGAATGTTTCAGTTTACTGCCTGGGGAGTTCTCAGGTCCTGCATAGAGAAGGGGATACCAGCAGGCTGGGTGATCTTCGTGAGCTGCAGGACAGAGTTCAGGGATGCTCAGGCAGGTAGACTTCACAGGGCATAGAACTTGAGAGAAGGAAGTTGCAATGAGAGAGTTCCAGATATCTTCAGAGGTTCTCCCTGAGTCTTCAGTTAAATAATAATTCCCAAATTTCACAATATTCAGGAAACTACCAACACTGGAGAAGAAACCATAGCAAAGGAGATGGTGGCTAAGTTCCCAGAGCACACAGAGATCTGGGAATAGTTTGTTCCTGCTAGCTAGAATAGAAAGACTTCCAAACATACAAGGAACTGAGGGAGACTTCAGAAGCATATTGCCTCAATAGAAGGCCCAAATTAACCCTAAAGGCTGTTCTGCA
Organism: Budorcas taxicolor; assembly: GCF_023091745.1. Lineage (NCBI taxonomy): Eukaryota > Metazoa > Chordata > Mammalia > Artiodactyla > Bovidae > Budorcas > Budorcas taxicolor. Next base: position 109,659,769 of record NC_068914.1, read on the forward strand.
CCCACCAAACAAAGCTGAAGAGCAAGTCTTGAAAATATCAAACTCTTTCCAAGTAATTTAATTGCATCTTATTGGAAAGTACAAAAATATTTAAAGGATTACAAACATATCCAATACCCTCCAAAAATTAAACTTGCAAAGTCTGACATTAAAAATTACCAGATGTGCAATGAAGCAGGAATATAAGATTCAGTATGAGGAGAAAATCAATAGAAGCAGACTTAGAAATGATATAGATGGTGGAAATAGTAAAAGACATAAAACAGCTACTATAAATATATCCCATGTGTTCAAGGAGTTGGGAGGAAAGCATGAGCATGACCAGAAGAGTAAAAGACCCAAGTCGAACATCTACAGTCGAAAAGCAAACTGGATGGGACACAGATTAATAGCAGATTTGACATGGCAAGAAAAGATCAGTGAAATCGAAGACTGCAATAGAAACTACCCAAAATGAAAGACAGAGATTTAAAGACTGGAGAACATGAATAGACCATCAGTGAGCTATGGGACAACACCCAGCAGCCCAGCATATGTGTACTTGGAGTTCCAGAAGGTAAGGAGAGGCAAGTGGAGACAGACCAAATATTTAAAAGAAACAATGGCTGAACTTTTCCATGTTTGATAAAATTTGAAGCATGGCTTGGAAAAAGATCCAGGGGATCTTTTTTATTTTTTTAAACCATAGCTAGTTTTTTTAAAAAGTTATTTTTTGGCTGTGCTAGGTCTTCATTGCTGTGAGGGCCTTTCTCTAGTTGCAGCAAGTGGGGGCTACCCTTTGTTGTGGAGCACGGGCTCTAGGGCACACAGGCTCAAGTAGTTGCAGCACTTGGGCTCAGTATTTGTAGCTCCCTGACTCTAGGGCACAGGCTCAACAGTTGTGGTGCTGGGCTTAGTTGCTCCGCAGCATGTGGGATCTTGGAGGACCAGGGATGGAACCCACGTTTCCTTCATTGGCAGGCAGATTATTTTCCACTGAGCCACCAGGGAAGCCATCAGCAGCCCTTTTACAATTATTTTTATTATACAAAGCACTATCTCAGAAGCCTCTTTAGGTAGAAGGCTCTCCTTCTGTTTCTCCATCTTCTCTGCTTAGCATAGACTTTTTTTTAAAAAAAACTATAAATTAATTTATTTTAATTGGAGGCTAATTACTTTACAATATTGTAGTGGTTTTGCCATACATTGACATGAATCTGCTACAGGTGTATATGTGTTTTCCATCCTGAACCCCCCTCCCACCTCCCACCCCATCCAATCCCTCTGGGTCATTCCAGTGCACCAGCCCCAAGCATCCTGTCTCATGCATCGAACCTGGACTGGCGATCTGTTTCATATATGACAATATACATGTTTCAATGCCATTCTCCCAAATCATCCCACCCTCTCCCTCTCTCACAGAGTCCAAAAGACTGTTATATACATCTGTGTCTCTTTTGTTGTCTCACATATAGGGTTGTCATTACCATCTTTCTAAATTCCATATATATGTGTTAGTATACTGTATTGGTGTTTTTCTTTCTGGCTTACTTCACTCTGTATAACAGGCTCCAGTTTCATCCACCTCATTAGAACTGATTCAAATGTATTCTTTTTGATGGCTGAGTAATATTCCATTGTGTTTATGTACCACAACTTTCTTATCCATTTGTCTGCTGATGGACATCTAGGTTGCTTCCATGTCCTGGCTCTTATGAACAGTGCTGTGATGAATATTGGGGTACATGTGTCTCTTTTAATTCTGGTTTCCTCGGTGTGTATGCCCAGCAGTGGGATTGCTGGGTCATACGGCAGTTCTATTTCCAGTTTTTTAAGGAATCTCCACACTGTTCTCCATAGTGGCCGTACTAGTTTGCATTCCCACCAGCAGTGTGAGAGGGTTCCCTTTTCTCCACACCTTCTCCAGCATTTATTGCTTGTAGACTTTTGGATAGCAGCCATTCTGACTGGGGTGAAATGGTACCTCATTGTGGTTTTGATTTGCATTTCTCTGATAATGAGTGATGTTGAGCATCTTTTCATGTATTTGTTAGCCATCTGTATGTCTTCTTTGGAGAAATGTCTATTTAGTTCTTTGGCCCATTTTTTTGACTGGGTCGTTTATTTTTCTGGAATTGAGCTGCAGGAGTTCCTTGTATATTTTTGAGATTAATTTTTTGTCAGTTGCTTCGTTTGCTATTATTTTCGCCCATTCTGAAGGCTGTCTTTTCACCTTGCTTATAGTTTCCTTTGTTGTGCAGAAGCTTTTAATTTTAATTAGGTCCCATTTGTTTATTTTTGCTTTTATTTTCAATACTTTGGAAGTGGGTCATAGAGGATCCTGCTGTGATTTATGTCGGAGAGTGTTTTGCCTATGTTTTCCTCAAGGAGTTTTATAGTTTCTGGTATTACGTTTAGAGCTCTAATCCATTTTGAGTTTATTTTTGTGTATGGTGTTAGAAAGTGTTCTCGTTTCATTCTTTTACAAGTGGTTGACCAGTTTTCCCAGCACCGCTTGTTCAAGAGATTGTCTTTAATCCATTGTATATTCTTGCCTCCTTTGTCAAAGATAAGGTGTCCATAGGTGTGTGGATTTATCTCTGGGCTTTCTATTTTGTTCCATTGATCTATATTTCTGTCTTTGTGCCAGTACCATACTGTCTTGATGACTGTGGCTTTGTAGTAGAGCCTGAAGTCAGGTAGGTTGATTCCTCCAGTTCCATTCTTCTTTCTCAAGATTGCTTCGGCTATTTGAGTTTTTTTGTATTTCCAAAATAGAAATTATTTGTTCTAGTTCTGTGAAAAATACCGTTGGTAGCTTGATAGGGATTGCATTGAATCTATAGATTGCTTTGGGTAGTATACTCATTTTCATTATATTGATTCTACCAATCCATGAACATGGTATATTTCTCCATCTATTTGTGTCCTGTTTGATTTCTTTCACCAGTGTTTTATAGTTTTCTATATATAGGTATTTTGTTTCTTTAGGTAGAAATATTCCCAAGTATTTTATTCTTTTCATTGCAATGGTGAGTGGAATTGTTTTCTTAATTTCTCTTTCTGTTTTCTCATTATTAGTGTATATGAATGCAAGGAATTTCTGTGTGTTAATTTTATATCCTGCAACTTTACTATATTCAATGATTAGCTCTAGTAATTTTCTGGTGGAGTCTTTAGGGTTTTCTATGTAGAGAATCATGTCATCTGCAAACAGTGAGAGTTTTACTTCTTCTTTTCGAATCTGGATTCCTTTTATTTCTTTTTCTTCTCTGATTGATGTGGCCAAAACTTCCAAAACTATGTTGAATAGTAGTGGTGAGAGTGGGCACCCTTGTCTTGTTCCTGACTTTAGGGGAAATGCTTTCAATTTTTCACCACTGAGGATAATGGGTTTGCTGTGGGTTTGTCATATATAGCTTTTATTATGTTGAGGTATGTTTCTTCTATTACTGCTTTCTGGAGGGTTTTTATCATAAATGGATGTTGAATTTTGTCAAAGGCTTTCTCTGCATCTATTGAGATAATCATATTGTTTTTATCTTTCAATTTGTTAATGTGGTGTTTTACATTGATTGATTTGCAGATATTAAAGGATCCTTGCATCCCTGGGATAAAGCCCACTTGGGCATGATGTATGATCTTTTTAATATGTTGTTGAATTCTGTTTGCTAGAATTTTGTTAAGGATTTTGCATCTATGTTCATCAGTGATATTGGCCTATAGTTTTCTTTTTTTGTGGCATCTTTGTCAGGTTTTGGTATTAGGGTGATGGTGGCCTCATGGAGTGAGTTTGGAAGTTTACCTTCCTCCGCAATTTCTGAAAGAGTTTGAGTAGGATAGGTGTTAGCTCTTCTCTAAATTTTTGGTAGAATTCAGCTGTGAAGCCGTCTGGTCCTGGGCTTTTGTTTGCTGGAAGATTTCTGATTATAGTTTCAATTTCTGTGCTTGTGATGGGTCTGTTAAGATTTTCTATTTCTTCCTGGTTTAGTTTTGGAAAGTTATACTTTTCTAAGAATTTGTCCATTTCTTCCAAGTTGTCCATTTTATTGGCATATAGTTGCTGATAGTATTCTCTTCTGATCGTTTGTATTTCTGTGTTGTCTGTTGTGATCTCTCCATTTTCATTTTTAATTTTAATGATTTGATTCTTCTCCATTAGTTTCTTGATGAGTCTGACTAATGGTCTTTCAATTTTATTTATCTTCTCAAAGAACCAGTTTTTGGCTTTGTTGATTTTTGCTATGGTCTCTTTTGTTTCTTTCGCATTTATTTCTGCCCTAGTTTTTAAGATTTCTTTCCTTCTATTCACCCTGTGGTTCTTAATTTCTTCCTTTACTAGTTGCTTTAGGTTTAGAGTTAGGATATTTATTTGACTTTTTTCTTGTTTGCTAAGGTAAGCTTGTCTTGCTATGAACCTTCCCCTTAGCACTGCTTTTACTGAGTCCCACAGGTTTTGGGTTGCAGTGTTTTCATTTTCATTCATTTCTATGCAGATTTTGATTTCTTGTATGATTTGTTGGTTATTCAGCAGCGTTTTGTTCAGCCTCCATATGTTGGAATTTTTAATAGTTTTTCTCCTGTAATTGACATCTAATCTTACTGTATTGTGGTCAGAAAAGATGCTTGGAATGATTTCAATTTTTTTGAATTTACTAAGGCTAGATTTATGGCCCAGGATGTGATCTATCCTGGAGAAGGTTCCCTGTGCACTTGAGAAAAAGATGGAATTCATTCTTTTGGGGTGATATGTCCTATAGATATCAATTAGGACTAACTGGTCTATTGTATTGTTTAAAGTTTGTGTTTCCATGTTAATTTTCTGTTAATTGATCTATCCATAGGTGTGAGTGGGGTATTAAAGTGTCCCACTGTTATTGTGTTACTATTAATTTCCCCTTTCATACTTTTTAGCATTTGTCTTACATGTTGCAGTCTTCCTATATTGGGTGCGTGTATATTTATAATTGTTATATCTTCTTCTTGGATTGATCCTTTGATCATTATGTAGTGTCCTTCTTTGTCACTTTTCACAGCTTTTATTTTACAGTCTATTTAATCTGATATGAGTATTGTTACTCCTGCTTTCTTTTGGTCACTATTTGCATGGAATAACTTTTTCCAGCCCTTCCCTTTCAGTCTGTATGTGTCCCTTGTTCTGAGGTGGATATCTTGTAGACAGCATATATAGGGGTCTTGTTTTTGTATCCATTCAGCCAGTCTTCGTCTTTTGGTTGGGGCATTCAACCCATTTACATTTAAGGTAATTATTGATGAGCATGATCCCATTGCCATTTACTTTGTTGTTTTGAGTTTGAGTTTACACACCCTTTCTGTGTTTCCTGTCTAGAGAAGATCCTTTAGCCTTTGTTGGAGAGCTGTTTAGGTGGTGCTGAATTCTCTCAGCTTTTGCTTGTCTGTAAAGCTTTTGATTTCTCCTTCATATTTGAATGAGATCCTTGCTGGGTACAGTAATCTGGCCTGTAGGTTTTTCACTTTCATCATTTTAAGTATGTCCTGCCATTCCCTCCTGGCCTGAAGAGTTTCTACTGAAAGATCAGCTGTTATCCTTATGGGAATTCTCTTGTGCGTTGTTTGTTGTTTTTCCCTTGCTGCTTTTAATATTTGTTCTTTGTGTTTGATCTTTGTTAATTTGATTAATATGTGTCTTGGGGTGATTCGCCTTGGGCTTAACCTTTGGGGACTCTCTGGGTTTCTTGGACTTGGGTGGCTATTTCCTTCCCCACTGTAGGGAAGTTTTCAACTATTATCTCCTCAAGTATTTTCTCAGGGTCTTTCTTTTTGTCTTCTTCTTATGGGACTCCTATGATTCGAATGTTGGGGTGTTTGACATTGTCCCAGAGGTCTCTGAGGTTGTCCTCATTTCTTTTAATTCTTTTTTTCTTTTTTACTCTCTGCTTCATTTATTTCTACCATTTTACCTTCTACTTCATTTATCCTATCTTCTGCCTCTGTTATTTTACTGTTGGTTTCCTCCAGAGTGCTTTGATCTCATTTATTGCATTATTCATTATTGATTGATGCTTTTTTATTTCTTCTAGGTCCTTGTTAAACCTTTCTTGCATCTTCTCAATCCTTGTCTCCAGGCTATTTATCTGTAACTCCATTTTGTTTTCAAGATTTTGGATCATTTTCACTATCATTATTCAGAATTCTTTATCAGGTAGATTCCCTATCTCTTTCTCTTTTGTTTGGTTTGGTGGGCGATTATCCTGTTCCTTTACCTGATGAGGATCTGCCTTTTCATCTTGTTTACATTGCTGTATTTGGGTTCAGTTCAGTTCAGTTCAGTCGGTAAGTCGTGTCCGACTCTTTGCGACCCCATGAATTGCACCACGCCAGGCCTCCCCGTCCATCACCATCTTCCAGAGTGCACTCAGACTCATGTCCATCGAGTCCGTGATGCCATCCAGCCATCTCATCCTGGGTCATCCCGTTCTCCTCCTGCCCTCAATCCCTCCCAGCATCAAAGTCTTTTCCAATGAGTCAACTTTTCGCATGAGGTAGCCAAAGTACTGGAGCTTCAGCTTTAGCATCATTCCTTCCAAAGAAATCCCAGGGCTGGTATCCTTCAGAATGGACTGGTTGGATCTCCTTGCAGTCCAAGGGAACTTCAAGAGTCTTCTCCAACACCACAGTTCAAACTCATCAATTCTTTGGTGCTCAGCCTTCTTCACAGTCCAACTCTCACATCCATACATGACCACAGGAAAAACCAAAGCCTTGACTAGACGGACTTTAGTCGGCAAAGTAATGTCTCTGCTTTCGAATATGCTGTCTAGGTTGCTCATAACTTTCCTTCCAAGGAGTAAGCGTCTATTAATTTCATGGCTGCAGTCACCATCTGCAGTGATTTTGGAGCCCCCCAAAATAAAGTCTGACACTGTTTCCACTGTTTCCCCTTCTATTTCCCATGAAGTGATGGGACCAGATGCCATGATCTTCGTTTTCTGAATGTTGAGCTTTAAGTCAACTTTTTCACTCTCCTCCTTCACTTTCATCAAGAGGCTTTTTAGCTCCTCTTCACTTTCTGCCATAAGGGTGGTGTTATCTGCATATCTGAGGTTATTGATATTTCTCCCAGCAATCTTGATTCCAGCTTGTGTTTCTTCCAGTCCAGCGTTTCTCATGATGTACTCTGCATAGACGTTAAATAAGCAGGGTGACAATATACAGCCTTGACGTACTCCTTTTCCTATTTGGAACCAGTCTGTTGTTCCATGTCCAGTTCAAACTGGTGCTTCCTGACCTGCATACAGATTTCTCAAGAGGCAGGTCAGGTGGTCTGGTATTCCCATCTCTTTCAGAATTTTCCACAGTTTATTGTGATCCACACAGTCAAAGGCTTTGGCATAGTCAATAAAGCAGAAATAGATGTTTTTCTGGAACTCTCTTGCTTTTTCCATGATCCAGCAGATGTTGGCAATTTGATCTCTGGTTCCTCTGCCTTTTCTAAAACCAGCTTGAACATCAGGGAGTTCACGGTTCACGTATTGCTGAAGTCTGGCTTGGAGAATTTTGAGCATTACTTTACTAGCATGTGAGATGAGTGCAATTGTGCGGTAGTTTGAGCATTCTTTTGCATTGCCTTTCTTAGGGATTGGAATGAAAACTGCCCTTTTCCAGTCCTGTGGCCACTGCTGAGTTTTCCAAACTTGCTGGCATATTGAGTGCAGCACTTTCAGAGCATTATCTTTCAGGATTTGAAACAGCTCAACTGGAATTCCATCACCTCCACTAGCTTTGTTCGTAGTGATGCTTTCTAAGGCCCACTTGACTTCACATTCCAAGATGTCTGGCTCTAATTAGTGATCACATTATCATGATTATCTGGGTCGTGAAAATCTTTTTTGTAGAGTTCTTCCGTGTATTCTTGCCACCTCTTCTTAATATCTTCTGCTTCTGTTAGGTCCAGACAACTTCTGTCCTTTATCGAGCCCATCTTTGCATGAAATGTTCCCTTGGTATCTCTAATTTTCTTGAAGAGATCTCTAGTCTTTCCCATTCTGTTCTTTTCCTCCATTGATCACTGAAGAAGGCTTTCTTATCTCTTCTTGCTATTCTTTGGAACTCTGCATTCAGATGCTTATATCTTTCCTTTTCTCCTTTGCTTTTTGCCTCTCTTCCTTTCACAGCTATTTGTAAGGCCTCCCCAGACAGCCATTTTGCTTTTTTGCATTTCTTTTCCATTGGGGATGGTCTTGATCCCTGTCTCCTGTACAATGTCACGATCCTCATTCCATAGTTCATCAGGCACTCTATCTATCAGATCTAGTCCCTTAAATCTATTTCTCACTCCCACTGTATAATCATAAAGGATTTGATTTAGGTCATACCTGAATGGTCTAGCAGTTTTCCCTACTTTTTTCAATTTGAGTCTGAATTTGGCAATAAGGAGTTCATGATCTGAGCCACAGTCAGCTCCTGGTCTTGTTTTTGTTGACTGTATAGAGCTTCTCCATCTTTGGGTGCAAAGAATATAATCAATCTGATTTCGGTGTTGACCATCTGGTGATGTCCACGTGTAGAGTCCTCTTTGTGTTGTTGGAAGAGGGTGTTTGCTATGACCAGTGCATTTTCTTGGCAAAACTCTATTAGCCTTTGCCCTGCTTCATTCTGCATTCCAAGGCCAAATTTGCCTGTTACTCCAGGTGTTTCTTGACTTCCTACTTTTGCATTCCAGTCCCCTATAATGAAAAGGACATCTTTCTTGGGTGTTAGTTCTAGAACATCTTGTAGGTCTTCATAAAACCGTTCAACTTCAGTTTCTTCAGCGTTACTGGTTGTGAGCCGGTGCACTAAAGCACAGGCGGCGAGGTCAGGGGCAGCAGCCTAGAGTGCCAGGCTGCCACGATGCAGGAACGGCGGAGAGGAGCTACACTGCGTCTGAGGTCAGTGGCGGCCAGGAGGAGACACCCCGTGTCCGAGGTCAGGGCGGCGGCCTGGAGGAGCTACCCCGTGCCTGAGGCCAGTGGTGGCCGGGAGGAGACACCCCACGTCCAAGATCAGAGGTGGCCAGGAGAAGCCACCTCACGCCCCAGGCCAGGGGCAGTGACCTTGAGGAGCCACCCAGAGCCCGAGGCCAAGGGCGGCAGCTGGGAGGAGCCACCCATGCCCGAGGCCGGCCGGGAGGAGCAGCCCGAGGAGTGGTGGCTGTGCAGGCACAGGAAGGCCTAGAGGAGCTATCCCACGTTGAAGGTCAGGAATGGCGGCGGTAAGGAGATACCCCTCATCCAAGGTAAGGAACAGTGGCTGTGCTTTGCTGGAGCAGCAGTGAAGAGATACCCCACGCCAAGGTAAGAGAAACCCAAGTAAGATGGTAAGTGTTGCAAGAGGCCATCAGAGGGCAGACACACTGATACCATACTCACAGAAAACTAGTCAATCTAATCACACTAGGACCACAGCCTTGTCTAACTCAATGAAACCAATCCATGCCTGCGGGGCAACCCAAGCCGGGTGGGTCATGGTGGAGAGGCCTGACAGAATGTGGTCCACTGGAGAAGAGAATGGCAAGCCACTTCAGTATTCTTTCCTTGAGAGCCCCATGAATAGAAGGAAAAGGCAAAATGATAGGATACCAAATGAGGAACTCCCCAGGTCATTAGGTGCCCAGTATGCTACTGGAGATCAGTGGAGAAATAACTCCAGAAAGAATGAAGGGATGGAGCCAAAGCAAAAACAATACCCAGTTATGGATGTGCCTGGTGATAGAAGCAAGATCTGATGCTGTGAAGAGCAATATTGCATAGGAACCTGGAATGTTGGGTCCATGAATCAAGGCAAATTGGAAGTGGTCAAACAAGAGACGGCAAGGGTGAAAGTCGACATTCAGTGAACTAAAATGGACTGGAATGGGTGAATTTAACTCAGATGACCATTATATCTACTACTGTGGGCAGGAATCCCTCAGAAGAAATGGAGTAGCCATCATGGTCAACAAAAGAGTTCGAAATGCAGTACTTGGATGCAATCTCAAAAACGACAGAATGATCTCTGTTCGTCTCCAAGGCAAACCATTCAATATCACAGTTATCCAAGTCTATGCCCCAACCAGTAACGCTGAAGAAACTGAAGTATTTGGGTTGGCCTTTCTGTATTCTGGCAGTTTGTGGTTCCTCTTTATTGTGAAGGTTCCTTGCTGTGGGTTTGGTTGGATGGGTGGCTTGTCATGGTTTCCTGGTTAGGGAAGCTTGTGTCGGTGTTCTGGTGGATGGAGCTGGATTTCTTCTCTCTGGAGTACAATGAAGTGTCCACTGGTGGGCTCTGAGATTTCACTGGGTTTGGTGTGACTTTGGGAGCCTGTATATTGAAACTCAGGGCTATGTTCCTTTTTTGCTGGAGAATTAGCATGGTATTTCTTGCTCTGGAACTCGCTGGCCCTTGGGTGGTGCTTGGTTTCAGTGTAAGTATGGAGGCTTTTGATGAGCTCCTATTGATAATGTTCCCTGGAGTCAGGAGTTCTCTGGTGTTCTCAGGATTTGGACTTGAGTCTCCTGTCTCTGGTTTTCAGTCTTATTCTTACAGTAGCCTCAAGACTTCTCCATCTATACAGCACCAATGATAAAACATCTAGTTTAATGATGAAAAGTTTCTCCACATTGCGGGACACCTGGAGAGGTACACAGAGTTACATGGAGAAGAGAAGAGAAGATGGAGGAGGGAGACAGAGGTGACCAGGAGGAGAAGAGGGGGAATCAAAAGGGGAGAGAGCAAGCTAGCCAGCTATCTCTTCCCTATGTGCTCTCCACAGTCTGGATCCGTCAGAGATGTTCATGGCGTTACACAGAGAAGAGAAGAGGGAGGAACCAGACAGAGGTGGCCAAGAGGATAAAAGGGTGAATCAAAGGGAGAGAGACAGATCCAGCCAGTAATCAGTTCCCTAAGTGTTCTCCACCGTCTGGAACACACAAAGAGATTCACAGAGTTGGGCAGAGAAGAGAAGGGGGAGGGAGGAGACAGAGGCAACCTGGCAGAGAAAAAGGAGTCAAAAGGGGGAGAGAGCAATCCAGCCAGTAATCTCACTCCCAAGTAAAAATGGGTACTGAAGATTGGGTTCTTAAAGGTACAAAATTGTACCCTCCTGGCGGATGTCAACCATCCAGAATCCCAAGAAGACTTGGTTAGCAACAAAGCCTACTTGCAGTTGGTAGAGGATGCCTCTCTGGGGCCAGGATTGCCCCCCTTCCAGCTGTGGCTGCCCTCACCCACCTGTCTCCGGCAGGGGATGTGCTGGTCCACAGCTGGCTAGCTCTGCTCAGTCCTTTGTTCTGTGAGTGGGCCTGGCAATGTCTTGGGTTAGGGCTTTTTGTGGGATAGCTATCTCAAGTCTGGGTTGCTATCTCAAGTAGTTCCCTCAGATTGCCCTCAGGGCATTCAGACCCAGTCCTTACCCTAAGCAATGCAGCCCACGCCTCCCTGTCCAGCCCCTTCTTGCTAGTGGTGGATGTGAGCATCTGGGCTGCTTCTCTGCTGGGAGTTGCCATTCGGCATGTAATCTGTGGGTTTTATTTATTTATTTTTCCTCCCGGTTATGTTGCCCTCTGAGATTCCAAGGGTTGCCACAGACCCGCCAGTGAGAATGTTTCCTGGTGTTTGGAAACTTCTCTTTTTAAAGACTCCCTTCCCAGGACAGATCTCCTTCCCTACCTCTTTTGTCTCTTTTTTTATCTTTTATAGTTTGTCCTACCTCCTTTCGAAGACAATGGGCTGCCTTTCTGGGTGCTTGATGTCCTCTGCCAGCATTCAGAACTTGTGTTGTGGAATTTGCTCAGCATTCAAATGTTTTTTTGATGAATTTGTGGAGGAGAAAGTGGTCTCCCTGTCCTATTCCTCCACCATCTTAGGACTGCCCCCCAGCACAGAGTTTTAAGATCCAGCAGATCCAGCTCAAATCCTACAGTCTCCCCAAAAGTTCCCAGTCCCATGCAACTGATTTCATCCTTTCCTGACATGGATCCCTTTTAACTACCATTTGTTTGACAATTAATCATGCTGACAGGAGTTCTTGTATAGTTGTTTCTATTTGTAGCATTTTGTGTGTGTGTGTGTGTGTGTGTGTGTGTGTGTGTTCAGTAGTGTCCGACTCTTTGCAACCTGTCAGGCTCCTCTGTCCATGGGATTCTCCAGTCAAGAATAACTGGAGTGAGTTGCCATGTTTATGTTTTTCTTTCACCCAAGCTCTGGATTCTATCCCTTCTACCTTCAGAATAGTCTCCTCTTTTCCTATTCAGGTATCTACTATTGCCAAAAAAATGTAAAGGTTTAACGACTAAAACCTTCCCATGTTCCTTCCACCCTACTTGACTCCTAGCTATTGTTTCATCTCTTCCTCTTCTTAACTAAATCTCTGAAAAGATTCTCCTTTTTTTCTCAGTGTCACTTATACCTCCATCTACTGCTTTATAGTTTTCCCCTCACCACTTTCCTAAAATTGTTCTCATAAAGGTCTCCGGTTACCTGTTGCTGTTGTTCAGTTGCCCAGTTGCCTATTTGCTACCAAATCCAGCAGATTCTTTAAGCTTTAATCTTTGTTTATTCAACAAATGTTATTAAATATATGCTGTGCACATGGAGCTGGAATTATGATGGTAAGAAGTACAGAAGTCCTCCTAGAGCTCAAGTTTGGCACGGAAGTCAATTAAGTAACAAGATATGGCCTTGGTTGATGGTAGCTACTCCCTCCCATCTGAACAACTCTTTGATATTGGCTTCTGAGATGCCATCTTTTCTGGACCCTCTTTACCTAATTCTGACTATATCTTAATGGCCTTTTGCTGGCCTGCTCTTCCTCTACCTGTCCCGTGAGTACAGGGGTTCCTTTCCCTCTGGTTCCTTCCTTGGCAGCCTTCTGAATCTATATCTCAAGTTTCCACATGATCTCATCCAGGTCCCTGGTTCCATCTTTGTACTACAGGCTGTAACAACCAAACCTATATCTTCAGTCCAGAGTTTTCTCCTAAGCTCCAGACTTGCTCTACTGAACAGCTTCATGTGGATGTCCACAAGTGGTCCAAAATAAACAAGTCTCAAATTGAATTATTATTTACCCTAAATTTGTTCTCCTTTGTAGTCCTTAAATTAGTACATGCTACCTTGTCATCGGCTCAGACGGTAAAGCATCTGTCTACAATGCGGGAGACCCGGGTTCGATCCCTGGGTTGGGAAGATCCCCTGGAGAAGGAAATGGCAATCCACTCCAGGACTCTTGCCTGGAAAATCCCATGGACAGAGGAGCCTGGTCAGCTACAGCCCATGGGGTCGCAAAGAGTCGGACACGACTGAGAGACTTCACTTCACTTCACTTCATCATAGCCTTAAACCTTGGCATCATCCTCAATGCCTCTGTCCTTCAAATCTCACAACCAGTTGGTCACCAAATTGTATTGATTTGCTTTGATGGGTCTCAAATGAGTCTTTATTCCTATAGCCAGTGCCTTAATTCAATCTTATAATTCCTTTGGATCCATTAGTCATACCTCCCTGCTTCTGGCCTTGATTTCTTTCAGTCAGATCCATGCATCAAGTAGATGCATCTAAAGTGGAACCCAATTATGTCACTTCCATATCTCGAATTGAATATCTTTTGATAGCTCTCCACAGATGTCCAAATAAAACTCAAAACTCACATCATGACCCATAATGCCCCAACCGCCCACCTCCTCTCTCTCTTCATCCAGAATTACTCAGTTCCTTGGATGCCTCATAGTGTCTCATATATCCTGGTATTTGTCCTTGAACCTCTTTCTACTGATCTTGCCCCCTCTTCATGGCATTCTTTAACACTCATATCACCCACTGCTCCACCTAAACAATTTCCCTGATACTTTCCTTCTCCAAGGTGAGATTAGATGTCCTTCCTCAGTACATCCATAAAATATTCCACATGTATTCTTTGTGGAACATTCATCTTTTAAAATTTTTTTATTTTAATTAATTTATTTGGCTGATCCAGGTCTTAGTTGTGGCACATGGGATCTTTAGTAGTGGCATGCAAACTCTTAGTTGCATCATGTGGGATCTAGTTTTCTGGCCAAGGGTTGGATCCAGGTCCCCTGCATTAGGAGTAGCCACGTGACCACGAGGGAAGCCCCATCAGTATTTTGGATTTTAATCATTTTAATAGGTATGTGGTATAATCACATTGTAGTTTTAATCTGCAATTTCCTAATGATATATGATGATGAGCAATTTTCATATTTTTATTAGAAATCTGTATATCTTCTATAATAACAGATTCAATTTGCTAAGATATTTTAAAGAATATTTACCTCTGTTTTCATGAAAGGTATTAGTCTATAGTCTTATTACAATGTCTGTCTGCTTTGGGTATCCTATTAATTTTGGTCTCACAGAATGAACTGGGAAGTGGTTTTTCCTTTCCAATGTTCTGGAAGAGTTTGTGTAGAATTGGCATTATTTCTTCCTTAAATGTTTGGGAGGATTCACTAATGAATCCATGTGGGTGTTCAGTTTTTTTTATGGGAATCTTTTCAACTATACATTCCATTTCTTTTATAAATATAAGGCTATTCAAACTATTTATTTCTTTTGGAGTGATTTTTGATAGTTTGTGTCTTTCATGGAATTTTGTCATAGATTTTACCCTTGGGGTTTTAAAAATTTTGCTCCCTAGGTACTCTGTGTTTATATAGGCCATTTAATTTAAAAACTATGTTGACAGTTTCTTAGAATTTTCTAAGGTTTGATTTGGAAAATTAGACTGATAGCATAACAGTGTATAAACTAGTACGGTTAAGATGTCCCTAAGAAAATGTAAAAGTAGCATTACTTGATCGTCATGGGTCACATATTTTAATATAAGTAAAAAAATTGAAATATTGATATTAGAATATCTTTAATTATAAAACATTTTTCACAACTCTATTTTGCAAATTACAATGTGAAATTTTAATAAGATTACTGAAATTTTAAGTATTTTGTTTTGGTATAAATAACTGTTAGTATTATTGTATTAATAACTATTAATAATATAAGTATTAATATTTAAGATAAGAATATTACTGATAGATTAAGCACTTCTGTTTATATAAGTCAACCTGTTTTCTTTTTTACATTTCTTGGGGTAATCATTCAACTCCTCTGGGCTTCAATTTATTCACTGATAAAAATGAGGCAATTAGACTAGATATTTTGCTAACATTTCTTCTAGAATGTTATTATTCCAGTACTTAGAACTTACCATGAAAAAAGCTTGTGATGTTAACTGTGAATCAAAGTATTTATTTTTAAAGTGCTTTAATCTAATTATGTTAGTTTAAACATAAGTATACACAGATACCTAGTAAATATTTTGTAGAGAGTGTGAAATGAGTTTTTTCCAAATTTATTTATTTGTAAGCTGCCAATTGAAAGTAATATTGTTTGGGGAAGAGAAGAAATGGGGTCACAAATAAAATTGTTACACTTCATGTTCCAAAGGAAGATAAATGCTTAATTTAAAGCTATCTATCTGGAAGCAAAGTCAGAGGGACACTTGCTTTAGTGTCAGTTCTTTTGTTTATTAATCTTACTAACAAGAAAGGTAAAATGGAATGATTTTGAAAGGATACCTTGGCACCATTGCAGCATTTGTTTAAAGTACAGGGTTAAATTGTGGGAATTTAAGTTCTTCAGGAATTCTGGAAATCAAGTTTGTTTTGGGGAAGAACTTGATCAGAAACAAAACAGTTTTTGCTGAATGTTACATTGTCTGGGCACTCTTCACCAGCACATGGACACAATTTATTCTTTGATGAGAGCCATGCTCTAGTTCAGATAAAATGTTTCACAGAGGATCTTGGTAGAATATATTTAAAAGGAAACCTTTAAAAATCATATTATGATTATAACATACTGTATAAAGATATAGATTGGTGATGGACAGGGAGGCCTGGAGTGCTGCGATTCATGGGGTCGCAAAAAGTCAGACACGACTGAGCGAATGAACTGAACTGAAGTCATTGTTTCTCCTTTGCTCATTCTTGGAAGATTTTTAAAACTAAAAATTAAAAATTTTAATGAAAAGGTTCTGGAAATCTTGAGGGTGGCTTACTATTCAGTTTGTCTTTCTATCCCAGAAGAAAATTATTCATTTTAAATAAAGGTAAGTTCAGGTTGAGCTTCCCAGGTAGTGCTAGGGGCAAAGAACCTACCAGTCAATGCAGGAGATGTAAGAGACATGGGTTCAATCCCTGGCTAGGGAAGATCCCTGGAGGAGGGCATGGTAACCCACTCCAGTATTCTTGCCTGGAGAATCCCATGCATGGATAGAGGAGCCTGGTGAGCAACAGTCCATATGGTCGCACAGAGTCAGACACGATTGAAGCAACTTAGCCCACACACAGGTTCAGGTCAGTTTGGTGTTTTGGAAGCTGTAGTGGATGCTTCTGGTAGTGCCTTGAAACACCTCCCCCAGGCCCATGTTAGACTTCAGCCACAGGTAGTGGACAGTTCACCTCAACCTCAGACTCACCTCTCACTGACAACCACCCCCCTCAAATGAATGCCTCATCTCTCCACTTCCCAACAGTGTCCTTTTCCAGGTCATGGGAGCCCTTGAGGCCTAAAGGCAAATGTATCCCCAAAGTGGAGAGGAGAAATGTCCTCAACTAATGGGTCCAGACTAGTGAATATACAATCCAACCTCTAGTTCTTCTGGTGGACAGTTCTGAGAAGCACCTGCTCATTTCTAAAGGGGTGCTGGGCATGTCCCTGGTGGCTCAGTGGTAAAGAATCCACCTGCCAATGCAGAAGTGGATTTGATCCCTGATCTGGGGAGATCCCACATGCTGTGGAGCAACTAAGCCCCATGCACCACAACTACTGAGCCTGTGCTCTAGAACCTGGGAGCCACAACTACTGAAACCCGAGTTTCCTAGAGCCTGCGCTCCTCAACAAGAGAGGCCACAGCAAGGAGAAGCCCACGCATCACAACTAGAGAGTAGCCCCCACTCACTGCAACTAGATGAAAGCCCAGGCAGCAACGAAGAGCCAGCACAGCCAATATATAAATAAATAGGTCCTTGTCCTGGAATCACGTCCCAAACACTCCCAACAGATATCTTGATAATACATCCTTGTGTTACATTTTCTTCCCTCTCTCATTCTTCCTGCTCTCCTACTCCCTAGGATTAATTCCCAGATCAACTACTTGTACCCAAATGTTTGTCTCAAGGTCTGTTTTGGAGGACTATAACACACGACTTTGGTTTGAGAGTGATCCTCACAACAGACCATGAGGATGGGATTCTGGAATGGGATCACTTACCTCACTGATAGGATAAGCAGGGTGGTGGTAATCCCTGGCCTGCATCTCAATTCCTGGGAATCTCACCTGGGATGGAATGAAACAAGAAGAAATGGGTTATCCAGTATCTCTGTCCCTAGAATGTTTTGGGGGTAAAGGACTGTGGAATTTGTTAGCATTTGTTAACTGTCTTGGAAGCCTTGCAAAAAGAAAGTAACAAATTCTGATCAGCCAACTGTCAAATTAGGGCACACTGAAAGCCAGAAGGTTACCTTGGCAGTGTTTAGAGTGACCAATATCTCCTTAGCCATAGGACTTCCATAGTGATAATCAGGCTCAGAGTGTAATTTTAAGGGTGGCAGAGCTGCAAAGGAGATGAAATTTGCAGCTTGCACAAGTCTCCTTTGCAAGTATCATAGCTCTGATAGCAAAGGACAGGGACTGACGCTTGGGTTAAGACGATTTTGGGAGATGTGCTTGAACAGCTTGAATTCCTGGTTTTCTCTGAATCTTCCACACCAGACAAAGCAGCTCTTTCTTCCTCTCTAGAGAAGAGCAGCCTCCCCTTAGCTGGAGACTATACAGTGGCCACCTGAAGTAGATGTCTTATAAGATGACTCTGATGACCTCAAAAGTGGACTATTTTCCTCCCATTGCCATGAGAAGAATAACTAATGCCAGATCTGAGCTGAGAGAGAAAACATAGTTCTTGATTTGGGAACAGATAGCTTTTACTGAAAGAACTGTAGGAACTGGCTAATAATTACTGGCAGGAGTTTGGAGAACATGTGTGGGAACAGATCTTGAATGTGCTGGACCAGAGTGGCAGAATACAAGACTGGATAGAGGAGAGTTTATTGATATGGGAACACTCTCTTATGATTTAAGATTTAACAACCTGGCAAGGACAGTAGGTGCTAACAGGGTATTGGAATGACTTCTTGAAATTTGGTGGCCTACACCAAATGAGATGGAGATGCTGGAATTGCCTTGTCAAAGTACTAAAGAAGAGGCAGGAATGTTAGAATGGATTTATGTCATGTGTTGAGAAAACTGGCCTACTGTTTTCCCAGGAAGAGCCCAGAGACTACTCTGTTTACTAAGGCATTAAAGACCGTATTAATGAGAATGGCAACAATATCATTGAGAAAATTAGAATTATCTAGACCGGAATTCACAGTTGGAAATGATGTCACAAAATTGGGCTCTCTTGCATTAATTGAGATGATAGAGTAATGGCAGGGGGCAGGTAGTATCCCAAATATCTCTGGCAAAGTAGCAGCAAAGCTGAAGGGGCAACTGAGGTTCCTTGATGTGTAGGGAGCACAGTGTACCTCATGTTCAAGGTGGAAGGCAGTAGACTAGAGTGTAGTTTTACTTATAAAACCCAAAAAAGCAAGAGCTGGTTAGCAGAAAATTGATGTCAACTGTTATATAATGGAAAAGTGTTATCCTATAACTATTATTTTATGTCCATCGGTTGAAAAGGTGGCCAGTGCTCTTTGAAGGATGCTATCTAAGCCACTACAAATATATAGAATAAACATTTGCCCACTTTCTCTAGAGTACCATAAACAACTTATCAAAGTAACTTTACAATGCAATCATTTCAAAGGTAGTTGGATAAGAGGGCTGAATTGACTTGATACCAAGTGATCTAAAATGTCATGTCCCACACTTAAGAGTGGGAACTTACAGATGCCAGGTAATAAATGAAATCCCAGATGGGTCCCTGTAGCAGTCAGATGGGTCCCTGAAATTTTCTTAACAGTTTTACATTGGTTCCCTGCCATGTGGAATAAAATCCATATGGTGGGGAGGATCAGGCAGAAATCTCTAAAATTGTACTCCTTTCCCCCAGGTAAGATAGTAATACAAAACCAATATTGCAGTCTGAGTAGAACTGCAGAGATGGGCACCACCTTCAAAGACGTAAAGAATGCAGAGGTGGCACCTTCTGCATTCACCTGTAAGGCCCCTGCTCAAACCACAAGCATCATGGTAGGAGACAGCTGACTACCATAAACTCAACAAAGTGTCAGAACTGATCGTGGCTGCCATGACAGTTAATATACTTTTTTCTGGAATGTATCAGTGCAAGCTCTGGCATGGCATGTGGTTGCTGAGACAAACTTTTTTTTTTTTTCCAATCATTAAGAACATCAAAAGTGCTTATATTAACATAGGAAGGATAGCACAATGTATGTTAACGTATTGTCACTCTACTCTTCTCTCTTCCACAGGGAAGTCTGCAGGTATCTTGTTCATCTTGTTATTCCACAGAACCTCATTCTGTTCCCCTATGCTGATAAATCAGGCTAATCAGATCTGGTGAAAAGGAAGTGGAAAAGACTCCTGGTGCTCTATAAGACACACACAAGCCGGAGAATGGAAGATTCAGACCCTGCAGGTTTTTGGGGTCCAATGGTCTGGAGGATGCTGGGACATGCCCTCCAAGTTAAGGATAAGTTATTGAACTTGAACCCTCTACCATTAAGATGGTAACTTTGACTCTTGAAGTTAAATGCTGCTCTCACTCAATATTTGGGGAAGAGTGGAAGCTTCTCATTTGAAGTGGGACTCAGAGCAAGAGAGAGTACTCTGCTGCAGGCTCAGGCTGTGATGCAAGTGGCTCTCCTGCTCAGGCTATATGACAGATTATCAATGCTACAAATATATGTGGTAGGACATTTTATGGCATCTCTGACAAGCTCCAATGGAAGACTAACAGTACAGCCATTAGGTTCTGGAATAAAGGCCTGCCCTCTCATTGTTTGAAAAGCAACCCTTGGCATGCCTCTGTGCCTAACAGACTCTCAGAATCTGCTCCCATATGACATCAAGTTATGAACCAGAGCTACCCATCATGAGCTAGGTGTCAGGTTCATCAAATCATAAGGTCAGATAGTAACAGTAACAATCCATTATTTGATGCAAATGATACATCTGGGATCAAGCCTGAGTAAGTCCAGAGGGCACATGTAAGTTACATAGACAGTAGCCTAGGTTCCTGTATCATTTACTTCTCATGCAGTGATGTAGCTCCTTAACCTACTCCTGTGATCCATGGAGAATCCCCTATGGTCGGTTGTATCAGTATTTATTGCTGCAATAATATTTTGTAATAACCAAAAAAATCTTTGATACTCAACCATGAGCATTCATTATTGAGGAGTCAAGGGCCAGCTGGGAATTGCCTAGGGAGATTTTCTGATCTTGGCTGGGCTTTCTCACATCCTGGGATTAGCTGCTAAGTCACTAGAATAACTTAGTTCTGCTCCACACATCTTTCTCCATCAGATTATCCCAGTCATGTTTCCATATCAGTGGCAGAAGCATGAGAGAAGGCAGACCAATCACTCAAGTATTTTTCAAGTTTTTGCTTGGATCAGATTTATTAACATTCTATTTATTGACCCAAAGAAATCACATGTCTAAGTTCAAAGTCTCAAGTGAGGCAGAATGTTCCACCCAGAAAGCAAAGGCAATGGAATTTTATGAGAAAGGGCATGGAGACAGGGAGAAGTAAAGAAGTAAGGGTACTGCTGAGGTATTAAATAGCAGATGGCAGAGAAGGAAAATTTGGGCCTTGTTCCTGGGTGGACCAGTTTGATACCTTGGTGTGAGTCAAAAATGGCTGGTTTTCACACTTAGCCTCTCTCAGAGGTGGCTAGGATTAGTGATTGGGAAAAAATCTTCCTGACAGACACAGCTTCAGATAGTGTACTTGGGTCATTCACGGTGATGGAGAAAGATGTGGCCTGAGTTAAGGATAAATATGAATTTTTCTATACCTTTTTAAAGGAAAGTGTGTAGATTTTTGTATCATGGAATGTCAACAAAAGAGTACTCAGCTGAGGAGGCAAAGATTAGGTGGACAGGATGATTCTTTCAGTAGATTTCAGCCAGCCTTGTCCTTGACCACTCGAGGCTTCCATAATAAACCCATTAAGTGAAATAAGTGTGATGGTAGAGACAGAGGTTATGCATGAATCCAACAACTTGGGCTTTCTCTAAGGCTAAGCCAGGCTTCAGCAATACGTGAACCATGAACTTCCAGATGTTCAAGCTGGTTTTAGAAACGGCAGAGGAACCAGAGATCAAATTGCCGACATCCGCTGGATCATCGAAAAAGCAGGAGAGCTCCAGAAAAACATCTATTTCTGCTTTATTGACTATGCCAAAGCCTTTGACTGTGTGGATCACAATAAACTGTGGAAAATTCTGAGAGAGATGGGAATACCAGAGCACCTGACCTGCCTCTTGAGAAATCTGTATGCAGGTCAGGAAGCAACAGTTAGAACTGGACATGAACAACAGACTGGTTCCAAATTGGGAAAGGAGTGCATCAAGGCTGTATATTGTCACCCTGCTTATTTAACTTACAAACAGAGTACATCATGAGAAACACTGGGCTGGAAGAAGCACAAGCTGGAATCAAGATTGCTGGGAGAAATATCAATAACCTCAGATATGCAGATAACACCACCCTTATGGCAGAAAGTGAAGAGGAACTACAAAGCCTCTTGATGAAAGCGAAAGAGGAGAGTGAAAAAGTTGGCTTAAAGCTCAACTTTCAGAAAATGAAGATCATGGCATCTGGTCCCATCACTTCATGGGAAATAGAAGGGGAAATAGTGGAAACAGTGTCAGACTTCATTTTTTTGGGCTCCAAAATCACTGCAGATGGTGACTGCAGCCATGAAATTAAAAGAGGCTTCCTCCTTGGAAGAAAAGTTATGACCAACCTAGATAGCATATTTAAAAGCAGAGACATTACTTTGCCAACAAAGGTCCATTTAGTCAAGGCTATGGTTTTTCCACGTATGGATGTGAGAGTTGGACTGTGAAGAAAGCTGAGCACCAAAGAATTGATGCTTTTGTTGAACTGTGGTGTTGGAGAAGACTCTTGAGAGTCCCTTGGACTGCAAGGAGATCCAACCAGTCCATCCTAAAGGAGACCAGCCCTGGGTGTTCTTTGGAAGGAATGATGCTAAAGCTGAAGCTCCAGTACTTTGGCCACCTCATGTGAAGAGCTGACTCATTGGAAAAGACTCTGATGCTGGGAGGGATTTGGGGCAGGAGGAAAAGGGGATGACAGAGGATGAGATGGCTGGATGGCATCACCGACTCAATGGACCTGAGTTTGAGTGAACTCTGAGAGATGGTGATGGACAGGGAGGCCTGGCATACTGTGATTCATCGGGTCGCAAAGAGTCAGACGCGACTGAGCGACTGAACTGAACTGAATTGAACTGAATGTAGTTATGCCACTATTGAATATGTGACCTGTCAGCAGCAGAGACCAGTGATTTTATAACACTCCAGAAGATAAATTAGTCACTACGGAGCAAGTTATTTGCATTAATTTTCTTCCATCTTGGAGGAGGAAGCAATTCTCTCCCATTGTAATTAATTTGTATTCTTGTTTTCCCTTTCATCAGTCCCTCTGTCATCATAACCTGATAGTCTACAGAATGACTATTACCAACATGGTATCTTGCATTACCTCACCTCAGATCAAGGAACTATTTTGTGGCAAATGAAGAGCAACATCAATTACTGGATCCATGATCCTAACATATACAGCATTATCTGGAAGCAGTCAAAAAGGAACCACAAAATGAACTATTGCAGCGTCTTCTTAGATACCAGCTTGGAGACGGCAGCCTGCAGGGTTGGGGTGCTGTTTCTCAGGATGGGATACATGCACTGTACCAAAAGCCAGTATGTGATTCCACGTCCCCAGCTGCTAGGATTCATGCAGCGAAGAGCCAAGGGGATAGAAAGAGGACTGACCCTCCAGCATTCTCAGTGACCTACAGGCATAATGGTGCTTCCCACCCTTACCACCTTGGAGGTTACCTTGACCTTGGGATTGGAGGTTATTTCCAGGGGAACAGGAAAAAGCTAGCACATTTCTATCAAGAAGCACAGTAAGATTTAAACAAAACTGCTGCCAACTGATCCTGCTGGACTGCTCATGTCTCTGGGGCAACAAGCAAAAAAAAAAAAACAGGGAGTTAATGTGTTGGTTAACGAGGAGCTAAGATTGTAACTACAAAATGAAACAAGGAAGATGTATCTGGAACTCATGCAATTCAGTGATTTGCCTGATTCCTGATGCTTCCATGCCTGGTGTGAACAGCAAACAGACAAATGTGGTAACTGTAAAGGGGCACAGTAACCAAGGCCCTAGATCTCTGAAAGGATGAAGGTCTGGGTCACTCTACCAGGCAGCTAAACTAGACCTGCTGAATTTCTGGAAGACAGCAAGCAAAGTCTCAAATTGGTAGTGCAGGAAGGAGATGATGAATATGAGTTTTGGTCTTTGGTTCAGTTGTAGCAACAGGAACTATAGCTTGTCTCACTAATCCTCCTGGGTAGTCTTCAATAGACTGTGACTGCTCATCACTTTGAAGATATGGTGATGGGTAGACTTAACATGGGACTCGACTCTGAATAGGCAAGGGGTAGACAGCAGAAAACACTTCTTTCGTCCCACATCACATCCTTTTGTCAGCTTCTGTCATCAGCTCACTCTGAACCACACTGAAACTACCTACAATTTAATTTCTATCTGATGACAAATATCTGACTTTGATGGTATATCTAACTAATGCATAAGCTGTGAAAAGCTTTACATGCTAATAAATACTACCAGTAAGTTCCAGACCCACAATAAACGTGATATATAAGCTTCCAGTTGTCACAAAAAATTTCAATCCAGTATTAATTTCTGACAGAAATTTAACAACTCTTATGATACAAGTGTACATAATACTTATCATGCTAAAGTATTAACAAAAATTGAATCATTCACTTTGCCAAATTCACTTTTTTTTTTTTTTGCATTGAGTCTATTTTTGAACACTAACCTCACACTGACTTCATTCTACATGCTCCTTTGCATCTCTGAAATACTCCATCTTAGTACTTTATTTAGGCTATTCTATTTCTCAGCAGGGACCTTTATTTTGGTAACAAGACATACTGCCAGCTTATTATAAATGCTTTATTTATTTATTTTTTAACACAGAGGAAGCTTGGTGGCAGATCTGTAGCCACTTGATGTTTTTATAACTAAGAATTACAGTTCATGCTGTCTTATACAATGTAAAGGTGTACTAACACGTGTATATGTAATTGTTATGAAAATTAAGCTTAGTCACTAAAAGAAGATTCGCTATCTGAACTTTCTTCTGTGTTTTTTTCACCTTCACCATCAGGCACTGGAGCATCTGGCCTCCTGAAAGAGAAGGAAAAAAAAAAAGAAGAAGAAATTTAACGGTTTTTCCAGTTGAAAAAAAAATCACTAACTGTAAATTAGGTTCATCCTAGAATATTGCTGCTAATAAATCTGCCAAGTCTGCGTCCTTAACTGAGAGCCCCCTGCTCTCTACCACAGCATGCTTCTCGCAGGCTTCTCCAGTACCATGGGGATTCAGTGCCATTCCTGTACAGGCCATGGCACCACTTCCTCCTGCCAGTCCTTACACAGTGTGCTGCTTCAGCACTTTCTGCTTCTCATTACCACGGAGACCCAATGACAGACAGAGATGTGATCTGGAGAGGCTGGCATGACCAGTGCTAAATCCTTGCAGCCTCCAAGTGTCTGTAAGGTACAGAGAGAGAAAAGCTAGAAGTGGGGGAAAAAAAAGAAAACCTTCATGTTCAGGAAAGCTGAAGGGAGTAATTTAAAAATGGAAGAGATTTCAAGAACGGCCAGTAAGAAACACAGACAATACAGAAATCTTGTAGGGGAGGAGAGTGACTGTTCAAAGGTGGTTCTTAATGTCTGCTGAGTGTTTTCACTTATATGCTTTATCATCAGATAAACATAAGAAGAATTAGTTCATAAAAATAATGTCTTTTATTGGTGTCATTGAAAACAGTCAACTTGATAAGTTCCATAGTGTTTGTTAATAAATCATTTAATCAATGTGGCAGCACTATCACTCAGCACCTATTCACTCTAACCAAGAAAGCAAATTAAGCAAAGTATACCTGGGGGAAACTAAGAGGGAAAGGAAGACTAATACAGCGGCTCTGTTTCAGTAATTAAAAGCTACAAAACTTATTTTTCTCTCAGGCTCCTTGATTCTTAATAAGATTTAAGATACCAACAAACAAAACTCTTCTTTGCCACAAATATAATAATTATTGCTAAAATAAAATGTATAGTCTCCTACTAACTTATTATGAATTATGTTATTAGTTATTATGAATTATGGCCAAATTCTGACTTAGTTTTTAATACCATGTGTGTTGTGCTATGAAACAGAAGAAATGCTGGCACTGCTCCTTAGCAATGGGTCAAATATAAACCCCTTTGCTCTGCTGTACAATTTTAGATTATGGGGGGGCAGTCCTAAGATGGTGGAGGAATAGGACAGGGAGACCACTTTCTCCCCCACAAATTCATTGAAAGATAATTTGAACGCTGAGCAAATTCCACAAAACAACTTCTGAACATTGGCAGAGGACACCAGGCACCCAGAAAGGCAGCCCGTTGTCTTCAAAAGGAGGTAGGACAGAATATAAAAGATAAAAAGAGAGACAAAAGAGTTAGGGATGGAGACCTGTTCCGGGGAGGGAGTCCTAAAAGAGGAGAAGTTTCCAAACATCAGAAAACCCTCTCCCTGGCAGGTCTGTGGGGAGTTTTGGAATCTCAGAGGGCAACATAACTGGGAGGAAAAATGAATAAAACCCACAGATTACGTGCCTAACGGCAACTCCCAGCGGAGAAGTAGCCTAGATACTCGCATCTGCCACCAGCAAGGGGGTGCTGAACAGGTTTAGGGTAGGGACTGAGCCTGAATGCCCTGAGGGCAATGTGAAGGAGCTAACGTGAGATAGCAATGCAAACAGCGTGACAGCCAGAGAGAGAGAGGGAAAAAAGAGAGAACTTTCCCGTGAAAAGCTCTAACCTAAGGCACTGCCGGCCCGGTCACAGAACAAAGGACTGAGCTAATACCACAGGAGAGCTAGCCGTCTTTGGACTGGCCCATTGCCTGCTGGAGGCAGGGAGGCAGGCGGGTAATAGCCAGAGCCAGAAAGGAGCAATCTCGGCCCCAGAGACGGCATCGTCTACCAAACTGTGAGCAGGCTCCCAGTTGCTAACCAAGTCTTCCTGGGATCCTGGACGGTTGACATCCGCCAGGAAGGTCACAGCCAGAGATCAGTTCCCCAGAGGAGACACACAGCACACTTGAGGTGGTGCTCCGGCTGTGCGCCCAGGAAACCGAGCGGCTGGGACTGGGGAGGAGATAAGACGCCCCGCCCCACCTGGGGAGAGTGCGCTCGCCAAGCACCTGGTCACCTGAGCTGCTTGGACCTAGGAAAGGCACAAAATGCAGGCCCAACTGAGTCTCCGCCTTTGTGGAGTACCCGAGAACCTGAACCTGAGCCTGGGCGGCTTAGACCTGGGAAGTGCACGCAACCCAGGGCCCGCTTTAGACAGTTCGCCTGCAGAGCAACCTGGAGTCTGAGCAGTGTAGATTGGGAAAGCACACATGCCGTGAGCTGGGGCAAACCCAGTGTGGCCGTGACAATGCGAGCACTCCCCACACACACCAGTGATATTTGTTTACAGTGTTCCTCCCTCCCCACAGGATGACTGAACAAGTGAGCCTAAATAAGTGATCACCACCACCCCCTTGTGTCAGGGTGGAAATTGGACACCGGAGACTTGCAAACAGAAGAAGCCAAAATAAACAGAGGGAACCGCTTTGGAAGTGACAGGTTCAACAGATTAAAACCCTGTAGTTAGCACCAACTACACTGGAAGGGACTTATAGACCTTGAGAAGTATAAGTTGGAACAAGGAACTATCTGAAACTGAACTGACCCCACACTGCCCACAACAGCTCCAGAGAAATTCCTAGATACATTTTTCTATTTTCATTTTTTTAATTAAAAAAATTGTAAGTCCTTTATTACTCCTTTAATTTTCATTTTATAACCTACTATTACCTTTCAAGAAAAAAGGACCCTATTTTTAAAGCAAATTTCATCTATTTTTTTAATATAATTTTTGTGATTTTGCTTTTTTAATATTGTATTTTTGAGAGTCTAACCTCTACTCTTGGAGAAGGCAATGGCACCCCACTCCAGTACTCTTGCCTGGAAAATCCCATGGATGGAGGAGCCTGGTAGGCTGCAGTCCATGGGGTTGCTAGGAGTCGGACATGACTGAATGACTTCACTTTCACTTTCCACTTTCATGCACTGGAGAAGGAAATGGCAACCCACTCCAGTGTTCTTGCCTGGAGAATCCCAGGGACGGCGGAGCCTGGTGGGCTGCCGTCTATGGGGTCGCACAGAGTCGGACACTACTGACGTGACTTAGCAGCAGCAGCAACCTCTACTCTAGATTTTTAATCTTTGCTTTTTGGTATTTGTTATCAATTTTGTACCTTTAAGAATCCAATTTTCAGTACCCATTTTTACTTAGGAGTGTGATTACTGGCTTGATTGCCCTCTCCCCCTTTTGACTCTTTTTCTCCCCTAGGTCACCTCTATCTCCTCCCTCCCCCCTTCTCTTCTCTATTCAACTCTGAATTTCTTTGGGTATTCCGGGGTGTGGAGAACACTTAGGGAACTGATTACTGGCTAGGTCTGTCTCTCTCTTTTGACCCCCTCTCTTCTCATCCTGTTCACCTCTATCTCCTTACTCCCTCTTCTCTTCTCTATATAACTCCGTAAACCTCTCTGGGTGTTCCAGGCGGTGGAGAACACATAGGGATTTGATTACTGGCTAGATTGCTCTCTCCCCTTTTGATTCCCTTCTCCTCCTCCTGGTCACCTTTATCTTCCTCCTCCCTCTTCTCTTCTCCATGTAACTCAGCGAACCTTTCTGGGTGTCCCTCACTATGGAGAATCTTTTCTACATTAACCTAGATATTTTATCATCAGTGCTTATGAATGGAGAAGTCTTGAGGCTACTGTAAGAATAAGACTGAAAACAAGAGGCAGGAGATTAAACCCCAAACCTGAGAACACTAGAGAACTCCTGACTCCACGGAACATTAATCAATAAGAACTCATCCAAAAGCCTCCATACCTACACTGAAACCAAGCTGCACCCAAGAACCAACAAGTTCCAGAGCAAGACATACCATGCACATTCTCCAGCAACACAGGAACATAGCCCTGAGCTTTAATATACAGGCTGCTGAAAGCCACACCAAACCCAAGACATCTTAAAACTCACTACTGGACACTTCATTGCACTCCAGAGAGAAGAAATCCAGCTCCGCCCACCAGAACACCAACACAAGCTTCCCTAACCAGGAAACCTTGACAAGCCACTCATCCAACCCCACCCACAAGGAGAAACCTCCACAATAAAGAAGAACCATGAACTGCCAGAATACAGAAAGACCACCCCAAACACAGGCAATCTAAACAAGATGAAAAGGCAGAGAAATACTCAGCAGGTAAAGGAACATGATAAATGCCCACTGAATCAAACAAAAGAGGAGATAGGGAGTCTACCTGAAAAAGAATTCAGAATAATGATAGTAAAAATGATCCAAAATCTTGAAAACAAAATGGGAGTTACAGATAAATAGCCTGGAGACAAGGATTGAGAAGATGCAAGAAAGGTTTAACAAGGACCTAGAAGAAATAAAAAAGTCAATCAATAATGAATAATGCAATAAATGAGATCAAAAACACTCTGGAGGGAACGAATAGTAGAATAACTGTGGCAGAAGATAGGATAAGTGAGGTGGAAGATACAATGGTGGAAATAAATGAAGCAGAGAGGAAAAAAGAATTAAAAGAAATGAGGACAATCTCAGAGACCTTTGGGACAATGTCAAACACCCCAACATTCGAATCATAGGAGTCCCAAAAGAAGAAGACAAAAAGAAAGACCATAAGAAAATACTTGAGGAGATAATAGTTGAAAACTTCCCTACAATGGGGAAGGAAATAGCCACCCAAGTCCAAGAAACCCAGAGAGTTCCAAAAGGTTAAACCAAAGGCGAATCACCCAAGACACATATTAATCAAATCAACAAAGATCAAACACAAAGAACAAATATTAAAAGCAGCAAGGGAAAAACAACAAATAACACACAAGGGGATCCACTTAAGGATAACAGCTGATCTTTCAACAGAAACTCTTCAGGCCAGGAGGGAATGGCAGGACATAGTTAAAGTGATGAAAGAGAGAAACCTACAGCCCAGATTACTGTACCCAGCAAGGATCTCACTCAATTATGAAGGAGAAATCAAAAGCTTTACAGACAAGCAAAAGCTGAGAGAATTCAGCACCACCAAAACAGCTCTCCAACAAATGCTAAAGGATCTTCTCTGGACAGGAAACACAGAAAGGGTATGTAAACTCAAACCCAAAAAATAAAGTAAATGGCAACGGGATCATACTCATCAATAATTACCTTAAATGTAAATGGGTTGAATGCCCCAACCAAAAGACAAAGACTGGCTGAATGGATACAAAAACAAGACCCCTACATATGCTGTCTACAAGAGATCCACCTCAAAATAAGGGACACATACAGACTGAAAGTGAAGGGCTGGAAATAGATATTTCACACAAATGGAGACCAAAAGAAAGCAGGAGTAGCAATACTCATATCAGATAAAACAGACTCTGATGTAAAGTCTGTGAAATGAGACAAAGAAGGATACTACATAATGATCAAAGGATCAATCCAAGAAGAAGATATAACAATTATAAATATATATGCACCCAACATAGGAGCACTGCAATATGTAAGGCAAATGCTAATGAGTATGAAAGGGGAAATTAATAGTAACACAATAATAGTGGGAGACTTTAATACCCCACTCACACCTATGGACAGATCAACTAAACAGAAAATTAACAAGGAAACACAAACTTTAAATGATACAATAGACCAGTTAGATCTAATTGATATCTATAGGACATTTCACCCCAAAAGAATGAATTTCATCTTTTTCTCAAGTGCACAGGGAACCTTCTCCAGGATACAACACATCCTGGGCCATAAATCTAGCCTTGGTAAATTGAAAAAAACTGAAATCATTCCAAGCATCTTATCTGATCACAATGCAGAAGATTAGATGTCAAGTACAGAGAAAAAACTGTTAAAAATTCCAACACATGGAGGCTATCCAATATGCTTCTGAATAACCAACAAATCACAGAAAAAATAAAAAAAAAGAAATAAAAATCAGTATAGAAATGAACAAAATTAAAAACACAATAACCCAAAACCTATGGGACTCAGTAAGAGCAGTGCTAAGTTCAAAGCAATACAAGCTTACCTCAGGAAACAAGAAAAAAGTCAAGCAAATAACCTAACTCTACACCTAAAGCAACTAGAAAGGGAAGAAATGAAGAACCCCAGGGTTAGCAGACGGAAAGAAATCATAAAAATCAGGGCAGAAATAAATGCAAAAGAAGCAAAAGAGACCATAGCAAAAATCAACAAAGCCAAAAGCTTATTCTTTGAGAAGATAAATAAAACTGACAAACCATTAGCCAGACTCATCAAGAAACAAAGGGAGTAGAATCAGATCAACAAAATTAGAAATGAAAGTGGAGAAATCACAACAGACAACAATGAAAGACAAAGGATCATAAGAGAATACTATCAGCAACTATATGCCAATAAAATGGACGGCTTGGAAGCAATGGACAAATTCTTAGAAAAGTATAACTTTCCAAAACTAAACCAGGAAGAAATAGAAAATCTTAACAGACCCATCACAAGCACAGAAATTGAAACTATAATCAGAAATCTTCCAGCAAACAAAAGCCCAGGACCAGACAGCTTCACAGCTGAATTCTACCAAAAATTTAGAGAAGAGCTAACACCTATCCTACTCAAACTCTTCCAGAAATTGCAGAGGAAGGTAAACTTCCAAACTCACTCCATGAGGCCACCATCACCCTAATACCAAAACCTGACAAAGATGCCACAAAAAAAAGAAAACTACAGCCCAATATCACTGATGAACACAGACGCAAAAATCCTTAACAAAATCCTAGCAAACCGTATTCAACAACATATTAAAAAGATCATACATCATGCCCAAGTGGGCTTTATCCCAGGGATGCAAGGATTCTTTAATATCCACAAATCAATCAATATAAAACACCACATTAACAAATTAAAAGATAAAAACAATATGATTATCTCAATAGATGCAGAGAAAGCCTTTGACAAAATTCAACATCCATTTATGATAAAAAACCCTCCAGAAAGCAGGAATAGAAGGAACATCAGTTCAGTTCAGTTCAGTCGCTCACTCGTGTCTGACTCTTTGCGACCCCATGAATCGCAGCATGCCAGGCCTCCCTGTCCATCACCAACTCCTGGAGTTTACCCAAACTCATGTCCATCAAGTCGGTGATGCCATCCCTCAACACAATAAAAGCTATATATGGCAAACCCACAACAAACATTATCCTCAAAGGTTAAAAAATTCAAAGCATTTCCCCTAAAGTCAGGAACAAGACAAGGGTGCCCACTCTCACCACTACTATTCAACATAGTGTTGAAGTTTTAGCCACAGCAATCAGAGAAGAAAAAGAAATAAAAGGAATCCAGATTCAAAAAAAAGTAAAACTCTGTTTGCAGATGACATGATCCTCTACATAGAAAACCCTCAAGACTCCAACAGAAAATTACTAGAGCTAATCAATGAATATAGTAAAGTTGCAGGATATAAAATTAACACACAGAAATCCCTTGCATTCCTATACACTAACAATGAGAAAACAGAGAAACTAAGGAAACAATTCCATTCACCATTGCAACAAAAAGAATAAAATACTTGGGACTATATCTACCTAAAGAAACAAAAGGCCTATATATAGAAAACTATAAAACACTGATGAAAGAAGTCAAAGAAGACACAAATAGATGGAGAAATATACCATGTTCATGGATTGGAAGAATCAATATAGTGAAAATGAGTATACTACCCAAAGCAATCTATAGATTCAATGCAATCCCTATCAAGCCACCAATGGTTTTTTCCACAGAACCAGAACAAATAATTTCACAATTCGAATGGAAATATGGACCTGGAGGAATCAACACTATGGTACTGGCACAAAGACAGAAATATAGATCAATGGAACAAAATAGAAAGCCCAGAGATAAATCCATGCACCTATGGACACCTTATCTTTGACAAAGGAGGCAAGAATATACAATGGAGAAAAGACAATCTCTTGAACAAGCAGTGCTGGGAAAACTGGTCAACCACTTGTAAAAGAATGAAACGAGAACACTTTCTAACACCATACACAAAAATAAACTCAAAATGGATTAAAGATCTAAACATAAGACCAGAAACTATAAAACTCCTTGAGGAAAACATAGGCAAGACACTCTCTGACATAAATCACAGCAGGATTCCCTATGACTCACCTCCCTGAGTAATGGAAATAAATGTAAAATTAAACAAATAGGACCTAATTAAACTTAAAAGTTTTTGCACAATGAAGGAAACTATAAGCAAGGTGAAAAGACAGCCTTCAGAATGGGCGAAAATAATAGCAAACAAAGCAACTGACAAAAAATTAATCTCAAAAATATATAAGCAGCTTCTGCAGCTCAATTCCAGAAAAATATACAACCCAATCAAAAAACGGGCAAGAGAACCAAACAGACATTTCTCTAAAGAAGACATACAGATGGCTAACAAACACAGGAAAAAATGCTCAACATCACTCATTATCAGAGAAATGCAAATCAAAACCACAATGAGGTACCATCTCACTCACGCTGGTCAGAATGGCTGCGATCCAAAAGTCTACAAGCAATAAATGCTGGAGAGGGTGTGGAGAAAAGGGAACCCTCTTACACTGTTGGTGGGAATGCAAACTAGTACAGCCACTATGGAGAACAGTGTGGAGATTCCTTAAAAAACTGGAAATAGAACTGCCGTATGACCCAGCAATCTCACTGCTGGGCATACGCACCGAGGAAACAAGAACTGAAAGAGACACGTGTACCCCAGTGTTCATCGCAGCACTGTTTATAATAGCCAGGACATGGAAGCAACCTAGATGTCCATCAGCAGACAAATGGGTAAGAAAGTTGTGGTACATAAACACAATGGAATATTACTCAGCCATTAAAAAGAATACATTTGAATCAGTTCTAATGAGGTGGATGAAACTGGAGCCTATTATACAGAGTGAAGTAAGTCAGAAAGAAAAACATCAATACAGTATACTAATGTGCATATATATGGAATTTAGAAAGATGATAACAATGACCCTATATGTGAGACAGCAAAGAAGACACAGTTGTACAGAATAGTGTTTTGGACTCTGGGAGAAGGTGAGGGTGGGATGATTTGAGAGAATAGCATTGAAAACACGTATATCATATGTGAAACAGATCACCAGTCCAGGTTCAATGCGTGAGACAGGGTGCTCTGGGCTAGTGCACTGGGATGACCCTGAGGGATGGGATGGAGAGGGAGGTGGGAGGGGTGTTCATGATGGAGAACACATGCACACCCATGGCAGATTCATGTCAGTGTATGGCAAAACTACTACAATATTGTACAGTAATTAGCCTCCAATTAAAATAAATAAATTAAAAAAATTTTAGATTATGCCCATGAGGAAGTCACATGTACTCAGTATAATAAAGTGTTAGAGCTAAGTACAGCATTTAGTGGTTTTGACTGATTCTCCACTGCCTAAAATGCTAACATGGGAACACAGTCTTCATTATTCTCCATAGAAGCAAGAACTCTACTAGTAGTGGGTATAAATACTGGGTTCAAATCCTAGCCTTGCTATGTAGTTTCTGAGCAACTTTGGGGAAACTATTTAACTAGACTGTGTATCCAACTGACTGACTGGATTGTGGTGAATATTAGGATGAATTATTAACTGCAAAATACACTGAATAATATGTGGCACATTGTTGTTATTGTTCAGTCACTCAGTCGTGTCCCAACTCTTTGTGACCCCATGAACTGTAGCATGCTAGGCCTCCCTGTCCTTCAATATCTCCCAGAATTTGCTCAAACTCATGTCCATTGAGTGGGTGATGCCATCCAGCCATCTCATCTTCTGTCGTCCTCTTCTCCTCTTGCCTTCAGTCCTTCCCAACATCAGAGTCTTTTCCAATTAATTGGCTCTTTGCATAAGGTGGCCAAAGTATTGGAGCTTCAGCTTCAGCATCACTCCTTTCAACGAATATTCAGGACTGATTCCCTTTAGGATTGACTGGGTTGATCTCCGTGCAGTCCAAGCGACTCTCAAGAGTCTTCAACACCACAGTTCGAAAGCATCAATTCTTCAGTGCTCAGCCTTTTTTATTGTTCAACTCTCACACCTGTACATGACTACCGCAAAAACCATAGCTTTGACTATACTGACCTTTGTCAGCAGAGTGATGTCTCTGCTTTTTAATATGCTGTTGAGGTTTGTCATGTGGCACATAGTAGGTATATTAAATAATGGCTATCTATTATTATGATTATAATTCTCATTGTTATCATGTACCTACTACTTGGCCAAGAAAGTTTTTAGGTGCTGCAGGTACAGAAACAAATAATAAGTAGTTGCTGCTCTGAAGCTGATAATTTAGTGGGGGAGACAGAAGGAAATAAACTATTCTTATACAGTGTGATACACAAAATATAGTTGCAGTAACTACACTTGTTTGAAAGGAAAAGGTAATTCATTCTACTAGCGTTACCGATATGGGAGACCCGGGTTCGATCCCTGGGTTGGGAAGATCTCCTGGAGAAGGAAATGGCAACCCACTCCAGTATTCTTGCCTAGAGAATCCCATGGACAGAGAAGCCTGGTAGGCTGCATAGGTCCACGGGGTCGCAAAGAGTCAGACACGACTGAGCGACTTCAGTGTTAGTCACAGAAAACTCAAGAAAGGTGAATACACTTGTGAAGAGTGTTGGGATAGGGATGAATTTGTCAGAAACAGAAAATGTGGGAATAAGTGGGGATGAGAGCATTCTGAATAAAGAAAAACAGGGATGGTGCAGCACAGTGCATTTGGGACCTATAAATCTTTTGGTTGCTAGGGTGTAGAAAAGTAACTGGGGTAAAACAGTAGATGAAATTAGGTCATTTGGTAGGGACAATAGGTGGAGAGTGCAGAGAAGTTATATGAAATGTCAGTTTTCAGTGAAATCACACAACTAAGTTTAGGAGTTTTAAGAAGTCATTTTTTAAAAAATTTAAGTATAGTTGGTGTACATAATTATATAAGCCACAGGTGTACAATGCAGTGATTCACAATTTTTAAAGGTAATATTCTATTAATAGTCATTATAAAATATTGGCTATATACTCTGTGCTGTACAATATATCCTTGTAACTTACTTATATATAAGTTTGAACCTTTTAATCCCCTCTTGATATTGCCCCTACCACCTCTCTCCCCCAACTGGTAACCACTAGTTTGTTCTCTATATCTGTGAGTTTGCATCTTTTTTGTTATACTCACTAGGGTTTATTGATATTTTTCAGATTCCACATGTATAAGTCATATCATACAGTATTTGTTTTTCTCTGTCTGACTTGCTTCACTTAGCATAATACCCTCCAAGTCCATCCAAATGGCAAAACTTCATTCTTTTGTATGGTTGAATAATATTCTATTGGATATATATACCAAGTCTTTAACCATTCATCTGTTGATGGACACTCAAGAAGTCATTTATTTTTTTAATTGAGATATAATTCACATACCATAAAATTCACCATTTAAAATTTTACAAATTAGAGTTTTAGTATATTCACAAGGTTGTGCAACCATTACTGCTATCTAATTCTAGAACATTTTCATTACTGCAAAAAGAAACCTAAAACTCATTAGCAGACATTCCATTTCCTTTCACCCTCATCCTCTGATGACCATGAATCTACTTTTCTGCGTCTATGGATTTGTCTATTCAGGACATTTCATATAGATAGGATTGAGGATATTTAGCCTTTTTTTTCAAGATTCTTTCAAAATAAAATGTTTTCAAGGTTCTTCCATGTTGTAGCATTTCTCAGTACTTCATTCCTTTTTATGGCGAATATTATTCCATTGCATGGATATACCAATTTGTTTATCCATTCATCAGTTGATGAACATTTAGGTTATTCCTACTTTTTGGCTCTTATGAATAATGCTAGTGGAACATCTGTGTACAAGTTTTAGTGTGAATGTATGTTTAGAATACTCAAGTACAAACCTCAAGTAGAACTGCTGAGTCATCTGGTTAACTCCATGTTTGACTTTTTGAGGAACTGTCAAACTGTTTTCCCCACTGAATGCATCATTTTATATTTCCACCATCAGAATATGAGAGTTATCATTTCTCCATATCCTTGTCAACACTTTTTATTCTCTTTGTTCATTTCTTCCTTTTCTCATTTCTTTTATTGTGGTATAATACACATAACATAAAACTTACCATCTTAACCATTTAAAAGTGTACAGTTCAGTGGTGCTGAGTACATTCACAGTATTGTGCAACCATCACCACTTCACCAACCTCCAGAATTCTTTTCATGTTGCGAAACTGAAACTCTGTACCAGTTAAACAATAACTCCTCATTTCTCCCTCCTTCTAGCCTGTGACAACCACTCCGCTACTTTTGGTCTCTATGGATTTGTCTACTCTAGGTACCTCATGTAGGTGGAATTATACAATACCTGTCTTTTTGTGACTGTCTTCTTTCATTTATTATGTCTTCAAGATTCATCCATATTGTACCATGTATCAGAATTTGTTTTCAATTTTAGGATTAATAATACTTCATTGTATGCAGATAATACATTTTGTTTATCCATTCACTTATGGATGGGCATTTGGGTTGTTTCTACTTTTGGACTATTGTGAAAAATGCTGCTATGAACATGAGTATATAAGCATCTATTTGAATCTCTGCTTTCACTTTTTTGAGTATATGCCCAGAAGTGATTTTTGGAGAAATTGCCATACTGTTTTCCATAGCAATTATATAATTTTACATTCCCACCCAGAGTGTACAAGGGTTACAATTTCTTCATATTCTTACTGATACTTTTTTGCTTGCCCTCATTCATTTTTAAAATAAATTTAAAGCTACTTTGAACTGTAATTGCTACGAAAACAAAAGAAAAGCTACATACTAGAGTTCCTTTTGTTATATAAAAAACTTCAAAGATTGTGAAAATCAAATGAGGTTAATACATGAAAACATTTTGTAAGTTATAAAGCTTTAAAAATGTTAATGTAATAATAAAACTCTTAACAACATTTCCAAACTGGATATTCATATTAATATTCTTAGGGGGAATAGTATTTGGCTTTTTAATCATCAGAACTGCTCTGGCTTGATTCTGTGTGTGTGTGTGCATGCACGCGTGCATACCTTTTAATTTTCTTTCATAGAAAGTTTTAAAGATATGTTTTAAATGGTTGCTACTTTACTAGTCACACTTCACTACTAAATTGTGGAAATGAAGATTTCATAATACTCTCAGTATTTTAAACAATATAAATGAATCACTAAAAAAGACTACGTCAGCACAATGCAGAAAAAAATAAGTCATATTCATGATTTATCATGTATATATTTTTAAAAATCTCAATCTTTAGTGTTATCTTGGTAGCTATATTTTAATAAGCATACTTATATAATTTGTGGCATTAAGATTATCAATAAAAGTCTTAGTAAAAGCAAAATTTTTAAAGCTTAACTTTAAACTCCTTACTGTTTAATTTCTTTAAAAAGAGGTATTTTCAAAGATTACTAGGTTGACCTCAACTAAAACTGAGCCAAAATTTAGAAAGGAAAGGACTGCTGCTGCTGCTGCTGCTGCGTCACTTCAGTTGTGTCCGACTCTGTGCGACCCCAGAGATGGCAGCCCACCAGGCTCCCCTGTCCCTGGGATTCTCCAGGCAAGAACACTGGAGTGGGTTGGCATTTCCTTCTCCAGTGCATGAAAGTGAAAAGTGAAAGCAAAGTTGCTCAGCTGTGTCTGACTCTCAGCAATCCCATGGACTGCAGCCTACCAGGCTCCTCCGCCTATGGGATTTTACAGGCAGGAGTACTGGAGTAGGTTGCCATTGCCTTCTCTGAAAGGACTAACCATATACAAATCAGTACTTTTTAGCAAACAGGATGCTGTGTGCATGTTTTTCTGTCATCTTTCTCCCATTTACATAAACAAGACTGTCAACCACAATCCCTGCTGTCTTCATCCTTTCCTTATACCGTTCCTTGTTTCAGTCACATAATCCAGGACTGGCAGGTCAGGAGAATCATTCTCTGTAAAGAGACCGGCATAAGGGAGGGCTCATAAACCAAACGGGGACAATCAGAATGCTTCCCTAGAAATGAGCTATGGACTATGGAGAAGGGGTTCTCTTTCCTTTCAGTTGGTGAAACTAGCAATATTACAGCCATTTAAAATATAAAGCATATATTATTTGCTAATTCCTTGTTTTCCAGGAGGAAGCTTATCAGCAGTAGGAGAAAAGCGGATTATTATGCCATGTTTGATTAAAGGCAGACCGAGGTACAGGTGAGAGAAAATACCAACCAGCCAGCAATAATGGTGCTGTGACCCTGATTTTGTCCTGCTTAGACTTCTTAGGAATGTGAGTCAATAACTTCCCTTTTTACTTTAGCTAGTTTGAGTTACGTTTCTGTGATCCTGTACATAAAGGAGTCTTAAGATATAAATATCATTGATCTGTTTTCATTAAAAAGAGATTTACATTTGTGCTTAAAATCAAAACTACTTTGATGGCAAACATTATAAATATTCTTTGGAAAAACATTTATTTATGTAGGTAAATAGTTTAAAGATATTTTTCATTTTCTTTCCATTTAAAACAGTGGAATTTAAAGCAGATGACGTGTCAAAAACATGGTTAGAGCAAATACTGCTGAGTAGCAGGGTTGTGGGGATAAGGTGTGAGTTATTCAAATCACTTTTCAATATCAACTATAGCACACACAGTTATAATGTCACATGATACTTGTCAATTAGTGTTTTTCTCAGTGTTAGTTGCTCAGTCATGTCTGACTCTTTTTGACCCCATGGACTG
This sequence comes from Budorcas taxicolor, assembly GCF_023091745.1. Taxonomy (NCBI): domain Eukaryota; kingdom Metazoa; phylum Chordata; class Mammalia; order Artiodactyla; family Bovidae; genus Budorcas; species Budorcas taxicolor. Next base: position 109,699,070 of record NC_068914.1, read on the forward strand.
TAGCCCACCATATTCCTCTGTCCATGGGATTCTCCAGGCAAGAATACTGGAGTGGGTTGCCATTCCCTTCTCCAGGGGATCTTTCTGACCCAGGGATTGAATTCAGGTCTGCCTGTGTTGCAGGCAGATTCTTTACCATCTGAGCCACCTATGCAATAGTTAATAAGTGGTCTTAAGGAAACAGCCAAACACTGAATTCCTGAACTAAGATTCAGTTCAGTCCAGTTCAGTCGCTCAGTCGTGTCTGACTCTTTGCGACCCCATTAATCGCAGCACGCCAGGCCTCCCTGTCCATCACCAACTCCCGGAGTTCACTCAGACTCGTGTCCATCGAGTCAGTGATGCCATCCAGCCATCTCATCCTTGGTCATCCCCTTTTCCTCCTGCCCTCAATCCCTCCCAGCATCAAAGTCTTTTCCAGTGAGTCAACTCTTCGCATGAGGTGGCCAAAGTACTAGTTACATTGACTATATAAAGACATTTGGGATAGTTAAAAAAAAAAAAGAGACAATTTTGACTATAGTAACTAGTAAGACTTATTTCAGCATTACGTTTACTCAAACTACACACAGTTTGGTCTTTTCTATTCTGAATGCCCATCAAGGCAGGTACACCTGTTCTTTGCTGTGGTAAGCAGATTCCCCAGCCAGAGAAACAACACAATGCCTAATATGATAAAGAAAAAGAAAGCTAGCTATCCTAGGTAAGATGGGTTTCTGCCGTTTATCTTGGGGTTCTTACATCCCAATAGCTCCCCTAACTTCTTGCTTGCTAGACACTGGCAGACCCCAACTGTTTTTAACACTGCTTCTTCAATATTTTTATTATCTCTCATCTCTCACTGTTGTGAAGCAACAGTTAGAACTGGACATGGAACAACAGACTAGTTCCAAATCAGAAAAGGAGTACATCAAGGCTGTATATTGTCACTCTGCTTATTTAACTTATATGCAGAGTATATCATGAGAAATGCTGGGCTGGAAGAAGCACAAGCTAGAATCAAGATTGCCAGGAGAAACATCAATAACCTCGGATATGCAGATGACACCACCCTTATGGCAGAAAGTAAAGAAGAACTAAAGAGCCTCTTTATGAAAGTGAAAGAGGAGAGTGAAAAAGTTGGCTTAAAGCTCAACATTCAGAAAATGAAGATCATGGCATCCGGTCCCATCACTTCATGGGAAATAGATGGGGAAACAGTGGAAACAGTGGCTGATTTTATTTTGGGGGGCTCCAAAATCACTGCAGATGGTGACTGCAGCCATGAAATTAAAAGAGGCTTCCTCCTTGGAAGGAAAGTTATGACCAACCTAGACAGCATATTCGGAGAAGGCAATGGCACCCCACTCCAGTACTCTTGCCTGGAAAATCCCATGGACGGAGGAGCCTGGTAGGCTGCAGTGCATGGGGTTGCTAGGAGTCAGACACGACTGAGCAACTTCACTTTCACTTTTCCCTTGCATGCATTGGAGAAGGAAATGGCAACCCACTTCAGTGTTCTTGCCTGGAGAATCCCAGGGACGGGGGAGCCTGGTGGGCTGCCGTCTATGGGGTCGCACAGAGTCGGACACAACTGAAGTGACTTAGCAGCAGCAGCAGCAGACAGCATATTAAAAAGCAGAGACATTACTTTGTCAACAAAGGTCCATCTAGTCAAGGCTATGGTTTTTTCCAGTGGTCATGTATGATGTGAGAGCTGGGCTATAAAGAAAGCTGAGCGCCCAGGAATTGATGCTTTTGAACTGTGGTACTGGAGAAGATTCTTGAGAGTGCCTTGGACTGCAAGGATATCCAACCAGTCCATCCTAAAGTAGATCGGTCCTGGGTGTTCATTGGAAGGACTGATGTTGAAGTTGAAATGCCAATACTTTGGCCACCTGATGCGAAGAGCTGACTCATTTGAAAACACCCTGATGCTGGCAAATATTGAGGGCAGGAGGAGAAGGGGACGACAGAGGATGAAATGGTTGGATGGCATCACTGACCCAACGGACATGGGTCTGGATGGACTCCGGAAGTTGGTGATGGACAGGGAGGCCTGGCGTGCTGTGGTTCACGGTGTTGCAGGGTCAGAAACGACTGAGCAACTGAACTGACTCTTGTGATCTAAATCTCCAACAGTGGACTAATCACAGTTTTCTGACATTGTTTTTTCCTATCCTATACTTCTTTCTAGTCAGTATGCCAGCCAGTGGTCAAGGACTGGTTGTTGTTCGCTCGCTAAGTCATGTCTGACTCTTTGTGACCCCATGAACTATAGCACATCAGGCTTCCCTGTCTTTCACTATCTCCCAGAGTTTGCTCAAATTCATGTCCATCGAGTAGGTGATATTATCCAACCATCTCATCCTCTGTTGCCCCTCTGTCTCATCCTCTGTCACCAATGACTGGTAATTACCTTGAATGAAATATCAGTTAAGCAAGAACCAGAAAAATGGGACAAATAAAAAAACCTGTTTTTGGAATTGCTCAGTTGGGGAATTGAGATCAATTGTATGCTCAACTAGTCAAAATCCAACCTTTAATCCATTATGTTGTTTGGTAGCAGGAGACAGGCAAATCACTGGCAGATAAGGAATTCCCTTAGAGGGCAAGAAACTGCTGGATATGCCTTGAATATAATTAAATAAAGTTTTCTTGCTTTCCAGTATCCTTTTGTTTATCACTAATAAATCTCTCATCTCAGTGTAAGTAGGCTGAGGTGGTTACTTTTATTCCTGGCAACCACAATCATGGTCACTGCACAGTCTGAGAAAAGGGTATAAATGTCTTTTGAATAGATATATCCAGGACAAATGCCAACTTAGCTGGTTCTGTTTAAAGCCTGCATAACTTGATTTCTTCAGCCAAATCAGTATGCTGCAAACTGTACTCTCCTACTAACATTAAGAATGTGACCAGTTAAATTTAAATTTCAGAAGTCTGTTCTTTACTACAAAGTTGAAAATACAGATTTTTCAGTTTGGGAAAACAGAGAATATAACTCAAAAGGATAATTACTCTGTGTACATTACATATGTCTGTGTTGAGACCACAATGGTATACAGGCAACTACAGGACTATAAACAAGTTGTGATCTGAGAGCCTGGTAAATCCAGTTGTTTAGAACTTGCTACATATTCTTCCATTAAAACATTCATAAATCACAACTAACATTTACTGAACATTTACTGCTTGTTCAGAGCTGTGCTGAGTGCTTACTTAGTCTGAATGAATCTATAAAGGGTGAACTCTTCTATTTCACATTTACGAGGAAACGGATGCACAGATTGATTAGGTAATTAGTTCAGGGTCATACAGCTAGAAAGGAGCAGGACAGAATCTGGACCTCAGCAAATAGACCATTTCTAAAGTCTGCCTTAGACTGAGACTTAACCATCACGAATTTCATCTCTTGCTAGACAGGTTCAGAGGCGATTTATCTTAGAGTAGTAAAAGTAGTAATTACTAGTAATAGTAACCTTAGTTATGGGACATAAATGAAGCCATAGAATAGGATAGGGAGAAACATTTTTCCTTTTTCTTGGTAAGAGAATCTAGGCATTGACTGAAAAAATTTATAAGGCATGATTTATCTGTTCTGTATTTCTAAAACAGATCAACCTGAAAATTTTCTATTTTCTTTCCTTTGCATCAACTTGTGTGTATGATGACAAAGGTGACAAAGGTACTCTTTCACATATCTTTTTAATTCACTGCATTTTTTAAAACTAATTTTTACAAGCTAGAACTAAGAACTAAGTCTTGGTTATATAAGCCCTATCATCATTTTTAAAAACTTAGATTTTTGAGAAGATTAAATAATCACTAAGAAGTAGCAAACAAATACTATTTATTTGGTAATTATCTGGCATTTTCTTCAGTTTTATAGACTTTCTAAAATTCAGTGATAGTCATTTTTGTAAGAAAATAGCCAGTTTCTCTTCTCCCTTATCAAGTAAACTGTTTTGGTCCAAAGTTACATACTGTTAGTTTCCAAACTGTTATAAACACAAGCTAATTGAGTAACAGTGTATTTTCTGATCAGTATTTATTCCTATATTAACCTCAGTTTTACTCTTTGTTCAGTGCAAACAGATTTAGACTACTTCTTCCTACAGTTACATAAGTTTGTCTCACTACCTAGGGCTAAAAAAAAAAGTTTATGTTTACACTTTAAAAGAGAAAAGAACCGTCTTTACTCAAAGTTCTTGGCTTAGGCTTAATATGTACCTAATATTCTAAATAAAAGCACACTCTTTCCTTGGATGGTGCATTTTCTTCATCTCAGACTTTCCCCTTAAACCAAGGCTCCTTAACTTTTATGTAAACATGATTCCTAAAGTGACAGAAGTCCTCTTTAACAAGGTGGTTGATTCCACTTATCATATCTAGCTAAATGTAGTTGCAGCTGGTTTTCTAGCTGTAGTGGTGATAGGTTATAGTGAGTCACCCTACTCCAACCAGTGCCCCTTGTGACCAATGGCATGTACTCATGAGGTAATGGGTCAGAATTCAGGCTCCAGGCTGTGGTTGAGGAGCAGCTTTTCTGTAAGACAATGTTAACTGTTACTGGAATTCTACTCTAAAACTTGGCACCACCTTACAGCTGAATGTTTCTCAACATTTACAGACAATGACGTGCGCTCAAACTTGCTAAGCGAGATACATCAAGAAAGTACTGGAGGTCCTAGGGCTTCTCCCCTTGGTAGTCATCCACTAACTCCTTAAAAAGGTGATACCTAAATGGGATCTTAAAGAATATCAAATCAGCCTGGCCAATAACATGGGGGAAGGAAGTTCCATGGGGAAGAATACAAACTTTCAAAGACACCAGGAAAATGGTACAGTCAGAGAACCATATAAGTAGTCTGCTACAGCTGTAAGAGACAGGGATGCATGGATGATTAGCAAGAGATGAAGCCAGAGTCTTGATGATAAATGCATTTATTTGCAATTCTAAGATGTCAGAGCATATGTTAGGGGCAGCAGAGAGTCACAGGAAGACTTGTATGTATGAACAGATGAACTATATGAAGACATCCACTTAAGTTTTTAGTGACGGACTGAAAGAGAATAGAAAACCAAAAAGGAGCAATTAAATAAATCAGGTGAGAAATGATGAGGGCTTGAACTAAACAGCAATGGCATGGAGGCACATGGTCAGATGTGAGATTAAAAATGAGAAAACCACAGTGGCTGACATAGTGAGGGGAAGGGAGGAGGGTAGAATCAAGGGTGACTTTCAACCCGTTAGTGTGGTTAGCCAGTTGAAGTAAAGGATTATGAAGGAGTTTTAGGCTAGGCAGGGGATGTAATGCAGCCAGGAGGGGGTGGAGGGAATGGAGAAATAGCATATGCTAATGCTAACAGGGCTGCTAGTTTCCCATTTATTACATTTTCTCCAGAGAGAAAAAATTATCATTTTAAAGGTCATTTTAGCTCTCTGTTAGTACAGAAGCTCTACTGTGTATTTCCAGAAGTAAAAAAGGGGTCATGGTCAACGCTAGATATATTCACAACATTTATTCCAATGAGTACCAAAATGGATTGGACCCATATGTTCAATTCACATTAAAGTTTGTGTCACAATCCATCTGCTTTTAAAGTGTGTCAGAAACAATTTCCAGAACAAATGCCAAATATCCTGGAGATGTTTGGTTCAAATTACCAATCCATACCATTGTACTTGAACTGTTTGCTACTGAAATATATACTAAATGGAGATACGTGCAGGAAATCTGTTCTTCTAGACATCAAAATATGTTTTTAAATTTCATATTTTGAAACATAAAATGAGAAAAAGATTGCATTTATGAAAGAAAAAATGCATACATTTTCTTGAAGGGCTCAGAGCCAAGAAGAATTCCAAAGTATACTGCTAGTATAGTATGAATGCCTGGAGAGCTAACATAGCTAAATACATTGGGATGAACTAAAACCCCCAAACTGGAAAGACTCTTTACATGTGTCTAGATACTTGCAAAAGAGAATAGTTCTGAATAATCCATTAAGATATATCTTATCCAGGATGAGCTGTGTAGCCAGGTTTGCCTGGATGGAATAAATAACTGTCAAATTTCTGAGTCACAACTTTTCAAAATTTTTTTATAAAACTCACACAAACAATATCTAGTTCCATAATAACCATTACCATAGACTTACTCTATTTATTTTCCCATCTGGCTCAACCTAGGTCATGTAGAGTAAATTTTCTATATACTAAGGTCTTATACATAAAAAACTGCAGAGAGACTGAACAACAACAAATTAAGAAAAAGAGGATGGGGAGGGATGGAGAGAAAAAATGCCTCACAGAAAGAAAAGGAACAATGCTTCTTGTGGATACTACTGCTGTGAAACAAAAATGTCATCAATTTCCATCTCTTTTGCATATACAGGTTCATCACCAATTTATTGAAAATACTCATAAACTGTTTTAAGGCTAGTTTTAGTAGTATAGCATAGATTTTTCACTTTTTAAACATAGCAGACACATTATTTGTGGAGGAGGTTTCCTTGACCATAAAACAATGTATAGGAAAAACATATATAGAGCTTGAAATGTTTTTATGAAGACTGATAAATTCAACACCTTGATAGTAATATCATTATATCAGAAGAACTACTTACTCAAGAAGATCTGGGTCTAGTCCTTCTGATATCATTTTGTTTCTTATTGCCATCACTGGAACACCCTAAACAAAGAACACAAGATAATTCAATTATTAAATATGACTCCTTCATAAAGACATACAAATAAACCAGTGGAATAGAACTGAAAGCCCAGAAATAAACCCAAGCAACTAATATTGGACAAGAGAGCCAAGAATACTCAGTGGAGAAGAGTCTCTTCAATAAATGGTGCCGGGAAAATTAGATATTCACAGGTAAAAGAATAAAACTTGACCACTATCTTGTACCACCAATAAAAACTAACTTGACATGGGTTAAAGACTTAAATATAAGACCCCAAACCATGAAACTCCCAGAAGAAAACACAGAAGGCTCCTTGACATGGGTCTAGTAATGGTTTTACAGAAATCATACCTAGAGATTAAGAGGCAATGTTAAAAGTAAACAGGTGAGACTATATCAAACTAAAAAGCTACACAGCAGAAGAAAACATCAGCAAAATGAAAAGACAACCTATGAAGTGGGAAAAATATTTGCAAATCATATTCCTAATAAGAGGTTAATATCTAAAATATATAAAGAATTCATAGAACTCAAGAACAACAACAAAAAAACAATTTAAATAAAAAATGGGCAAAGAACTTGAATAAACATCTTTCCAAAGAAGATATATGAATGATCAGCAAATACATGAAAAGATGCTCAACATCACTAGCCACTAGAGAAATGCAAATTAAAATCACAATGAGATATCACCTCATGCCCGTTAGAATGGCCACGATTAAAAGATAACAAATGCTAGTGTGGATATGGAAAAAAGAAAACCCTGCACACCATTTGTGACACTGTAAACTGGTACAGCCACTGTGGAAAACAGTATAGTATATAATTCTCAAAAAAATTAAAAGGAGAACTACCACATGGTCCAGCAATTCCAGTTCTGACAGCATATCCCAAAACCCCCAAAACACTAACTTGAACTGATGTCTGCATCCTCATGTTCATAGCAGTACTATTTATAATAGCCAAGACATGGAAACAACCAACATGTCTACTGAAGGATGAATGGATCTACACTCAATGGAATATTATTCAGCCATAAAACCCAACAGAATCCTACCATTTGTGACAACATGGGTAGATTTTGAAAGCATAATGCTAGGTGAAATAAGTCAGACAGAGAAAGACAACTACTGTATGATCTCACTAATATGTGGAATCTAAACACAAAACAAAAAGCCAAACTCCCAGACAAAGAGATCAGACTTGTGGTTCCAGAGACAGAGAGGAGGGGCAGGAGTAATTGGAGGAAGATGGTCAAAAGGTACAAACTAGTAAAAGTTATAAATAAATATGGACTAGGGATGTAATGTACAACAGGATGACTACAGATAATACTTGTATATGATATGAAAGTGTTAGTCACTTAGTCGTGTCCGACTCTTTGCAACCCCATGGACTATAGCCCACCAGGCTCCTCTGTCCATGGAATTCTCAAGGCAAGAATACTGTAGTGGGTAGTCATTCCCTTCACCAGGAGATCTTCCCAACCCAGGGACTGAAACCAGGTCTCCTGCACTGCAGGCAGATTCTTTACCATCTGGGCCATCTAACAGTAAATCCTAAGAATTCTCATTGCAAGTGAACTTTTTTCGTTTCTTTATATTGCAGCTGTATGAGGTTATGGATATTAACTAAACCTATTGTTATAATCATTTCACGACAAAAGTGAACTAAAACATCATACATCTTAAATTTATATAGTGATGTATGTCAATTATTTCTCAATAAAACTGGAAAAATATAGAAGCCAGAAAAAAGGCCTCCTTCTATATGATTCATTATTTTAAATAACTCTTAATTTGCTTTTATATTAATATGTGCACAGCACTTGAATAATCTAATAAGGTATATATTTTAAATGACTTAATGGAATCAGTGCTATCCAATACCACATAAGCCCAAATTAAATCATTTTAATTTATCCATTACTGATTCTGCTGGATAGAAGCCAGATATCATATTCTCACTCTTCTTATATCACCAAAAAAAAGAAAACACTGATAAGTCAAATGATTAAGGCCTTGGCCGGGATGGTGCCATGAACACTTAACAATATGAATAAATGTCTTTTCAAATCAAGATTTCAGGGCCTTCCCCTCTTAAGTATAGCTATGTCAATGTTCCTTTCATAAGCAAACGGTCCAATTTCACTTGGACACATTACGCACAAAGGTCAAACAGAATTCAAGAACTCTTCTGGGATTACATTATATATTGTCTCAATACCAATACAAACACAATGTAATGATAATCCTAGAAGTGTGTAAGTCACAAAAATATTGAGAACATGTGAATTTCAAAGTTCAGGATAAGAACATTAAAACAGAAGAGGATATGTCAGAAATAAATATAAATTTACTTGAAAAGGGGACTGATTTGATATAAACATTTATTGAAAGCTCACTTATACAGCTCTAAGGGGAGCAGATGCAATCAAGTCTCTTTGTCAACTCCTCCGCTTTCCCAAAAGATGAGCAAACATTAATCTGATGTGTTAAATTTTAGGACCTGGATTGTATCACCTTCAAAATAAGTGAGGTCACCAAGCTTTAAAATGTTGTACATATGGTGGGGACCCTTCTCCCTCATATTGCTTCATCCCACAAGGCAGAAAGGGTAAGCTGAGCCAGGGTCCACATGGGAAAATCTCAATCACCTCTCTATGGTGTTGTGTGCTCTTCTCTTTGGCCCTCCCTTGTCACTAGTCAGTTGTGACATTCAGTTTTGAACCTAATGTATAGAAGAGGCCACTCCAGTCCAGTTTCACAGAGCCTTACCTGGAAGTTTCTGGGCACTAACCTAGATAAGGCTCCCCTGCTTTCTTCTGCAGTTGTTCCTTGTATGTTTTCTGGTCTCAGGGATCTTACAGGGTGAAAATAAATTTACTGGGGTTAGCAGCAGAATTCTAATATCACAATCCCACACCTCAGTATTTAACACCACAATGGTAGCGTAGTGCTTTATGATGAGAAAATAAAGACACAATCAGCCCCTGCCATCAGAAAGTATAGTCTAACAGATGTGTTAAAAAGATGATCACAATACAGTCATAAAATTGGTAACAGAGATCTGCACAACGGACAAGGTGAGATCCAAGGAAAGGAAGACTGAGTGAGAACCAGCAAAGAATTCACTGAGGTGAGTCTTAAAGAGGTGACGGGAATTTACTAAAAACAAACAAACAAACACGAAGACTTAGAAATGTGTATAAATCTTCAAATAATCTATTATATATAAGCTTGTTTCAAAAATATTTTAAAGAACAAATATAGGCTATTTCTCTTCAGAAGGCCGATTTTATTTTACATTTCACCCAATAAATATGTATTGAGATCCAGGCAAGTATATATAAAAATATGAGAGTAAAATGGCTTATAAATTTATATGCAGAGATTTCAAAGTTAATGATCTGTCACCGAAGTGGTACAGTTCAGTTTAGTCGCTCAGTCATGTCTGACTCTTTGCAACTCCATGGACTGCAGCATACCAGGCTTCCCTTTCTGTCACCAACTCCTGGAGTCTACTTAAACTCATGTCCACTGAGTTGGTGATGCCATCCAACCGTCTCATCCTCTGTCGTCCCCTTCTCCTCCTGCCTTAAATCTTTCCCACCATCAGGGTCTTTTCAAATGAGTCAGTTCTTCCCATGAGGTGGCCAAAGTATTGGAGTTTCAGCTTGAGCATCAGTCCTTCCAATGAATATTCAGGACTGATCTCCTTTAGGATGGACTGATTTGATCTCCTTGCAGTCCAAGGGACTCTCAAGTCTTCTCCAATACCACAGTTCAAAAGCATCAATTCTTTGGCACTCAGCTTTCTTTATAGTCCAACTCTCACATCCATACATGACTACTGGAAAAACCATAGCTTTGACTAGACAGACCTTTGTTGGCAAAGTAATGTCTCTGCTTTTGAATATGCTGTCTAGGTTGGTCATAACTTTTCTTCTAAGGAGCAAGTGTCTTTTAATTTCATGGCTGCAGTCACCATCTGCAGTGATTTTGGAGCTCCCCCCAAATAAAAGTCTGTCACTGTTTCCATTGCTTCCCCATCTATTTGCCATGAAGTGATGGGACCAGATGCCATGATCTTCGTTTTCTGAATGTTGAGTTTTAAGCCAACTTTTTCACTCTTCTCTTTCATCAAGAGGCTCTTTAGTTCTTCTTCACTTTCTGCTGTAAGTGTGGTGTCATCTGCATATCTGAGGTTATTGATATTTCTCCTGGCAATCTTGATTCCAGCTTGTGCTTCATTCAGTCCAGCATTTCTCATGATGTACTCTGCATATAAATTAAATAAGCAGGGTGACAATATATAGCCTTGATGTACTCCTTTCCCAATTTGGAACCAGTCTGTTGTTCCATGTCCAGTTCTAACTGGTGCTTCCTGACCTGCATACAGCTTTCTCAGGAGGCAGGTCAGGTGGTCTGGTATTCCCATCTCTTTCAGAATTTTGAAGTTTGTTCTGATCCACACAGTCAAAGGTTTTGGCATAGTCAATAAAGCAGAAATAGATGTTTTTCTGGAACTTTCTTGCTTTTTGCATGATCCAGCGGATGTTGGCAATTTGATCTCTGGTTCCTCTGCCTTTTCTAATTCAGCCTGACCATCTGGAAGTTCATGGTTCAATACTATTGAAGCCTGGCTTGGAGGATTTTGAGCATTACTTTACTAGCGTGTGAGATGAGTGCAACTGTGTGGTAGTTTGAGCATTCTTCGGCATTGCCTTTCTTTGGAATTGGAATGAAAACTGACCTTTTCCAGTCCTGTGGCCACTGCTGAGTTTTCCAAATTTGCTGGCATATTGAGTGCAGCACTTTCACAGCATCCTCTTTCAGGATTTGAAATAGCTCCACTGGAATTCCATCACCTCCACTAGCTTTGTTCGTAGTGATGCTTCCTAAGGCCCAATTGACTTCGCATTCCAGGATATCTGGTTCTAGGTGAGTGATCACACCATTGTGGTTATCTGGGTCATGAAGATCTTTTTTGTATAGTTCTTCTGTGTATTCTTGCCATCTCTTCTTAATATCTTTTGCTTCTGTTAGGTCCATTCCATTTCTGTCCTTTATTGAGCCCATCTTTGCATGAAATGTTCCCTTGGTATCTCTAATTTTCTTGAAGAGATCTCTCGTCTTTTCATTATAGGGGACTGGAATGCAAAAGTAGAAAGTCAAGAAATACCTGGAGTAACAGGCAAATTTGCCCTTGAAGTACAGAATGAAGCAGGGCAAAGGCTAATAGCGTTTTGCCATGAGAATGCGCTGGTCATAGCAAACTTTGTCTTCCAACAACACAAGAGAAGACTCTACACATGGATATCACCAGGTGGTCAATACCCAAATCCAACTGATTATATTCTTTGCAGACAAAGATGGAGAAGCTCTATACAGTCAGCAAAAACAAGACCAGGAGCTGACTGTGGCTCAGATCATGACCTCCTTATTGCCAAATTCAGACTTAAACTGAAGAAAGTAGGGAAAACCACTAGATCATTCAGGTATGACCTAAGTCAAATCTCTTACAATTATACAATGGAAGTGAGAAATAGATTCAAGGGATTAGATCTGTTAGACAGAGTGCCTGAAGACTATGGACAGAGGTTTGTGACACTGAATAGAGGTCTTGACACAGTGATCAAGACCATCCCCAAGAAAAAGAAATGCAAAAAGGCAAAATGGTTGTCTGAGGAGGCCTTAACAAATAGTTGTGAAAAGAAGCGAAAGGCAAAGGAGAAAAGTAAAGACATACCATTTGAATGCAGAGTTCCAAAGAACAGCAAGGAGAGATAAGAAAGCCTTCCTCAGAGATCAATGCAAAGAAATAGAGGAAAACAATAGAATGGGAAAGAAGTGGGACAAATCTTGCCAAATTAAGTTCAAATTATTTTTAATTACAATCCTTATTTTTAAAATCAGAAAATGTATTAAAAATTTAATCCTTACTTAAAAAGAAAAAAAGCCCAGAAAAGAGAGCTGTAGCAAGAATCAGAGATGCCTTCTACAACTATAATCTCTTATTTTGGCTATGGAGGAGAAAAAGTTGAGGTCTCTATAGCTTGCTAGGTTAGAGGAGGCTGGGAAAGCAAAGGCTTTCAGATTCACAGGTTACCAGGAAGACTCTCTTGTGGAAGAGGCAAGGCTGCCATTTACAGGCCCATCTACATATTCACCTTCATAACTGCTACGTTTTATAAGTTTGTTATATCTAATCTATTAAGACTCTGATAGCAACAGATACTTTAATACATCCTAATTACTAGATGGATGAAAATAAATAGCATCATTGTAGAATTCTCTTTAATACCATACTTCTCAAAACAATACTGCAATCTTTTAAGGTATTCTGCAAAGTGAAATATGGTAGGTTTAGAAGACAAAGGAGATAGAAGACAAAATTTTGGACCTTTTGTTAGCTTATGAGGTTTACGGATAAATGAAAGATAGGGAGAAAAAATGCAATTATTTGCTTTAGGGCATCCAGTGTGAACAGACTCTAACACTTGGAATAAAGTATGCTCAAGATTAAAACCTGCACCACTTTAAAAATATATTACCTGGAGCAAAGACTTGAAAGATTTTGAAATAAAATGTACTTAATAATAACTTTTTAGTAAAAATTATTTAACAGAGGAGAAAGCTGATCACTTGAAATACAAGTTTGGAAATTTTTAGTTGATAATTTAAATGCCACTCAACTCTTTTGTATAACAGGGAAAGTTAGGAGTTTGAAACATTGCATAAAAAACACTGAAGTGCTCGGGAGAAATGGGAAAAGAGCAGAGTTAAGGTCATACTTTAAAAAAAACTTTCAGTTTTTATTAACTATGGTTTGATGGTATAAGGTCTTTGAAACTCAACTACATGATTTATTTTTTATAATTTAGCATAATCCACAGGATATCATTGGAAAGGTTATATAAATAAGTTATAAAGCCGAGAAAACAGAAGGGAGGAGAAATGAGGATTGAAAAAAAAGTTTCCTAAAATATAGCAGAGAAAGTGTGTACGGGATTGGAGAGGGGAGGTAGTGGGTGGAAAGGGAGAACTGGGGAACAGGGAAGTTGGTAAAATTAGAAAAGCTTCCTATTTTAACATTAGTTTCATGGAAATTGTTACAGTATAAGAGAAGCCTGAATCTGTAAGCTCTGTATTTTATCCTTAGTTTCTTAAAACTGGTTGCATCATGAGAATACAGGTATTATCAAAATTTGGTGCATCTTTAGTCATTTCTGTATATGAATATAAAGAAAAATACATATAACTATCTTGCCCTATATTAAAGACTTTACTATTATCATTACCTTAACACAAATCTGATTAAAGCACAATACAAAAATAATTTGGCCTATGTTCCAAACAATCTATTTCAAAGAGATTTGCTGCTATGTTTCCAGAGATGTTGCTTAGAAAATGTTGTTTTGCTATATTCTTCCTTAGAGGTTAAGAAACAGTCTGGTTTGTTAGACATCAAAAAGAAGCGTCCAATTTCTGATCTCCAAAAGACAAAGCTACTGGTGGTCTAAGGAGGACATGAGAGACCTCAAAACTAAAGTCTACTAAACTGTGGGATTATTTTTGGCAAGTGATAATGGTAGTTTGTCCAACATAAGTAATGAAGAAGAGAGAAGGCAGCCATAAGCCTGATGTTCCAAAAAATCATGTCTGTATTTGCGTCACTGGAGAAAGTGTGTAAAGAAGCCACACTAATGAAATTATGATGGCAATACTAATAGTTAAACACTACTTTCTTTTTATCACAGAAACTGTTGGGAGGCCTATAGGACTGCCAGTATTTACATCTATTTATTATTATGTTAATGAAAACCAAGATACTAAATTCCTTTATAAATCCTGTTGAAATTCTCCTACAGTTTAAGATTAGAAGAGGGAGGGGGAAAAAATAACCCTCTTACTCCATCTAACAGAAACAAATGACTTTCCTTTTTAAAAATAATAAGACACATATTTCCAAGTTTTTTCCTCTCAGTTTATGAGCTTGCATATTAAAGATGGAAAATATGTTATCTCCTATTTAGGTAAACAATAAGGATCTATGGAATTGATAGGTAGATGGTACTTTTTGTTTTTGGAAGGAAGAGAGAGTGAGTAGGAATTGAAAAAAATGCTATGGGTTAGAAAAAAGCAGCCAGTCCTCCAATCAGGCTGTGTTTACTTGAATTTTAATTTAGGTAAATGGACTCAACCATTCCTTTGCCTTCTGATTTGCAATAGTGCTGTATTTAAAATATCTATATTCCATTATATGCAATATAAGGTATTACATTTAGAATAAACATTTTAGGTGAAATAGTCTATATAATAGATAATAAATGTTTACTGAACAAATAACATAAAAACAATTACATGCTCAATTATCTCCTTGTGAAAGCTTTCCATGAAGAGATATAAAATTTATTTAAATAAATCTATCTTAATCACTGTAAAATGGATGATGGCTATCTAAAAAAAAGGCAAGCTTCATTTCTAATAATTACAGATTTAGAAAATGCTATGACGCTGATATTAACTCTCATACTGCTGCCACCAAGGGTCATTAATTTGAACCTAAAAATGTGGTCAAAAAAGAGGCTCACAAATCTTGCTAAGCTGCTAAGTCACTTCAGTCGTGTCCGACTCTGTGCGACCCCATAGACGGCAGCCCACCAGGCTCCCTGTCCCTGGGATTCTCCAGGCAAGAACACCAGAGTGGGTTGCCATTTCCTTCTCCACAAATCTTGACTAGCACTAAATACAGTGGTTTCTATGGAGCTAAAAGTAATTTCTTTTTCAGTGATTATTTCAAGTGATTATTATCCCAGTGAGAAAGTGTTTCTCACTGACTGCCCATCAGATATCTTTAAAGATGTAAGAACAAATCATATGATAAAATGGACAAAACTGACACCGGCCATGATGACCAAGGCCCAGGCAGTTATTATTACTTCATTCATGCTAGCAGTTCCATCTATAGCTTTTAGACCTTAACCTAAATGCCTATCAAGAAAAACCCTTAAAGAAATTATTTCAAAAACTGAGGGATCTATTATGATGAGATAATTCGCAATACAGCTGTATCAATTTCCTCATGTGTTGATTTTTCCCCAGGATATTCCTGTAATATGTTAACTATTAGGTGTAATGACCAAAAAAGCACATGGTGTTTTCTTTGTACTCAGGTAATTGTTGATTTCACAGCTCTGTGGAAGACTCATTTTCCCCCCTTCATTATAATGCAGTGATAATATCTATAATTTGAAGTCTTGCTTTGTTAGGTCAGTTAATGCTATAACTCCATTATAAACGTCAGCTACACTACAATCTCTAATTTCACTCGAATGGTATTTGTTCTCTGAAATATGTATTAATAGCATTTTCTAAATTTAATTATACTTTTGCTTTCTAGCAATTAAAAACATCAAAAGAACTTAGCAAATTATTCTGGAATTTGTTGCTTAAAAGTGTAATAAATTCAGATGGACTCCTGTTCAGTTTTTGAAAACTTATTATATATGCCCATTAAAAAGGACTCAATGAAATATCTGCAAATATGGTAAAAAAAGCTATACACATACCAGAATTCTTAGTAGTTAATTATAAGGATATTCTACTGATCAAAATCACAGAATATTTACTTTTGAATAGTCTGATAGTGGTAATGTGTTTGAATTAGTGTTTCAGGAGTCTTTCATTCAATGGTCCTAGTGATGCATTCAAAGAAAGATGACAAAGATGAGGCATTCTATGAGGGTTCAGAACCACAATGAAGGGGACTGAATCAACTGGTCATCAGCACATGGTCTAACCAACCAACTGAATGAAAGTCATTCATGAACTTGGACTAGAAAAAGAACAAGAAGAGAGAAGTTAGGATGCTGTCTTATGAAAAACTTTGGTAAAATATATGTACATCTGGAATGTTTTTTAAAAATTGCAGTATTAAGATAAATACAAAAGAGGTAGATATCTTCAGGTAAAGGAAAAGATAACTTTCATTTTTTTTCCCAATAAAATTAAGTATTTTAAAATCTACTTTATTTCCCTTTAAAACATACAGTTAAACATATTAGCATTTTCTCCCAATTGTAGCATAATACTTACCAAAAAATTAACTCACAAATGATGTTATCAATTCAAGACAAATTATCTTCTATACTAGGACTGACCACCTCCTTGTGAATGCCTATGCTGAGATCCTTGTTAGAGTATGGTACTGAAAAGTGGCCTTTCTGGGACTTCCCTGGTGGTCCAGTGGCTAAGACTCCATTTCCCAGTGCAGTGGGCCTGGGTTTGATCCCTGATCAGGGAACTAGATCCCACAGGTCGCAAATAAAGATCCCATACAGGATGACAAAGATGCAACACAGCCAGTAAATAAACTTTAAAAATTAAAAAAAAAAAAATGCTTTCCTCAAGTTGATGGTCTCTAAAACCTCTATGACACTTTATCCCACCTGAGGTGAGCCCATTTAGTTATTAAAGCTCATTTGCTTCTCTGGTCTTTACTTTTTCTCCCATTAATTTACACATCTTAGACAACTTCTTTATAGTTAAGGTGAAAATAGCAATATTTCTAAAAAGAGTAAGCAATTACTTGATTTACTTAACTATTATTTCCTCCTTACCAATCTGTAAAACTTTTATGTGAGGGCCCTTACTTCTGTCATAGGTGGTCAGCAGGAAAAAACATAGATGGGGAAATCAGTTGGGTAACTAAAAAATTACCCAAATTATAGTTGGTTTCAGAGTAAAAGAACCATACCACACATTTCAGCAAGCATTAAAAACTGTCATTCTTAGTAAATCTTCAAAAACTTCCTTATGAACTTTAATAGTGGTGTACTGTTCTTCCTGTCACAACTTCTATCATAAGAGTTAAGGAGTTGTTTACATTAGTTGGAATGAAAGATATGAAGTCAAAAGATAAAAATATTTTTCTGCTAAATCCCCTGGTCTTTATTGTTTCCCATTTATATATCACTTAAAAAAAATCCCTAAAAATTTTTTTAAAGGAAATTCCTACTAAATTTAAAACTACCTTAAGCCTATCCACTAAAAATTATCTCCCCTTTATTAGATTGCTTACTTCTACTTCTTTTTCTTTCTTTTGTGCACTATTATGGTGTTATAATGAATGTAACGCAGATGAAGTAAAGTTTATTGGTGCTTAGCAAAATAAATAAACTGAAACAAGGAATTAAATCTGAAAGAACTGTTTCAGATAAGCTGTCCCACACATTACCTGAATTATTTTACTTATGAGACTGAAGATACAAAATATGATGTAGAGAATAAATTCTTGCAGAAATATAATCTTTTCATATCTACTCTTAAGAAGAACTGATGTGACAAATTCAGCACCCTATATTTATTACCTTATCAATTATTTTTAAAAGAAGATTATTTTGTGTTCCCAATTCTCTTATGTGGCACTTATTCCTCCTTTAAAAAGTTTTTATTTACATTAATTCAAATTATCTGATACATTACTAAACAACAAAGAGTTCATACGGCAGCCAAAGAACCCTCTACAACTCAGGCATCTGTGTAGATCAGCTTGTTGATGTGTGACCATTTATCAAATATGACTAAGAATTCTAAACTCTCCTGAAGTATACAGTTCAAAACATGTATATATTTCTAGAGATTATAAACACCATAAATAAAAATAGTTACGGTTAAACAACTAGTTCCCATAAACAAATTATTGAAATCAATACTTTCATGGCAACTGAAGGCTACACAAGGATAGCTATAATGAAAAAATATGGAAGCATTAACATTCTGAGCTGTATGGTTATGGGCAAAAGTGGTATTAGTGAAGATTATATGAGGAACAGATAAGCATCAAGGCAGGTGAATCACCAAATGGATACTGACAACCATCCAACTTAGTAGTCTCTGCCCACTACATGCATTCCCTTCAGTGTTGTAAGGAAAACAAGAAATCAGGAAAAGATACTTTCTTAACTTTAAATGTGTTCAGGGCAAGACTGGTTCTGACCTTCCAAACTTTCAATTTCAAGACAACATGGGAAGGATTCAAAAGACAGCTAAAATATTGAAAAATCATAATCTGGAAAACTGGCATGATAATTCTTTACATGTAGTTTCCTTAGAGGCTGGTTCACTGACTTTAGCAGAGAATAAGTAATTTCAGTAGTGCTTTTTTTTTTTTCTTTGCCAAATACAACGAAAAGTACCTGTTTCTAGGCTTTCTAATTACTCAGGCCATGGCAAAGCATGGGTTGTTACCTCAGGGGCTCTCCATTGGCAGCTAATTGTCACATTAGCTTAGGAAAAATCTTTATCCAATCTTTCGTTTGATGAAAGACAGAATGTAGAGGAAACAGGATAACTGTGGTCACTGAGTTCCACTGTGTGTGCTCAGTGCTCAGTTGTGTCCGAATCTTTGCCTATATACCCTATGGACTATAGTCCATCTGGCTCCTCTGTCCGTGTGATTTCCCAGGCAAGAATACTGGAGTGCGGTGCCATTTCCTTCTCCAGGGGATCTTCCTGACCCAGGGATCGAACTGTCTCCTGCACTGGCAGGTGGATTCTTTACCACTGCACCACCTAGAAAGCCCTGAGTTCCATTTTATGTCAACTCAAAGTAACTACTCATGTGGTTTATCATTCTGCTAAGCTTTGCTTCTTTCTTTCAAATGGAAAGAAAGTTATAGTCAAATGGAAATGTAACTGGGAAGGAAAAATATTTTCCCTTTTCCATTTTCAAAGTTGGCTAAATTACACAATTAAACAGACAAATATGTTCACTTTTATCTTTTCTTTATCTACATTCATATGTGTGGGTAATCAGTCACTGTCCATGCCAGCTTTTACCTTCAATGAATACTGTGATACTAAAACACCAGAGAAAACTGTCTGCCCCTAAACCTTTATGTAATGAAAAAATATTGACCTTGATACTGATCAGTAAACTTTAGCTATTATAAAGGAAACAAAACACATATTAAAATACCTAAAGAATTAAAAATTTTTTAAAAGTGACATAGAGTTGTTAAAACTACATCTGCAATAGTGCTTTTCATACCTTTGACTACATATGAACCAGCAGCTCCTCCTTTTGACTATATCGTTAATCAGTGATGAGAAACCTATCCTGGAACTCTCTACACCATGATCAGTCACATGGAGGTCATATCACAAAGGAGGTTTTAAAGCCCTGAACCACTCTTAAAAACCTATGCTTTACCTAAAAAGTATTCTACTTTATGCTTGATTAGTTTCCCCAGGTCCAAGGTGTATAATTTCTTGATGCACATTTTAAGAATCAGCTGGAGATGCTTTCCTTAGGTAATGGAAGTCACATTTCCCCAGGCCAACATCCAGGCTGGCAACAGATGCATCAGAACCATCAGAACCAAGGAGATTATTCAATTCACATTTAAATCCAGCCAAAGAAAACAGAGCTTAAAAAAAAAACAAAAAAACTAAGTGTCCAAAGAGACTGTTTTGGCAAATATGGTTTCAAAAAATACAAGTCATTAGCTTCTTAATGTGGAAGTCGGATTTTCCCAATGAACAATTTATTACTGGCAAAGTATTCACCAAGCTCTGCCAGTAAAAAAGGGGGAAATTGTTGGAAAAGTGATCTAGGCACACAATTCCAGTTAAGTTATAAATGCAATATGTAATTTAGTAAAGACTTGTGCTGCACTATTATGACAACAAACGTTAAATCAGAATCAATTATCTGCCACATTTGGAAGACAACAGTATTACTCACTGAAAAATCTTGTGCAAAACTTGCTTTAAAAGGAAAAAAAAAATCAGAAAAAGCCAGCAGGTGTTCCAGGAACATTCGTTAATAATGAGATCCAATTTGGAGATCAATTAATGGGTCAAAAATCTAGGAAGAACTTTAGATATCGTTTTATGAATGAAGGGACTGAGATCTTAAGAGGCAATATGGTCAGAATATGGTCACATGGGATTGAGTGACAAAGCTAAGAAAGTATACCATGATGCATCCAGAAGTACAGGGTAAAGATCTGGGTGTCCTCGGAGGCACCTGAATGGTCTCAGAGGTAAGTGGTTCCTGGAACTGTAGTCATTCTTGCATCTCACAGAAGGTAGTAATCCCGGGGGGAAAGAAAAAACAAATGAGACTAAAAACCAAGGTACTGTTTATTTCCCTGTGCATTGGTACTTGTGATTTTTAAAAGACTTTGTTGGCTTCTGTTTAAAGCAGTTTATATCAATTAAGCCGTTTTAATTACCTCATCTCTAAAGTGGATTTACAGGGATGTGACAAGAGAAGCAAGGCCAATTTTAATATAAAAGTAGCACACTCCAGGAGATATCTAGGACGCGGGAAGAGGAAGTTTTCAGGGTAGCTTACAAAGAAAGCTAGAAAAGATTGTAGTCCATCCTGATACCCAGAAAGCCTGAAATTTTTTTTTTTAAGTTTGTGTTTGTAAGTTATAGGATTTTCTGTGTCTTCCAAGTGATCACTACATTGGAAGTCAGAAAATTCAAACTTCTATACAAATGGAGAAGCTAAAAGAGCTTGAGAAACACACTCACTGTCTTCTGAGAGAGAATGGCATGGTTCTAAGTAATAATTCAGGGAGGAAGGAAAAGCAAAGATTACAAGAGGGTTGAGGGCCTAGTAAGCATTAAGATTTTGGAAAAAGATGAGAAACAGCATATGCGGGATTACAGGTATAAGACACTGCTTATGTACAATGGAGATAAGACAATCTCTTCAACAAGTGGTGCTGGGAAAACTGGTCAACCACTTGTAAAAGAATGAAACTAGAACACTTTCTAACACCATACACAAAAATAAACTCAATAAAGATCTAAACATAAGACCAGAAACTATAAAACTCCTTGAGGAAAACAGGCAAAACACTCTTCAACATAAATCACAGCAGGATTCTCTATGACCCACCTCTTAGAGTAATGGAAATAAAAGCAAAAATAAACAAATGAGACCTAATTAAACTTAAAAAGCTTTTGCACAACAAAGAAAACTATAAGAAAGGTGTAAAGACAGCCTTCAGAATGGGAGAAAATAATAGCAAACAAAGCAACTGACAAAGAATTAATCTCAAAATTACACAAGCAGCTCATGCAGCTCAATTCCAGAAAAATATACAACCCAGTCAAAAAATGGGCCAAAGAACTAAACAGATATTCCTCCAAAGAAGACATACCGATGGCTAACAAACACATGAAAAGATGTTCAACATCACTCATTATCAGAGAAATGCAAATCAAAACCACAGTGAGCTATCATCTCATTCTGGTCAGAATGTCTGTGATCAAAAAGGCTACAAACAATAAATGCTGGAGAGGGTGCAAAGAAAAGGGAACCCTCTTACACTGTTGGTGGGAATGCAAACTAGTACAGCCACTATGGAGAACAGTGTGGAGATTCCTTAAAAAACTGGAAATAGAACTGCCATATGACCCAGCAATCCCACTGCTGGGCATACACACCAAGGAAACCAGAATTGAAAGAGACACGTGTACCCCAATGTTCACTGCAGCATTGTTTACAATAGCCAGGATGTGGAAGCAACCTAGATGTCCATCAGCAGATGAATGGATAAGAAAGCTGTGTGTACATATACACAATGGAGTATTACTCAGCCATTAAAAAGGATGCATTTGAATCAGTTCTAATGAGGTGGATGAAACTGGAGCCTGTTATATAGAGTGAAGTAAGTCAGAAAGAAAAACACCAATACAGTATATTAACGCATATATATGGAATTTAGAAAGGTGGTGACGATGACCCTATATGCGAGACAGCAAAAGAGACACAGATGTCAAGAATAGACTGTTGGACTCTGTGGGAGAAGGCAAGGGTGGGATGATTTGAGAGAATAGCACTGAAACATGTATATTACCACATGTGAAACAGATCGCCAGTCCAGGTTCGATCCATGAGACAGGGCATTCAGGGTTGGCGCACTGGGAAGACCCTGAGGGATGGGATGGGGGTGGATGTGGGAGGGAGGTTTAGGACGGGGGACACATGTATATCCATGGCTGATTCATGTGAATGTATGGCGAAAACCACTACATATTGTAAAGTAATTAGACTCCAATTAAAATAAATTAATTCACAAAAAAACGGCACTGCTTATGGAGCAGCAACTCAAATTTTAAATGACAAAAATATAAAGACAATTAAAAACGAGAGAAATCATATTACTGCCCTCATATCAGTGTCCTGCAGCACTGTTAACTCCCTTTTGAGTACAGAATGGTTATTTTGGGGATCTTAGGAGTAGATTTATTTTTACTGTTGGTATATAGAGATTTCTTTCAGAAAGACAGGTTTTCTGCAGACCATGCTCTCTTTCCTTTTTTTGTACCAACAATTCCTTAAATTCTAGAATGCAGGCTTCTAAAATTCAGCTTTGATAACATGTAGTAATGTTTATGGTGAGTGACAAACTACTTAAGATCATAGTGAAGTTGCTCAGTCGTGTCTGACTCTTTGCAACCCCATGGACTATAGCCTACCAGGCTCCTCCCTCCATGGGATTCTCCAGGCAAGAGTACTGGAGTGGGTTGCCATTTCCTTCTCACTTAAGATCATAACAATAAGACAAAGCAAAACTCATTTGATGAATTATGCTGATATGGTCTTTCTCTATGTTAATAACTAAATTTTTAGTAAGTGGGTAGGCAAGAAAATCTTACTCTCAGAAATTGAGAAAAAAAATGGGCATTTTAATGAAAATCTACAACCTTGTTGGGAAAGTGAATCATTTTCTAGTATTGATAAGATAATTTCTAATAAAGCTACCCTCTAGAATTAGCTGGGGTTAGGCTCTGACATCAAATTTATTTTTCTTTCTTATACTCCTTGCTCTCAGTCACTGTCAAGGAACTGAATCATCTTGGAAGAATAAACAACTGTTTAGAATAGGAAGCTAATTTACTATCCTGGAGTACAGAGATACAAAGCTATCTAGATTATTCCCATGCTAATGACAGAAACTGAAGGATTCAATGCCACAGATTGCAAAGGGTCTCTAATGACTCTTCTCCACTTGTGTGAGGTGTTTTCTAAAGGAGGGTGGTATTGTACTTTAAAGCTATAGTTTTGTAAAGACAATGATAAAGGAACCACAACTAGCTATGCACATGTTGCTGAATCATATTTTAGGGGATGACTTATGACACTGGAATGATTATACTCCTGGAAAAGTGTTAAGTAATTTAGAAGAACCAAAATTATGCTTAGCAAGACCCACAGGTATGATCAAGGGGCTTTAAACTGAAATCAAAGGATAAGAAAACTCCTCAACTAAAACTCTGAGACTACGAACAATCACAACATCATAGGAGAGAAAAATAAAGTAGAAGAAGTATCAAGTTAAAAGATATAAACAAATAGAAAACAAATCCAACCACCTAAAAAAAAGTGTGTGTGTGTATCTGTACATAGCAAACTTGAAATTTCAAAGTAAGTAAATTTCAGGGACTAACATTAGTGGGAAGGAATTCATGAATGGCAACTGACATTTGAAAGGAGTATGTTACAATGTTATATAATGGAAAAGCAGAAGATACCTTTAAACCAAAATACCTTTAAACCAATTCATATAAACTACATGGAGATTCTTGAACATGGGATAAAGGAATCATCAAGCTAAGTTAAAATAAGGTAAAGGCTGTATTACCAGAGGGGACATACTTTTTGGTTGCCTGATCAGATGGAGGATTTAGGTCAAGTTTTCCTGAAACAGGTTGCAAACAAACACAAGGATAAGATACAACCATGATGGGCAGGTGACATTAGCTCTTTATATGTACTGGCAGCTTTAATTTCATTCAAATCAGAGCATCTGACAGACCCCTAAGTTACCCTGTTGAAAACTGCTGCTGCTGCTGCTAAGTCACTTCAGTCGTGTCCGACTCTGTGCGACCCCATAGACGGCAGCCCTCTAGGCTCCTCTGTCCCTGGGATTCTCCAGGCAAGAATACTGGAGTGGGTTGCTATTTCCTTCTCCAATGCATGAAAGTGAAAAGTGAAAGTGAAGACGCTCAGTCATGCCCGACTCTTAGCGACCCCATGGACTGCAGCCCACCAGGCTCCTCCGTCCATGGGATTTGCCAGGCAAGAGTACTGGAGTGGGTTGCCATTGCCTTCTCCTGCATCCTTCAACAAAGGAAGCAATGAGAGGAACTGATTTAATGATTTCATACTTAAGTTTAAACAAAAAGCCAGAACTGAATGATGATGCAGAAGTGACAAGAAGTCTAGAGTGACCATGCCAATGGAAGACAATTCTGGGCTCTGTCAAACAAGCTGCCACATCTGCAGTTGGATATTTTGAAGGTCACTCATGATATTCTTAGGAGACAGGAAAAATAGTGGATTTATAGATAGCTTAGTAACTGTCATCTGAAGAGTAACGATCAGCAAGTTCACATCAACCTTGAGGGTCTATCTTTGGTTTGGGTCTATAAAATATTTTAAATCAATAACTTGAAAAAATAGGACATTTATACACTTCCAGCGGATACAAATTGGGAAAGAGTTAATATGCAGGATAAAATAGTACATTCAACAAATATTGGGACTTCCCTGGTGGTCCAGTGGTTAAGACTCCACACTTCCACTTCAGGAGGTGGTGGCTTGATCCCTGACTAGGGTAGTATGATCCCACATGCCACTCAGTGTGGTCAAACAAAAACAAAAAAGAACAACAACAACAAAACAGATATTGATTGAGCAACCTTATAAGCAAGGTGTTAAAGTGAATATAAAGATTGGTCAAGGCATAGGCCTTTTGCTCATGATTTTCTTTTCAACACAGTAGATAAAGATATTTTTAAATTATCAAGGAACAAGATTTGAAGTTGATAAAAAAAATAACAGATAAGTGGTTGAACAGATAAATGAAGGGAGACATCACCTCTGGCTTTATATGTCAGTGGGTTCAGGATCCTAGGTAATTTAGTCAAAGTGTTCATAGGAATGTGTCAGATGAGTAGAATTTGGACAGGTAGTGATCAAGAGGAGGATCGAGATCCAGAGGTGGAAAAGCATGGAGCTTATATTGAGAAAGTTTTGTGGTTTTCTCTGAAGAATGAAATGTAGGACAGGGAGCAATAGGATACAAAAGTTGGGTAATAAGGTTCTGGGATACAGGTTGGCACAATGAACTAAAAACAATAAAATTAAATTTAACTTGGATGAACTTATAATTTCAAAGCAAAGATGTTGGTCCCTGCTTTCTTCTTGAAAATTATTACCCCCAAATACTAAGGCAAAAAAGAAATAACATGAACTCCAATTTTAATGACTAAGAGGCATCCATGAACCACAATAAATGGAAATTAAAAGCAGATAAAAGAATGATGACTTAGCAGAGCAAAGGAAGGCCAAGTCCATGTGCCTGAAGAGGAGGATACCACAAAGAAGCAGCACTTCCAGAACCCTGGAAATGTTTAGGAATTAGAAACACCCGTACCAAAGGCAGGAGGAGGCAGAGGACTAAAATCAAGAATGTTGGGTTAAAAACAGCAAAAACACTGAGGCAGAAGAAATTAAACTCCTGCTCATGGCCACACCAAACAAAAAGGATGCGCTTGAGCTAAGAGCCAGGTACCACTGTAGAATAAGATAGTTAAAAAAACTACAGTTTTAAAAAATAGTTTAAAAAATAAGGAAGTATTTTTAAAAATAAGAAAAACAACAATTTATTGCTTCTTAAATGTTTTTAGATAAAAATTACTTGAATGATGTTATAAAACAGTGTAAAATATTTGTAAACAGTTCTTAATCAGAAGAGCATTTTCCAAAACACATATGCTCTGGCTCCAAGTCCCAACTGCAGAGATTCTCGTTTAATGGGTGGGAACTAGCAACCTGTATCCAGAAAGTTTCTTACTCTGAAGACCACTGAGCTAGTGTAAAAAAAGTAATCTATCACCAAAACCTATCAAAGGTTAAACTGGCATTTCATTTTCATTCATAGGTGTATCCTATGTGCCTGGTATGGTTCTAGGATCTGGGAATACTAAAGTAAACAAAAAATTCCCCATCCTTGTGGAGTTTATATTCTAGAAGCAGGAGAGACACCAATAATGTATGCAAAATATGTAGTATTTTGCACATAATTGAATGGTCATATGAAGAAAAATACAGTTGGGAAGGAGTCAAGGGAGTGGGACCAGAAAGAAGGTAATATTGCTGCAAATATTTGAAGTAATAAAAGGAAAAAAATGTTAAAGATATTCGGGAAAAGTGTTTCAGGGAGAGAGAACAGATGCAATGGCCCTGAGTTAGGCAACTGTCCATCGATTTATTTAAGGAACACCACGGAGGCCTATAGAGCTGGAGCACAGTGAGTGAAGATAAAGAGATTAAAAAGGTAATAAGGGAGCTGAATTGTATAAGATCTCACAGGCCTGTGAAGGACTTTGACTGTTATTCCTAGTGAGATGATAGCTATATGATTAGAAGAATGAATATGTAAAGAATCCATTTACAGATATAGATACAAACATATATGTTATATATGAGATTCTGAAAAGCAGTGAAAGTTGTCTAAGTAATTAATAACAAAATAAAAATGTCAAGTGGTGTCTGGAAACCTTAGCTGGCTAAATAAATCTAGACAATACTTAATATGGTACTTTAGAACAAGTGTTTAATAAATATTTGTGGACTAAATGGACAATGAATTTACACTGAAAAAGGAGATTGAGAGTTTTTCAAGTTCTTGTAAAATTTGAGGCAATGTATTAAGAATATAACAGTTACCCTAAGATTGGGTCTTTCATTAAATATTTCAAGGTAGTCTTACAGATACAAAGCAGATTTTACTATTTCCTAATTATATCAGTTAGGCAAGAAGAGATTAAATAAAAAGCCTTTCAGAGTTACTCTAAAACTTTTGAGTTTTCTTTTGTTTGAAAGAGTCAGAGACATAGTTTTTAACAGTTCATATTTTAAGCTTAGCTTAAGCTTTCATCGGTTCTAGTTTTAAAAATTCATTCATCATGATTCACACTCAAACTAGTGCCATTTTATCTTTATTAGTTTAAAAAATTTATATATTTTCACTCCAAAGTCTGTTTTTCTCTCCTCAAAGCCTAAAACCCAGAGTTTTGACTGCCAATGAAGAATTTTGAAAGTGACAAAGCCATTTCTTCTGATAGTTAGAAAAAGTGAACGCACTTTCTTTTCTCCATTGTCACCACTGTAGCTTCTCAATAAGCCAATCTACTCTTTCTAGTTGTCAGATAGTCTTTGTTTTTAAATTATTTTGGTGATAATGCCAAGGTCAGCAAAACTGTTCTTATTTAATGTTAGTATACTTCTTGTGCCTGATAATAAAATTTTACAAAAGCATTAATTTTTTGATCAACTGAAAAAGGACAGTTAGCTCCTTCCACTGCTGTAATAGGACTTTCTACAGGAATGAAAAGAAACTAACTTCTTCTACAAAACAGCAAATATTGTGTTATATTTTTTTGCATCATACCATGTAATGATGATTTCTTAGAAAAATTACCCATTCTCAAGTCATAATATTAAAAGCATTACTTTATATGCCAAGTAACTTATGCTCTTTTCTGTGAACCGAACTATTGATAGGTGAAATTCAGAATAAAAATACACAAAAAACCCATGTGTTAGAATATAGGAAATTAAGCTGTGTGATGTACTAAGTGAATAATTCACTTTCATTCTTCTGATATACATCCAAGATTTGCAAAGATTATGAAAGGTAAAAAGTTTACATAAATCTATATCAAACTATATTAATTTGAAGTGTGAGATCAGTTTTCATTAGAAAGATTTGACTTTTGCTTACTCTTTATCAGGGCATTCATTAAACATAGGAAAGAAGTAAGAGGATAGAAAACTTGGTCACTTGGTTTAGCAGTTTTCTCAGATTGAAAAAATAACAATGAAACCTCCAGGGTTAAGAATTTCAAAGGAGGCTGCAAGACAGAGAAGATAGACCAAATCAGCTTACCACTTGAACCATTTTGAGATATCTGGCATATCTTGGATCCTTGGCTACAGTTAAGATATTTTCTGGTGTTACTTCACTTTCCTGTGGTCCAGAGTCTTGTAAACTGTTCTGCTGTAGAAAGCATGGTGTATAAATCTTTAGACAATTCACAAAAGGGGTCCATCATGTTACTTAAAAGGGATGTTTCTTTTTATTATTCTAAAGCAAACAATATCAGAAAAAATCATATTCTAAATTTAAATACCAATAATTTAATTACAGGATATATGTTTCCAAATATTTACAAATACTTAAATAAGATTGCAGAGGAAGTTACATGTAATGTCAACACTATATTGTTCCCACAAAAGTGCAAACATATTCAAGGCATTAAAAATTAAAATTCTGCTTTACTTGTCCCTCGAGTATGGATACAAAACATGAATTATTGATGGACCTATTATTTTAATAAAACTTTTAGTAAAGCTAGTAAAGCTATTTGATTTGTCAATTGTTCAACTCCAGTGGACAGAAAATCGGTTTTCTAGGTATCTATACCATCTACACAATTATACTTCTCATTCACTGAACAATCTTGTTCTAAGTGGATATGGCTATTCTAACATCTCTAAAGGCAAGGCCTGGAGAATTTGTGGAAGAGAAGCTCATTTCTCAAACAAAATTATGTTTATATATATTTCAGCTACTTATGGAATTATTAATATTCTCCAAAGAGTGGTTAAGATCATAAATACTACTTATAATGAAGAATTTGGATAAAAATGGTTTCATCATATAGGCAGTTCTCAACTTTGCATGGTACCGTGTAAACGGTAACTCATCCAAACTGGAATCCTATCTTTATTTAAGTGCAAAGCCAAGATTGTCTGTATATAGTTCTTGATTTTTCTATCAACTTAAACATTTATAGTAAGTCCACTTAGTGACTTACTGTATGTTAGCATTAAGGGTAGTTCCTTAACTGAATGATATCAACTTTATGTCTGCATATCTCTGTTGAAGTATAAATAAATAAAAAAAATCTTTCAGTATTCATAGTTATTAGAATATAAATTATATGTTAAGGTTTTCCCCCAGATAATTCAAATATAGATTAAATCTCTTTTAAATGCTGAAGCAAGTAAAATATCCCCAAATTCTTTAGGTTACTCCAGTTATATGACAGTGTCAAGCGTACAAAACTGCATATATGTGTGTGTGTGTAAATATGTATATACATATACACATCCATCTGCAAAATGCATTAATTACAAAACATCCAAAACATTTAATTAAACAAAAAATTTCAACAAGACCCATGTATGCTTTTAAAAAAATAAGGACAATAAACTCATACAATAGCACAGTGGAGCAAATGGTAATTACATATAAGACCACTAGATTTTAAAACTCAGCCTTTAACTTCAGCCTAATAACCAAGACCTCAACAAGGTTTAATTATATCAGGTCTTACACCTTTGGTATTTGTATGACCCATTAAATCTTCTACCGTATCTCTCAACTGTCCTTCATTTTATTCTGAAATTAATCTCAATCTGTACAATTAGATGTTCTACTGTGAGTAATGATAAGATCTGAGCCATGAAATTAAAGGTGCAGAAAAATCAGTATGCAAACCTTGGGTCTTTGACTCATATATAGATTGGAGATTGCAATGAATGGATGATTTAAAAAAAAGTTCATGATTATCTTTTAACTGATAAGCAAGTTGACTGTAATGTCAATGGAAATTCTGTGTTAAGCAATACTTCAGTCCATTTCAAAATATTTTATATAAAATATACCAATTAAAAACAACGGAGAGAAATAAAGAGTTGATTTCAATATTAAGAACATGCTGAACAGTTATATTAAGCCAATCAATATACAACTTTATCATATTTTTTAAATTCAGGAAGCCAACAGTACTTCATAAATCCTCCAATGAATTAATAACTATTTTTCAATAAAATTGCCAGAATGTCAAGTAATTCTGAATTTTAGATAATTCAGTTGTGATTACTTATAATCAATTTTTTGAGACTTTAAATAGGCAAGACCAACACAATTGTACAAGTTTTAAATACATATTATATATGGGTGTGCACAGTAACACCTGGAAAAGTTAATACTGAAAGTCAGATATCATTTTATAAATTTATAGAAATATAATAATGGCTAGTATCCACCAAAGAATACCTACTAGGTAGAATGGAAACATGTAATAGCTTTTACATATGCCTTGTTTTAGAAAAAGGATGGTTTATCTTTAATTGATAAAACCTTGTAAAGTTAAAACTCCTCTAAACATTTGAATTTATTTTTGTATATTATATATATTCCAGTGATCATCACAATGGAATTTGTTATATTAATTAAATGGATGTTAAATTTTCTAATACCTAATTGTTAAGTAAAGCGAAGTGAAGCAAAAGTCATTCAGTCATGTCTGACTCTTTGCAACCCCATAGACCTCTCTAGGCCAGAGAAGTCCATGGAAATCTCTAGGCCAGAATACTGGAGTGGGTAGCCTTTCCCATCTCCAGGAGATCCTCCCAACCCAGGAATCAAACTGGGGTCTCCTGCATTGCAGGTGGATTCTTTAAAATTGAGCTATCAGGGAAGCCCTAACTGTTAAGTAAACAGTCATCTAATTCATCCACCAAATATACAATATTTCTAAATTTTAGCTCCTCCCACACAGAGCTTTGGACCACATGTGCTCAGTTGCTCAGTTGTGGCCGACTTTTTGTGATCCCATGGACTATAGCCCGCCAGACTCCTCTGTCCATGAAATTTTCCATGCAAGAATATGGAGTGAGTTATGTTTTATGAATTCAACACAGGTGCTAGAGACAGTGCAGTGTAGGAGATAAGAGATAGGATTCTTGACACCAGGTTGTTTGGGTAAAAATTCTAGTTCTTACATTTATTGTCTGACCTTCAACAAGTTAACCTCTGTGTATCTCATTTGACATACCTGTAAAGTATTAATAGAACTGATAAAAGTATTTACTTCATAGGGCTGTTGTGAGAATTAAATGAGTTAATTTATAAAAAGCACTTAACACACCACACATACAGTCAGAAACCTTTACATGGGAGGTATTATAATCACAGTCAACGTCATAATGATCTAAAAGATATCCCATAAAAAGTACCTCCAGGTACAAATGCAAAATTCCATATACATAGGAAGTCTGTTTGTTTGGTATTACTTGTTAGACCACCATTTTAGTGATTATCTTATTTTGGATTTTAATACCTCACTGAGATACACTAGCAATTATTCTTAAACAATGAAGAATTTTTATTTCTTGAAATAAAAAGTAATATACAATTTAAATTTTTACAGAGCATAAATGAACATTAAAACATAAGAGCCAAACATAGAGTGCAGGCCTTACAAGGACGCTGATTTGAACAAATCAACTCCCCAAACACGCTTTTTGAGACAAGTGGTGTTTCTTAGATTAGGACCTCTCAAATTTTAAGAGCCTTCAAATCACATACGGATCTAATTAAAATGAAAATTCTGACTCAGTGGGTCTAGGGTGGAACCTGAGATTCTGTATTTCTAACAAGTTCTCAGGTAGGTTGCTGGCCCATGGAGCAGAGTTTTGGTAACAAAGAGTTAGATATTATCAGGGAATTATTGCTCATAATATTGTATATGATAAAGGCATTGTGGTTATACAAGAAAATGTCAGAACTTTTCACAGATGCTCAGGGAATTATACATGGGTGAAAAGATATGATGCCTGGAATTCACTTCAGTGACAAAAAAAGACAGATGAAGCAATTGCAACAAAATCTCAACTGGTGAATCCAGGTAACGGGCACTTGGTTAGTCACTGAACTATTCTATTTTTATTCATGTGTGAAAATGTCATACTAAAACATTTAAAAGACACATTTCTTACAAGAACCAAGAAAAAAATTTCCAGAGGGAACTTGAAGAAAGTAGTTATATTCAAGATTATTCCTAGTCCTGTATAGGTCAAATTTCTGTTTTATAGGCAAGAAAAATATTAACTTCAGGAAACTGTTCAGAATAACAAAATGAAAAGCTAATAACTTTTTTCAAACTGTATTTTTTATCTTAAAGTTTAAAATATTATTAGTCAAGTGCTATATTTTTATTTAACTTCTTTATTTGAACCTGCAGATTTGGTCTGTCTGGTTCACCCAAGAAGAGGTGCTCATGCTTCCCGGAACTTAATCACATACCTGTGATTGCTCTGAAGTAGCTTCAGAATGTGTTCCATTTGTGATCCTAGTGACATTTACAGGAGATACTTCAAATGTGACATCATCTAGGCCCG
Organism: Budorcas taxicolor; assembly: GCF_023091745.1. Lineage (NCBI taxonomy): Eukaryota > Metazoa > Chordata > Mammalia > Artiodactyla > Bovidae > Budorcas > Budorcas taxicolor. The sequence continues at coordinate 109,732,040 of NC_068914.1, forward strand.
GGATAGATGATAACTGTGAGGAGAAAATTAATGTTGGTATATGAGGATAATATTAGATCTTTAAAGAGTAAGTTTCTAAGTATGTGTTGTGTTTCAAATAGTTTTCTTAAGTTTTAAAGCTATAGAAGTGGTTTCATAAAATCTCATCTTTGGTTGAAATTCTCCATGCCATAAACTACTTAAAAGTGAAAGGGATTGACAAATAAAATATTTTTGAAGAATTTTTCACTAATCTAATTTAGGTTGTCACCATTCTTTCTCAGGAATTATTTTTTTAATAAGGAATCCTAGTGTAAGGAATGAGAGCATGGGTTTTGGAGTCAGATTGCCAAGGTTTAAGTCACAACATATGTTGCTGCTGCTGCTGCTGCTAAGTCGCTTCAGTCGTGTCCGACTCTGTGCGACCCCATAGATGGCAGCCCACCAGGCTTCCCTGTCCCTGAGATTCTCCAGGCAAGAACACTGGAGTGGATTGCCACTTCCTTCTCCAATGCATGAAAGTAAAAAGTGAAAGTGAAGTCACTCAGTCGTGCCCGACTCTTGGCAACCCCATGGACTGCAGCCTACCAGGCTCCTCCGTCCATGGATTTTCCAGGCAAGAGTACTGGAGTGGGGTGCCACTGCCTTCTCTGACAACATATGTAACCCTGTGCAAATCTTCCTAGGCCTCAATTTTCTCACCTGTACAGTAGGGGATGAGAAAACTTACATCCCAAATTTGTAAAAAGATTTTGATTAAATATATTTTGTTCCCCTTCAAAATGTGCTAGCACATTTTAAGTTTGAATAATCTGGGAAATGAGAAAACTCTTGCCACCTGTTAACATATGATGCAGCTTATTTTTTTCTTCTTTCTTTAGTAATATCACTTTATGTTACTACAATGTGTTAGTTTCCATACATAAAAAATGAGCATGATGTCAGTGGTTAAGCATTTTAGGTTGGATTTCCAAGATCCATGCAAACATTCTTTTCTGATTTCATCCTGGTATCAGTGACACACATCTGTCAAATGTTTGGCTAACTTTGAGGATTAACTCTATGGTCATGGAAATAATTAAGGTTAACCTGTCCACATGGCAACTTAACTTGTGACCATGGACTCTAACTTAAGAATTCCACAAACATTAAAATAATATACATATTCATAATAAAGAATAATGAAAAAACAATGGCAATAAGATCTAAAGCAACAATATTCATTGAAAACTGTTGACTGATGACAGTATTTAGCACAGTGGCTATGGCCCTAATAGTTTCAAGTGGGTATGGCTGCTAAGAAACTATTTTGAACATGTTCAAGGCCAAATATCCTAAATTACAAGCTAAAGAAATGTTCTGAGGGAAATATAGTAGCTGAAGACCACAGGAAGATGTAGAAAGCATAAACCAGACATTCTGATCCCTATGCTAGAAGATATTAGTAATTTCACTTCCTTCAGTTCAGTTCAGTCACTCAGTCGTGTCCAACTCTTGGCAAGCCCATGGATTATAAATAGTCAATAAATATTTTTTCAGGTCAATTTTTTTTGATAAAAGAACAAAGTCACAAAAATATATTAGCATCTCCATTATTTTATATACAAGAAAAGCACAAAAAACCTGCAAGCTTTCAAACTGAAACAACCTTCCATTTTTGCTTTTATATGACAGTTACCTTTTGTGATATCTGACATCAGAACTGGTACTACTCACTAGCATTTAATATATTTACAAATGGAAAATAGCTGAGATTTTCTCCAAATTTTGTTCTGGAGACATGTAAAGTTTTACAGAATTTTTTCCTGTGTTATCTATGACTACTATTAAGATAATTGTGAGTTTTCCATTAAATGAAGCAAACTATACAACATTCAATTTGTTAACATGTTACTCATTATGTTTTTGATTAAATAATGAAAGAAACCTTGACCCATGTGTATATTTAAACAGACTCAGTTAGTGGTTCATAATGAAGATATTTCCTTTGCAATTATAATATATTAAACAAATGAAAGCACTGCACCACATCATGGATGCAGGAGCTAAGTTGAATTCATTCCTAAATACAATTAAAGTTAAATGCAACTGAGAAAGTTGATATATGTAGAGCAAGTTTATCCTATAAATTATTCAGAAATACAAACCTTTGCATCTAAAATATTGAGAGTTGTTTCAATTTGCTGGATTCGAAGAGAAAGGTCTGCTAGTTTCTGAAAAAGAAAGAGTAGAAACAAAAGGATAAAGTTAAAAACTATGGTTAAAATATTTGTGATTTTCTAATATACTACTCTCTTATTTACAAGAGTAAGAATTGAAACTCAAGTATTCAATTATCTTTATTAGGATGTTTCATGGTTATTTTATAAAACTGTATTCATAGAGAAGCTGTTACATTTTCAGTCTTATGAAACTCATTATCAGAGCCATAATCAATCACTGGGACCAGAATGTAAACTCCTCTGAAGACAGAGTTTTTTATTCACTGTTATACCCCTTGTGACCAGAGCAGTACTTGACACTTAACAGAAGCCTGATAATTACTTGTTGCTGAATGAAGGAATTCTTCATAGAACACAGGATTAAAAACTAGCCCCAAACAGAAAGGAGCAGGGTCTGCCTTTGTATATCACTTAAACACAGAAATATATACAATTAGTCCCAAATTCAAACTTTCCAAGTTTGAAAAGAAGATGAAATTGGAAGATAAGTAGTTAATGTTGGGAAGAATTAAAACAGAGGAAAAAAAAAAAGAATACTAAAAAAGCAAAAGGAATCAACCAACCATTAAAACCCAAGATAAACCAGAAGCAAGAGCTTACCATGCTCTAGTTATTCTGTACCATTAAATTAGCCATATATATGTGTTGTGTGTTAGTCGCTCAGTCATGTCTATTTGCGACCCCATGGACTGTAACCTACTAGGCTCCTCTGTCTGTGGGATTCTCCAGGCAAGAATACTGGAGTGGGTTGCCATGTTCTTCTCCATTTTAAAGTATGCACTTGATATCATTTATAATCCCACACGTTTTATTTTATGCATTTAAAAACATTAATTTCATTTCACTAGACTACCAAAGGATCCACGGCAAAATTAAGAACCTCTGCTTTTCAAAGATTATTCAGCATAATAAATGTTTTTGAGTCTGTTCCCATGTAATTACTGTTATAATACACATAAATATGTACTTTCTAAAATGCCACTGTCCCTTGACAAAATACACCTGGTTTCATTTATGGGCTGCTAAAGCGCATTTCTATGATGTTTATGTCGTCTGCATTTTCCTTCTAAACTCCTAGACCACCAGAAAGCAGGTTTCTTAGTCTTGGCTCTATTGACTGAGCTCTATTGACCGGCTCTATTTTGGGCTGGATAATTCTTTGTTGTAAAGGTCTATCCTGTGCACCATAGGATAGTTAGCAGAATTTCTGACCTCTACCCACTAATTGCCACAAAAATTCCCCAACTGCAACAACGAAAAATGTTTCTAGACATTGCCAAATGTTCCCTGGTTCAGAACCACTACTCTGAAGTGTAGATGACTATGAATATAAGTAACATGATCAATAACAATAATTGTCCCCACCTTTGAAAGTTTCAGCAGAGAGGAAACAGAAAGGTATGTCTACTTTCCCATCCATTTAACCATCCATCCTCTTTATAAGTATTTAAAGCAAACCTGACATATCTTGAGTTGGGACAACAGGGGAATTTACAAGGTTCCTAGTTTTTCAGATAAAGTTGAAGAGTTCTTGATGCACCACCTACTTATTTGCAAGGCTGTGCATTTTACTCAAGTGGAAAAAAAAAAAAAAGAGGAAGAAATATGGAGCTAAAAGTTGAACATAGGAAAAAAAGCACTGTGGGACTTCAGGTTTGTAAAATATCCCATTTGCAGATCCGGTTCTTTAAAAGAGAAACAATTAGTCATTTTGGGTTGAGTATGTCCTAGAAGCCAGAGAGGGAAGCAACTGATGGTTTTACTGAGCTTCATCTGACACTTAAATCCAGCAGTTGTAAAAGTTTTAAAAGCAGTTGTAAAAGTTATAGCAGTAAATAGGGTTTTCAGCAAAACCTTATTTGGTTTAAGGTGAAGTCTGATGGTGGGCCTAAAAATTGGACATAGAAGATAAGCACTAAATTTTTTTTTAGGTCATGTGAAAATTCTCAGAGCTTTTGCCTGTATTTAAAGTTGTTTTTTTTTTTTTTAAGAAATGTTTTACAATATTTAGAAATGACTAAAATCCCAGTATTTTAGGCATGTTACAAGTCTGAGTCAAATATACCTGATTGCCCTGTTTGCTGAATACCTTTAACTTTAAAATTTACAATAAGGTTAAACTTCCACTCAGTCTTATCTGTGCTATGCGCAGAACTTGCGCTGTTCTCCATGTACTTCCTATTTAAAATTTGTAATCCACAAGATTTGGATGATTAGGACCAGAATAGAAATGCTTACTGGAGACTTGTGAGGGAAGAGGAGACAGACCCTGAGAAACTCTGTAACTTGGGTCAGATTCAACTACTTTCCTTTCTCCATCTTGTAACTTTTCTCCTATCCTGGTTCTAGTCATTAGAAGAGTTACAAAGTAGTTCAGTATCCAGAAAGTTTTTTAAAAGCTAACTTCTTCACTTTTCCCTTTATCAAAGATTCTGAAACCAGTATTAGTGATGAAGAAAGACTCCTATTGATTTCAAATTTAATTTTCATTTGAGTTTAGCTGTGACTGAAGATACTGTTTGGGTTTGGTTCAAAGCAGATTAAGTGAAAAAGTTAAAACAAAAAAAACCCCCAAGAGCCTCTCCCCTCACAAAAAAACCCAAACAAACCAAAACCCACCAGGTTTTCTTTTCCCTCCAGTTCACTTTAAGTTCAAAAAGTAATAGCTGAAGTTTAATTTTTTTTTTTTTTTGGAGGGAAACAGAGTGGTTTTGGTCCTTGTTTAAGGCTTTAACTAAACAAAGACCACAGGTTTAATAGCTGCTATAAACAAATAACAACCCAGTGTGGAAACTCATCTTAACTTGGGAGAAAATGGCCCTTCATGTATGAATATGTATATTATATCCCTGGAGTTTATTATATAAAAGACATTATATTAAATAGAAATGGCACGGTAAAGAAGAGAACACAAATCTAAAAACTAAATTTTGAAATAGCTATAAAGAAGACAGTGTAATCTCTCACTTGAAAATGATATAAACATGCCTCTTATTCAATTAGATGGTGTAACAGAACAGAAGATTGCAACCAGGTAACAGATCAGAATTGGAATCCCAGCTCTTACTTTCTAGCTGTTTGAATGTAGGCAAGTAGCTACTGAAGCTATAAATACTATGCCCTCAAATATATGAAGAGTGCATGAATAAATGACTAAGTAAATGATTTAAGCCTTTCTACATCTCAGTTTCTGTATTTCTAAAAAAGAGATAATTGGACCTTTCTTAAAGGTCTGGGCTGTGATAATTAAGTACACGTAAAGCACTTAGCACAATGCCTAGCACAGAATAAGTACACAATAAATATTATTGTCATCACACCAAGTAAAAAGTCTACAATTGACATAAACATCCAAGATGAATGCTACAAGCTGAATTCTAAATGAATGACAGTCAATCCTAAATTACCATCCATTAAGGAGAAAAAGGCAATTAGCTACTTTTAAATTTCATGAATTTTTGTCAAAAAGTTTTTTCTGGGGTTCAAGGAAGAAGCAGGAAATAGTGATATAGTCAAAACAGTTGGAGGGGGGTAGTTGAGAGAGGAACAGAAGGGAGGAAAGAATGAATCATGAGGCTTTGATAATGGATAAGCAATCAACAAGACAGTTTTTGTTATACTTTATCTGTATGTGTGCTCAGTTGTGTCCAATTCTTTGAGGCTCAACTCTCAGAGACCTGACTCTTTGATACCCTGTGGACTGAAGCCCATCAGGCTCCTCTGTCCGTGAGATACTTTGGGCAAGAATACTGGAGTGGGTTGCTATTTTCTTCCTCCAGGGGATCTTCCCCACCTAGGGATCAAACCTGCGTCTCCCGTCTCCTGCACTGCTAGCAGATTCAGCTGAGCCATTGGGGATTCCCCACAGCAGGGGTATTTAATTTTAAGTGGTCACTGAACTTTTGTAAAGTAGAATTTGCAAGCTTATGGAGAAATACTGTCCTATCTGTGTGGGAATTTCCTCTAGCCTATGGACTGAGCACAATGATTTTAATATATTAAAGTATATATAAGTGTATCCTGTTCTTAACACAGAATAATGGCCCCAAGGACATCTATATTCCTACACTTTTTAGGCAGCAACCATCCCTCTATGAACAGTCTCATTCAAGGACTGGATCGTGGGGGATACTCAAATGATGAACAGAAATTTCAGCACTCAGGTAGTTCATGACCCCAAAGTGGAGCCCTAAGGTTTTACATGATCCTCAAGTAGTAAAGAAAACTGATCAAGAACACCTTTTGGTTTTAGATGACTGTCCCACTTCCTTGTCCTCTTTTTCTCCTTTCTTCAAACCAATTTCAAGTCATGCTTCCCATTTTCCTTCCCACTCTTAGTTTTTTGTTAAGACAGGTGTCCCTGGATATGGTACCTAACCTGTCACTGGGTTGTGTGTGCATGCTGTTGTTTCCGACCCTTTGCGACCCCATGAACTGTGGCCCACCAGGCTCCTCTATCCACGGGATTTCCCAGGCAAGAATACTGGAGTGGGTTGCCATTTCCTAGTCCAGGGGATCTTCCCTACCCAGGGATCAAGCCCATGTCTCCTGCACTGGCAGACAGACTCTTTTACCACTGTGCCACCTGGGTCACTGGGTTACTTGATCCTTAATTCACAACTCATTTGCAGAAAGTATTTTTACTTCTATCATGATATTTGATGCCCAAGTTATGTTTCTAGGCTACCTCCCCAATCATCTTTTCCATGAAGCAATGTAACATAATTTTAATAGAAACTGAAACAGTATATATTTAAAATGCAATCCTTCGGGTAAGAGAAACATAACCAACTTCAAAATTTAAAAAAAAAAGTTTTTGTGAAATCTTGGAACTGCTTTTGTTGTTTAATCACAATAAACCTTACTGAACTATTTCACAAAGCCTCCAGAAAGTTCATTCAGCAGAGATGGGCTGTAGGAACTGACGGTAATAGAATCAAAGAGGATTTAAGCTATGTCAACACAATAACGGGGACAAGAGGTCATAGTACATGATTGCATACACCATTAATTCTTACTTTACTCATTTGTTACCTTCTAAAGTGCAAGGTGACATTGGGCCACTCATTCAACCAGTATCAAAGGACCTACCTCCTCACAAACTGTAGAAAAGCGGTTGAGGAACTGTACAGTGTGCACCACAAACTGGTTTAGAAAAGCCACCGTTCTTTTCTGTTGAATAGCTGGCACCTGTTTTACGTAAAAATAAACATGATCCGTACAGGACGAAACGTACAGCACGAAATCACCTTGATATTAATAATAAGGAGGCGTTCTCCTGTGTGATACAGTTACTGGAAGTACTGCGAATAGTCATTAACTTGTTTTCCTAAACTGTGGGGGTGGGGTGTCCAAAATGACAGAGACTGCAAAGTTTGAGAACGGGTTCTGGATTCACAGATGCGAACTTTCGCAGGTAAAGGCAACACACACAAACACACGAAAAACTGGAAGGGCCAAATATAAAAGAGGTCGGAACAGGTAAGAGTTCTTACCCTTGAACATAAGAACTCGTGACTCGGGAAGGGAAGGAGAGGAGAGGCATACTACTCCCGCCCCACCTTAGAAGGCTCGGGAAGAACCCCTTTTTAAGGTGAACTGTGGAACCCTCCCTCCCAAGAGAGGGGGAAGACACGCACAGGCCAGGGTTGGGCAGAGTGGTGGGGTCTTTCTGGGAACCCAGCGTCCCTTCCCCATCCTCCTCCCAGGTCGCCGAAATCCAACTCCATCTTTACAAACCTTAGTTAGGTCTATGCCTGAGCCCATGAGAGGAAGCCCATCCTCATCCATCTCCTCAGCGGGCGGGGGACTCAGGGCTCACCCCCAAACCCCTCCCCAGCCCGGCCCGCCCAACACGGTAATAGCGTCCGAACGCCTCTCCTAGTCCACGCCTCCCGGTCCGGGGAAACGCCGGAAGGAAACGCCTCCTCCCGCCAATCACTCGGCGCCTTCCAGAGAGCCGGCCCATTCGCACGGCATTCTGGGAATGGTAGTTCCAGCTCCGGATTGTGACGTCAAACAAGGCGGGGTCGGGTGGAGCAAGGCTGTAGTCTAGCAGTCTTAACTACCTACCTCCAGTCTGCCCCCACTCCAAAATAAAAAAGTAAACCGTGGGGTCTGTTTGAGTTTATCCCTGCTTAGTCTGGTGTGTTATATATGCAGCTAAGTTATTCGTTAATTAAAAAAAAAAGTGCCAGATACTATGCTAGGCCTTGTGGTGAATACAAAGATTGAATGAGGTTTAGCATATGTATCTACACAGAAAACTATGCATTGGAGAAGGAAATGGCAACCCACTCCAGTGTTCTTGCCTGGAGAATCCCAGGGATGGGGGAGCCTGGTTGGCTGCCGTCTATCGGGTTGCACAGAGTCGGACACGACTGAAGCGACTTAGCAGCAGCAGCAGTAGAGAACTATAGAAACGTTATCCTAAGTCGGACGATTGACAAAAAATTTTTTAAGTGCTCTTTAAAAAAGAAAAGAAATATAATGCTATGAGATGTAATTTCTAGTTAACAGAAAAGTGGGAGTGTCTCTCCATCTCCTAGAATCCTTGATCATTACTGTTCATCAATCATCCATAGCTCCTGACAGCAGTGCCACTCACAACTTAAGTGAATTTCCAGGGCTGTTAAAAACAATATCTAGAAGTTTTGGACAACTGCCAGAAATCCTGTGGAATATATAATCCTTCCTCTAGAGTTTCTCTCATTGGATTTCACTTATTGTACTAAATTCTGGAGACAAAGCAAGTAAATTGTAACGAATACTGATTTGAAGAGTCAGGCATTTTAAATGCCACCTGCATATAGCCATTAAATTAAAAAGTCTTTAAGAATCTTTTAATAGTTATCTTTGTTTTCATAGCAGATAACTAGAAAGTCACTTTTATCATGAATCAGTTCTTAGGTGGGGGAAATGAGAAGACTGTGTTCCTATTTCTTTGTTTTTCTTTCTGCTCTGCTTCAGGATGAACAATTAGAGGAGTATAGTATTGGTTCAGCATAGTGGGAAAATAAATTTAAATACCCCCTACCCTGCTCCCCACTTCCCCCAGGAGTGATGCTGTGCTTAGATCTCTCAGATGTGTCCGATTCGTTGTGACCCCATAGACTGTAGCCAGCCAGGCTTCTCTGTCTGTGGGGATTCTCCAGGCAAGAATAGTGGATTGCCATGTACTTCTCCAGTGGATCTTTCCAACCCAGGGGTCGAACCCAGGTCTTCTGCATTGCAGGCAGATTCTTTACCATTGAGCCACCACGGAAGCCCAAGAATACAGGACTGGGTAGCCTATGCCTTCTCCAGGGGATCCTTCTGACCCAGGAATCGAACCAGGGTCTCCTGCATTGCAGGCGGATTCAATCATCTTTTGGGATTTGGTTAAGTAAAGGAATTCTAGCCTCTTTATTCATTCTAGGCTAGATATAACCTAACCTAGTTAAGAATCCATTGTTTTAGGCTCCTTCTCTTAATTGTGCTTACAAAGTTGGGTTGTAGGCTTTTGTAGGCAGTAGTCCCTAAAAAGTGGATTACCTCAGGAGAAGATATCTGGATATATTTACAGTTGGGGGGTGCCCAATAAAACAGCATATAGCCTAATGATTAAGAAAACTTGCTTAGTAGGGGGGAGGTCCTTTTGCTATGTTGTACCCTGGGACTTTAACTTATGTAGTTGATGAGTGATGATTGAATGGTAATTACCATTGAAAGAATGTTGCTTATGTTTCCCAAGAGAAGGGGACCCGTGATGCCACACAGGTTGTAGGGGAAACACCAAATTTTGTTGGGAGGAAGACAGAAGCAAGAGCCAGGGGAAAGCCTATGCCATATCCTTTATTGTGACTCCTGTGGTTTAAAGGCAAGGTAGGACAGGAGAAGCAAGTGAAGGCTGGCTGGTGTGAATAATTCCAGTGGGTTTAGGGCACAGGAGTTGTCCCTTTTGTCTGTACCTTGCCCTGGGTTAAATTATGGCAGGGGAAATACTGGCTTGGTGTAAAAGTTTAGATAAGGAGGTGGTTGGGGGTAATGGTCTCAGATTGGTTGGTTTGTGTATGAAAAACATGCTTGCAAGTAAATTGTTTGACTAACTTTGGGAATTAGCTAGTCCTGGTAGATGCTTGTCTTTCCCAGGATCTTTAAGTTCACATATGTCAGAGCTTCAGGGATACAGAAATTTATACATATATATATATATATATATATATACACACACACACATAAATATAATGTTATATATGTTATATATATAGTTACATATATTTATGTATAATTATACATATAATTAATATAAGTTTATGTGATGAATATGTGCTAAAAAGACAATGACAGAATCCAAGAAAACACAGAACACTCATCTTTCAGGTAACAGTTTCAGAAAGGTACCTCATTTCTGGATCTAGAGCCTTATTCAGTTTCTCAAGAAGTGATCAGAGGGGAAGGAGTAGCTTCCTGGCTATGGAAACCATGGGGAGGGTATTTAGGAGACAGAGTCTTATCATCCCTTATCCAGACTCTCAATTAAGCCTCCAGTTTTAATAACTCCTAAAACATTGCTTTGCCAACAAAGGTCTGTCTGGTCAAGTCTATGGTTTTTCCAGTAGTCATGTACAGATGTGAGGGTTGGACTGTGAAGAAAGCTGAGCACCAAAGAATTGATGCTTTTGAACTGTGGTGTTGGAGAAGACTCTTGAGAGGCCCTTGGACTGCAAGGAGATCCAACCAGTCCATTCTAAAGGAGATCGGTCCTGGGTGTTCTTTGGAAGGACTGATGGTAAAGCTGAAACTCCAGTACTTTGGCCACCTCATGCAAAGCATTGACTCATTGGAAAAGACTCTGATGCTGGGAGGGATTGGGGGCAGGAGGAGAAGGGAACGACAGAGGATGAGATGTCTGGATGGCATCACCGAGTCAATGGATATGAGTCTGAGTGAACTCCGGGAGTTGGTGATGGACAGGGAGGCCTGGCGTGCTGCAATTCATGGGGTCGCAAAGAGTCGGACACGACTGAGCAACTGAACTGAATTGAAAACATTGCACCCCACTTCTGAAGAACTGGTGCCCCCCATCGAAGTGTCTTCTAAACTGTCACTTCTCTTTTAGTCCATAGAGCAACTTGCTTTCATCACTCATTTGATACCTAACACATTGTGACCATGTGGTATTGTTAACCTCTTTGTAATTTCCTTGAGATCACAGGCCGGTTTCCATTTCTTTGTTGTTGTTGTTCAGTTGCTCAGTCGTGTCTGACTCTTTGTGATCCCATGGACTGCAGCACGCCAGAAATCTCTGTCCTTAACCATCTCCTGGAGTTTGCTCAAACTCATGTCCATTGAGTCAGTGATGTCATCCAACCATTTCATCCTCTGTCATCCCCTTCTCCTCCTGCCTTCAATCTTTCCCAGCATCAAGGTCTTTTCAAATGAGTCAGCTATTCGCATCATGTGGCCAAAGTATTGGAGTTTCAGTTTCAGCATCAGTCCTTCCAATGAATATTCAGGATTGTTTTCCTTTAGGATTGACTGGTTTGATCTTGCAGTCAGTCCAAGGAGTCCATTTCTTTATATGCTTATACCTATTACAGAGCCATGCACATGATAGCAGAATCTGCTTATTTTTAAGTTATGAATTTATTATTAAAAGTGAAATATTTATTTATGGAAAACAAAGAAAAAAGCATAAGGAAGAATGTCACCCACAATCACTCTTCTTAGAACTAACCATTACCATTTTGATAGAGCCAAGGTATTTTTATCTTGAATTCCTAAATCAGATTTTTTTCTTTTCCACATTGGTGGGGGTATTAATGAGAAAGGCTTCAGTCATTAGCTTTGTACTCCTTCTATAGTACCCTGTCTTCTTCACAGAATAACCTTCTCCATTTATTAAAAAAAAGGGAGCAAATGATGCCACTATCAGCTGCTTCTAATTAATCTCCTCTGGTAGTTTCAGTAAATGACTCAGCACCTGGACTCCTTAAAGCAGTCAGGTTATTTTGAATCACAACCTCATAAAATCACTTAACACTACTCTGTAAGTTCAATGTCAACATTTCTTCATGTAGCCTTGTTTCTAGAATTCAAAATGATGATGTTAGAACCTTTTCTATTACCCTTTAAAAAATGACTGGGCCAGAAGCTATGAGCCAGTTAGTCTAGGAAAGTGGTTCACAATATTTTATGGCATGAGAAGCTGTTTTTAATAGAAAAATATATATTGAGGAGCCCCAGATTATTGTGGCTTGATATTTAATATTTGCTGAATAAATACATATACATTGTTGAGGATTCAAAGTGAGAATATTAAATGGAAATGGGTTAACTATATTGGAAATCCATCTTAAAATCCCAAGTTTTCATTCAAAGATAGTATTTCAATTCCTTTTATTTTCTAGGCCAGGTCCTGCTCATTTTCCTGTAATATATCCTGCTTTAGAAAATCTTGCCTTACATATTACATAGGCAGGGATAAAGTATTCCAGCTTTCATCTGAACTCGAGCCAAACCTTGGGTCACAAAATAGTTATCAAGATGACAGGCACACCTTGATGTATCTGGGAACTTTTTAACCCTCTCAAGAATTCTGAATGAGATCTTCAAAAAGCCAATGTCTTTGAACTGGAGGGAAAGCCTCATTGGCAGGCTCATTCCTTCTACTGTTAATGGGTGTTTTGGGGGAGGAAGTGGGAAATGGTAGGACGCTTTAGGTCAACGTCTGTTAGAATTATGTGGGCAGTTTGATTTGGGGGCCATCTATGTTATCTTAGGACCCCAGGAGTTCACAGTTTCCAAGGAAGAAGAGGATTATGATAGTGGTAAGATGATTGAGAAACTCTTCCAATACTTTCATATTCTCCCAGTTATTTGCGATCAACAGGTTGGGAAGCAATGACCCAGGGTTTTGTAAAGATTATACATACATGCAAACATATCTTAGTTACTGTGGTAGGTGGGTAGAATGATAGGGAAAGGAATAGGTCAAAAACACTGATAGAATTTCATAACTGCTCCATGGGTCCAAGTACATGGGTTAATGTACTTGTGGTGGGGAGGTCCAGGATGGGGTGAGACCTCTGAAGCAGCTAGCTGTATATATGATCAGGTTTTGTACTTTCCCAGGGAAATCTCATTAACTCTACAGATTTCAAGTGAAGGATGCTCCCACAAATGTTCTCTTTAGTACATAAATTCGGAGAGAACGGAGCAGTTAGCTGTTCACAACACAGCCTGAGGCACTTGTGTCCAACTTTCAGGAGGATCAGTCCTACAGAACATTTAGCAAAGTATCTAAAATGCCAGAGAATTTACATCTTAATGGAATCCTCTCCCCCCACTCCCTTTTTTGGTAGGCTGGAAACCAAAGTGAGGCAAGCTATTATACAATAATAATAAAACATGGGCCTCCCTGGTGGCTCACCTGGTAGAGAATTCACCTGCACTGTGGGAGACCTGGGTTCAGTCCTTGGGTAGGGAGGATCCCCTGGAGAAGGGAACAGCTACCCACTCCAGTATACTGGCCTGGAGAATTCCATGGACTATTCCATGGGGTGACAAAGAGTTGGACACAACTGAGTGACTTTGTATCTGAGTTATTTTATCTGTTATATATAAACACTGTTGTTGTTGTTCAGTCTCTTAAGTCATTTCTGGCTCTTTGTCACCCCATGAACGGCAGCACTCCAGGATTCCCTGTCATTCATCATCTCCCAGAGTTTGCACAAACTCATGTCTATCAAGTTAGTGATGCCATCCAACCATCTCATCCTCTGTTTCTCCCTTCTCCTCCTGCCTTCAATCTTTCCCAGGATCAGGGTCTTTTCTAATGAGTCGGCTCTTCACATCAGAAGGCCAAATTATTGGAGCTTCATTTTCAGCATCAGTCTTTCCAGTGAATATTCAGGATTGATTTCCTTTAGGATGGACTGGTTTGGTCTCGTTCCAGTTCAAGGGACTCTCAAGAGTTTTCTCCAACACCACAGTTCAAAAGCATCAATTCTTCGGTACTCAGCTTTCTTTACAGTCCAACTCTTGCATCTGTACATGACTACTGGAAAAACCATAGCTTTGACTAAATGGATCTTTGTTGGCAAAGTGATGTCTCTGCTTATTAATACACTGTCTAGGTTTGTCATAGATTTTCTTGCAAGGAGCAAGCATCTTTTAATTTTATGGCTACACTCACAGTGATTTTTGAGCCCAAGAAAATAAAATCTGCTACTGTTTCCACTTTTCCCCTATCTATTTGCCATTAAATGATGGGACCGATGGCACATTTTTTAAATGTTCAGTTTTAAGGCACCCTTTTCACTCTTTTTCACCCTCATCAAAAAGCTCTTTAGTTCCTTTTTGCTTTCTACCATTAGAGTGATATCATCTGCATATCTGAGGTTGTTGTTATTTCTCCCAGAAATCTTGATTCCAGCTTGTGATTCATCCAGCGTGGCATTTCTCATGATGTAGTCTGCATATAAGTTAAATAAGCAGGGTGACAATATACATCCTTGATGTACTGCTTTCCCAATTTTGAACTAGTCCGTTGTTTCATGTCTGGTTTTAACTGTTGCTTCTTGACCTGCATATAGGTTTCTCTGGAGACAGATAAGGTGGTCTGGTATTGTTGTTCAGTTGCTGTCATGTCTGACTCTGCGACCCCATGGACTGCAGCACTCCAGGCTTCCCTGTCTTTCACTATCTCCCAGAGCTTGCTCAAACTTATGTCCATTGAGTCGGTGATGCCATCCAACCATCTTGTCCTCTGTCATCCCCTTCTCCTGCCTTCAATCTTTCCCAGCATCAGGGACTTTTCTAATGAGTCAGATCTTTGCATCAGGTGGCCAAATTGCTGGAGCTTCAGCTTCAGCATCAATCCTTCCAATGAATATTCAGGATTGATTTCCTTTAGGATTGTCTGGTTTGACCTCGTTGCAGTCGAAGAGTCCTCATTGACTCTCAAGAGTCTTCTCCAACACTACAGTTCAAAAGCATTCATTCTTCAGCACTCATACTTCTTTGTGGTCTCTCATATCTATACATGACTACTGGAAAAACCATAGCTTTGACTTTGCGAACCTCTGCTGGCAAAGTAATGTCTCTGCTTTTGAATATGCTGTCTAGGTCAGTCATAGCTTTTCTTCCAAGGAGCAAGCGTCTTTTAATCATGGCTGCAGTCACCATCTGCAGTGATTTTGGAGCCCAGGAAAATAAAGTTTGTCATGGTTTCCATTGTTTCCCCATCTATTTGCCATGAAGTAATGGGACTGGCTGCCATGATCTTAGTTTTTTGAATGTTGAGTTTTAAGCCAGCTTTTTAAAGAGTTTGGTATTCTCATTTCTTTGAGAATATTCCAGTTTGTTGTGATCCACACAGTCAAAGGCTTCATCATAGTCAATAAAGCAGAAATAGATGTTTTTCAGGAATTTCCTTGCTTTTTCTATGATCTACTGGATGTCGGCAAAATCCTAAAAGATAATGCTGTTTAAGGACTGCACTGAATATGCCATCAAATTTGGAAAACTCAGGAGTGACTACAGGACTGGAAAAGCTGTTTTCATTGCAATCCCAAAGAAAGTAATGCCAATGGATGTTCAAACTATTGTACAACTGCACTCTTTCCACATGCTAGCAAGGTAATGCTCAAAATCCTTCCACCTAGGCTTCAACAGTATGTGAACCTAGTACCTCTAGATGTACAAGCTGTATTTAGAAAAGGCAGAGGAACCAGAGACCAAATTGCCAGCATCTATTAGATCACAGAATAAAAATAAACACCTAGTTTTCATTAGTCCTAGTGGAAGAAAGAACTAGCAATTAAACAAAGAAACATTAAAGTAAGAAAAGGTCATTGAAAGTTATTTAAAAATAATTTGTATTGGTCTGGTTTAAACTTAAATGTCAACTAAGAAATTAACTTCTTACAGTTATAGTCTAAGTAAAAATGAACCAAAAATTTGTTTAGACAGTCTCTACCTTCTTTATCACTGTGGGCTAATTTACCACTAGTTGCCTCTGGCTTATTTGGAAGTTAGTTGTCTGGGTCTGATTTCCTTGATACAGTCTCAAAAACAGATTTCCTAAAACAGTATTAGAAAGCTCTTCTTCAGATGGTTGCAGAGATTAACCTTAATTTTGCCCAAAGTTTAATCTTGTCTGGATTTGGCTTACTGATAGGACAACAGCTGTGTTTATAAGAAAGATGAAAGTTTTGTGTTTAACCACCATTAGAAGCAAAAGGATCAGCAGCATTTACTGTCTTTTATTACAAGGGAGGAAACACTCAGTTCAATATAGCACTAAAACTGCAGCTGATAGAAATGCTTGTTTCATAGATCTTTTAAGTCTATTGGTTATTCAAATTGTTTGCAAAGGCTGAGAAACCTGGTGACCTCACTTTTACTTACCAGTGTTCATATGGATTTTATAAGCTTATATGTGTTACAAGTCCCAGGGTAGTGTATTCTGTTGCAAGTGAGTCAACAAGGCAAATAGCTATATAACAAAGACATAAGTGAAAACAGAAATAAGCTCATCCAGAGAAATTGTCAGGCAAATGTAACTGGATCCTCATAAGGTCAACAATTGTTTTTACTAATGTTTTTACTAAACTACTAATGTAGTTTAAAGAACAGCCGAGTAGGTCAGCAAGACAATTCAATGTTTTTGGTTTCCCATTAAGTCTGTGTCAGTGCACGCAAAAGAAATTGGTTCTGTTGAGTCTGAGTAATGGATATGTCATCAAATGTGTGCTCGTTTTTCCTTTTGTGAAATGAGATCCTCAAAGCTGATATCCTAATTATTTTGTTGTGTTACTGTGCTTAGTGAACAAATGGTAGCTATAAATTAAAGCCTCATTAATAATAACAAAAGAAAACTTCTACCTATGTTTTAAATGGCACATTTCTTTAGATGTATAATTAGAAACAAATGTTAGCTTGTTTGAAATTCTTTTCAGATGCCTGTTAAACATAAATGTTTTTGAACCAGCAAGGTTGTTGTTCTCGCCTGTCCCTGCTGTTGAGCACAACAATAGCTTGACAGAATATACTGGAACAGAATGCAGCTTCTGAGGACCTGAGCAAGCTCTCATCAAGAATGTGTGGAAATGGACTATCATAATGATCGTTTTTACTTAAAATTTTTTATTTGGGCCTAGAACCAAGGATATTACTGGTATAGTCTAAAGTTGGGTTAAACTGAGTTATTTTTTGAGGTACAAAAAATATGGGGAATAATTTGGAGCAAATTTCTCTCTTCAGAAATTAGTCTTGGGCACAATACTGTCTCATAACCTCCCAATCAGCATTTCTGGGATAATGTCAGATTTTGGACTATTACAGAAAACCAGACACAAATGTGGAAACCAGATTTCAATTTCTTCTCCACTGACATGAGATTTAAAACAGCAACAGGAACATTTCAAGGTCAGTGTCAATATGTAGTCACAAATTACCAAAGAAAGAAACAAATTGGAGAGCATGGGTGTACGATTTTGTGTTTTTGGCATGGGAGAGACATTGAAATACTCATAACATAAAAGCCAAATCATAAAAATAAAATGAGACTTATGATCCCATCATTTTGAAAGGGTAGGATTTAGTTCTGACATCTTGCAGATTTGTGATGTCCTGACTTTTGCTTCAACAGTCCTAAATAATACAAGTTTTAGAACATAAGCACAACCTTTTTTTCTTCTTTCTAAAATGTTTGTAAGAGAAGCAATCCTGAGAAAAACTTATTCAAAAAAGAGAAACCTCTTAAGCATATTTATAAACAAACATGGAAAAACTAAAACTAGCGGACATATACACAATCAGGTCTTGTATTATTTATCAGGAATTAGAAGTGATGACCAATAGTTAATTCCCCATCAAACATTTCCTCCCATCTTAGTTTAAACACGGTTTACTAAGAACAAAGTTTACTAAGGAAAAAGAGTATCTTTGTACCATTTAAAGTACTTGTTGGCCAACCGAATAATTGAACACAGTAAGTTTAACAAAGTAGAAGCTGCAGCAGATAGCCTATATATGAGATCTAAACAAAGAGGTTAGAATTCTCAATGCTTCAGTCAGTTCAGTTCAGTTCCTCAGTCATGTCCGACTCTTTGTGACCCCATGGACTGCAGCACACCAGGCTTCCCCGTCCATCACCAATCCCAGAGTTTACACAAACTCATGTCCATTGAGTCGGTGATGCCATCCAACCATCTCAACCTCTGTCATCCCCTTCTCCTCCCACCTTCAATCTTTTCAAGCATCAGGGTCTTTTCAAATGAGTCAGTTCTTCACATCAGGTGACCAAAGTATTGGAGTTTCAGCTTCAGCATCAGTCCTTCCAATGAATATTCAGTACAGATTTCCTTTAGGATAGACTGGTTGGATCTCCTTGCTGTCCAAGGGACTCTCAAGTCTTCTCCAAAACCACAGTTCAAAACCATCAGTTCTTTGGTGCTCAGCTTTCTTTATAGTCCAACTCTCACATCCATACATGACTACTGGAAAAACCAAAGCTTTGACTAGATGAACCTTTGCTGGCAAAGTAATGTCTCTGCTTTTTAATATGCTGTCTAGGTCTATCATAGCTTTCCTTCCAAGGAGCAAGTGTCTTTGAATTTCATGGCTGCAGTCACCATCTCCAGTGACTTTGGAGACCAAGAAAATAAAGTTTGTCACTGTTTCCATTGTTTCCCCATCTATTTGCCATGAAGTGATGGGACCAGATGCCATGATCTTCGTTTTCTGAATGTTGAGTTTTAAGCCAACTTTTTCACTCTTCTCTTTCATCAAGAGGCTCTTTAGTTCTTCTTCACTTTCTGCTGTGAGTGTGGTGTCATCTGCATATCTGAGGTATTGATATTTCTCCTGGCAATCTTGATTCTAGCTTCTGCTTCATCCAGCCCAGCATTTCTCATGATGTACTCTGCATATAAGTTAAATAAGCAGGGTGACAATATACAGCCTTGACGTACTCCTCTCCCTATTTGGAACCAGTCTGTTGTTCCATGTCCAGTTCTAACTGTTGCTTCCTGACCTGCATACAGATTTCTCAAGAGGCAGGTCAGGTGGTCTGGTATTCCCATCTCTTTCAGAATTTTCCAGTTTATTGTGATCCACACAGTCAAAGACTTTGGTGTAGTCAATAAAGCAGATATTTTTCTGGAACTCTCTTGCTTTTTCAATGACCCAACGGATGTTGGCAATTTGATCTCTGCTTCCTCTGCCTTTTCTAAATCCAGCTTGAACATCTGGAAGTTCATGGTTCACATACTGTTGACGCTTGGCTTGGAAAATTTTGAGCAGTACTTTGCTAGCATGTTAAGATAAGTGCAATTGTGCAGTAGTTTGAGCATTGTTTGGCATTGCCTTTCTTAGGGACTGGAATGAAAACTGACCTTTTCCAGTCCTGTGGCCACTGCTGAGTTTTCCAAATTTGCTGGCATATTGAGTGCAGCACTTTCACAGCATCACCTTTTAGTATTTGAAATAGTCTCAAAGTTTACTCAGGATAAAATGCATACCACTCCCAAAGGGCTAAAGACATCCCTCTCATTTCTTGAGAATGTCTTATCTCAGAGTCACCTTAATTTACAGATGTAATCACCTTTCTTCTTTTGAGGGTAACACTTACTGCCTCTCTTTGGTAGAACTGTATTCACACAATCACCATGAGTTTTTCTTCAGTATGTTCCCTATAGATGCCAGGCCCAGTGGGTAATTTCACTGGATAACTTTTATAAATGGG
Organism: Budorcas taxicolor; assembly: GCF_023091745.1. Taxonomy (NCBI): domain Eukaryota; kingdom Metazoa; phylum Chordata; class Mammalia; order Artiodactyla; family Bovidae; genus Budorcas; species Budorcas taxicolor. The sequence continues at coordinate 109,751,975 of NC_068914.1, forward strand.
TAAGCCCTTATTCCAGAGGATCCATCTCCAAGATACCCAAATACCTAAGCCCCAACATACTTCTCCAACCTCTATTCCTAAGCCCACTCAATTCTTAAGTCTAAGACAATTTTCAAATATACTGACCCAACTTGTCATTTTTGACATACACCCTAAAATGACAAAACTCTTACAAAGTCTTTGGTATATCTTCACGCTTTTAGGGTTCTCCGTCCCCTCACAGAGACTGTTAATGGGAACCATGTCAAAATTCCTTCAACTTTGCCTAAAGTTAAAAATCTACTTATGAAAGGGTAAAAGAAAATATTTTTAATATTTGGTAATAATATTTTACTGTATTCAGAACTTAACTTGGGAACTGCTATGCTATTTGACCTGATGTGAAGAATTGACTCATTGGAAAAGACCCCCATGCTGGGATTGAAGGCAGGAGGAGAAAGGGACAACAGAGGATGAGATGGTTGGATGGCATTACCAACTCGATGGACATGAGTTTGAGTAGCTCCGGGAGTTGGTGATGGACAGGGAAGCCTGGCGTGCTGTAGTCCATGGGGTCACAAAGAGTCGGACATGACTGAGTGACTGAACTGAACTGCTATGCTATACAATTTTTCCTTGTAATTAAACACATTCGCAGTTTATACATGTACATGATTACAAGATATTACTAAAAAAAAAATTACCTGTAACAATTCTGTATCTCTCAAAGATAATTTTGATTTCATAAGATGTGTCATAAGATACTTAAGATGTCTTATGAAAAGAAAACTTGAATATTTGCATTATTAATTAAAAATAAATCTACAGTTCTTCAAAAATAAGTATTCATCTCTGAAATAAATTAATATTACCTACAAATCTGTGCTGGACATGTTAGGTATCTTCATTCACCTCACAGTGAATCCATGAGACAGTAACTCCTCCCAGTAACTCCATGAGACAGCAAGCCTCCCAGTAACTCCACGAGACAGTGATTCCCATCTCCATTTTATAGGTGGAAATGCAGTTTCAGAGAGGGCATTAACTTGTAGGAATGCAGAGTTTGTAGAAATTTATTTAGCTGTATTATACTCTTCTGACTAGATCACATGACATGGCTGCCTTAAACAATGTTTACTTCAATGACTGTGAAGAGGGTGCATGTAGTTCTATTGCCACCAGGTGCCATTTCAAAAACTTTGATAAGAATGGTGAAGATTTATAAAAGGTGGAGATTGTTAAAGTTATTAAATCATAAGTTATTTTCTAAGGTAAGCTTTACCCCATATACCAAATGTTCTGAGAATGATGAGATGCCCAATCAAAAGGAACTCGTATATAGTAAATAAACAGATTGATAACAGTGATATAAGAAAATAATTTCTTATATTAAATTGAATAATAATCCTTTATAATTACTGAGAAAGTTGTAATAAGACTCCTATATTTATGAGGTGAAAGTCACTCAGTTGTGTCTGACTCTTTGTGACTCTATGGACTGTAGCCTGCCAGACTTCTCTGCCCATGGAATTTTCCAGACAAGAATACTGGAGTGGTTGTTATTTCCTCCTACAGGGGATTTTCCCTATCCAGGGACTGAACACACGTCTCTTATGTCTCCTGTATATGTATATACTGCTAACAGAAAATGCATATGCATTTACCCACATATACATTTAATATATTCAACCAATTTCCAGAATAATGGTGAAAGGAGAGGCCTTTTTTCCCTTTTGTAAATGACTGTGTCTTTGAGAATTAGGAAAATAATATATATTTAAGGTATAGAACATAAGATACCCTTTGGAAAATCCTGTGATAAAATCAAAAGCATTAAGCTTCCCTAATCATCTCTTTCCTAGAGCTGCTGAGTTAGTCATAGTCTTAAAACTTGACTTAGGAAAAAAAAAAAAAGGAAAACCACACACATACAGAGAATAGAACAGGGAAATGATTCAAACCATCAGTATTTTATTTAACAAAAGCAACAACTGGAACATTTCTAGATCTTACAGTATATATTTGATATAAAAATAAGAAATTCTCCAAAATATGTACTAAGGTCCAGTTTTATGGATCTAAGTACACAGAAAATTTACTCTACATTTCAGTCACCCAAAACAACAGCTTGTGGTCACTTCCGATTGCACACAGTGGAAGAGTTCTATGCCAGGAAAGGCCAGATCCAACAGCTACAGAGCCAATGAGGATGGGCTATAAAATATGTGAAGGATTAAAGAAGTTCAATACATCACCAACATTAATAAATAAAAACTACCTTTCAAAAACAAGAAGTACATTGAAAAACTGTCTTTGTTTATAGTGGAAACAGAATTAAAAAATGTGCTCCCTAATAAGTGAAATACATAGTATTTGTTTGTAACTGACTGGAATGAAGTGTACAGATCAACTATGGATAACTGGTGCAGCCTAGACACAAACATTTTCACAGTCTAAACCAACCGGGCAAGCACAATTATATTTAAATGAAGGAGGAAATAGAAGAAATAAAATACTTCGTATGTGAATACTAGCAAAAAGTCTGTTACCACTGGTGATTTAAACATCAAAAAATGCTTTCTCTTTCGTAAATCCTTTAGTTACTCACGTATTACAAATCTGGGGAGCTATAAGTGGAAAAGTAGAAAACACAAATTTAAAAACACATATGCCACATTACCAAACATCACCACATTACCTGAGGATGTCCTAAATGATGAATCTGAAACTGACTTGTCATTTTGCCAGGATAACCAGTGGTTGCAAATAAGTTTTCATTAATCGTGGACCATCTAAGAAAGGACAAAAGATGAAAATAAGTACAGAATCCTACAGACAAACATAAGCTTTTCTAAAATTGGTTATTTCTCTTTGTACCAAAATGCTAATTTTATAAGTCTAAATTTGATAATATGGATTTACAATCAGACTGGGAATTTCAGGGAAGTTAGCTATAAATATTTTCTCATTTTGTGAATGTTTATTAATTGCTTATCATGGGCCACTTCATTAAATTTCAAAGTTACACAAAGTCAGCAGTTCCCAAAAGTCTGACAATATGGCAGGAGATACAAACAAGGAATCAGACAAAAAATATTTCACAGCACAATACATTAAAAACCCCAATACATTTAAAATTCTATTGACATTTGTTTTAAAATTAATGATAAACTCATGAGTTTAAACTCCTTGGTATAAAGTAAACACCTAGAATACAGAAATGTTTAAGTATTCAAGTATTAAGGCAACACAGACATTGGAATACATTGAATCAATGAACCACCAAGTGTTAATGGACCTCCAGCAACAAGTGTGCCACAATAATAAGTGCAGTGGGGGAGCTATGAGGGGAAGAAAAAAAGATTCCTTGACCAAAACAAAAAAAAAAGGTTATAAGTCTAGTTAATACTTTAATGTGTGGTAGATATGATTAGTTGCTGTCCAATAGGCATTCTGCCCTGTTTCTGAGCTAACTGAACCCCAGCTGGGGCCTGACACAGGGTGTCTGACCCCAAGGGGTAAGACAATTGGTATAAGGCAAAGATAGCAATCCCCAATAAAAGGGGAGTGGCTTCTTCCTCTCCTCTTATTTTGGACAACATGGTATGAGGCTATGGTGTCTGGAACACTGGAAGTCATCTTGCAACTGGGAAGCACGAAGTCAAAGCCTTGCCAGTGAGGAGAGCAGATGGAAAGATATGAATTCTTAATGATATAAACTAATCCTGAGATGACCTCCTTTAGACATAGTTTGCTGATTTTATTTTTAGTAACTGGGAAAAAAAATTAAAACTGAAGTATAGTTGATCTATAATATTATGTTAGTTTCAGGTGTACAGCATAGTTATTTAGTTATATATATATATTTTATATATACATATATATGTATTTCTTTTCAAATTCTTTTCCTTTATAGGTGATTACAAAATATCCCCTGTGCTATACAGCAAATCCTTTTTGGTAATCTATTTTATGTATAATAGTGTGTATGTGTTAATCCCAAACTCCAAGTTTATCCCCTCCTCTCCCCCTCTTTCCCCTTTTGTAACCAAAATTTTTCTATGTCTGTGAGTCTATAGTTTGTTGATTTTAAAATGTGAATTTGCTCAATCTCTGAAATCAAGATTCACCTTATAATCTACGGCATGCTTACATTTAGTTGAATACATTTTTTTCTTAGAATACATAAAATAATAGTGTCCTTAGGTTCTACAGTTTAATTGGGGGTATTTTAGATTTGATGAAATACAACATATAATAAATGTCCTACTGATTTTAGTCTCTGTTAGTAAATTTTCTAAGACTACACTATACAGTGCAATATTATGTAAAAATGAATGAAATGAAAAACAAGCACATTAATTTAAGTGGAAAAAAGGCCACAGATCTATAATATCCAGTGTGTTCTCACTTGAGGACAACAATGTATGTAGTTTTTACATGCATAGACATGGGCCCACCTACATTTTACATCTTTATCAGCAGAAAAATTATGAAAGCAAATGCTCTAAATTGTTGAGGTGGTATTAGTGGAATAGTAACATTCTGTATTTTATAAACATTTTCAAAGAAAATATTGGAAAACCATCTCTCACCGAGACCAAAAAAAAAAAAAAAGGCAAAACATCCATTTATAAAATAACCAGAAAAAAAGAAAAAAGTCAGTGCAAAGGAGAGGACTGGAAACATATTCTAGAAGTTGGCACAGCATGAACAAAGTAATCAAATACAAAAAATCAAATTATAACCACCCTCCCCCCAAAATGGTACATTACCTGAATAAGCAGGCTCGATCCATGTGGACAGGTCTCTTATCTTGAGGGTAACTAAAAGATATTATTTTGCATCTTATGAATTATGTGTTGGTCTCAGGTAGATGAACTTAAATTAAGGATTACAGTGTTATTTTCTCTTTAAAGGACACAACGCCCAAAGTACTTAAATTGTGACAAAATTCCAAATAAGCACTGAGTTAAAATGGCTGAAATATGATAAAGATATGAACATGATTTAGAACCATTATAGAACAACATCATTTAACAGGGTCAGTGTTCTTTTTTAAACATAAGTAAACATTGCTTAATGGTTTCCCAGGTAGCTCAGTGGTAAAAGAATCCACCTGCCAATGCAGGAGATGCAAGTTGGATCCCTGGGTCAGGAAGATTCCCTGGAGTAGGAAATGGCAACTTGCTCCAGTATTCTTGCTTGGAAAATTCCATGGACAGGGGAGCCTGTTGGGCTACAATCTCATGGGGTCACAAAGAGTCAGACACGACTGAGTGCACACACACATGCGTGCATGCACGCACGCACACACACACACACACACACACACACACACACACACACACACACACCCCTCAAGTGAAAGATCTCCTCTGCATTATTCTTTCTGTTACTCTCAAAGTAAATCTGTAAAACCCATATCTGGCCCTTTTGTAGGAGAGTCTTAATTTTGCTTTACAATGTGGCCCAGGTATACAAGAATAGGTCAATGGATCATGTAGCAATAGTGACTGATTCTTTGGTACATAATAGATAAATATACTAAGGAAGTACCTGGATCGAGTAATATCCCAAATTAACCAATCATTCCCTGCAACAGCTCCAACTTTGAAGGTGTTTTTTAAGCACCAATGTGCTGACATTAATGGCATCTGTTCTGATTCAAGGGATAAAATAGCCTGTTGAGCCAAAAGATCATAAAACCGGATTGTTCCATTCTTCTCTGCAACCATCAGCTGTAAGACAGAAAAACAAAGAGAATTCAACAGCCTAATTTACTAGTCAAATCTGAGAAGGAGACAGAGATTCAATGTCATATATACAGTAATATGTAAACATGTGCGTATATTACAAAAGGGAGGTAAAATGCAAAGGAAATAAGGTAAGCCTAAGTAAAAAAAAAATCAAATATTAAAAAACTTCACAAGAAACTGGCAAAAAGAAAGATACAAGAAAACTGGGTACAATTTTAAATGACTACACATGGTCTCCAGGAAGAAGAGCATAAGGATTCACTCTAAGTATATACATATATATACACATACACAGTTGAGTTATTCACAGTAGTTAAGGTTTTATAAAGTTGCTGCAAACACTGAGTTAGTGAATATCAAACCACTGATCCTAAAGGAAATTAAAGGGTTGTGTTCCTGTGAGTCGCTGACCACAACATTTTTGTCAACTGATCAATACACAAGCTTATTTCTGTTTATAGACATCTTATTTAATACATATTGATTCATTAACATAGAAATCACAGGCAACAGCACTACAACTCATGCCTAAACAAAGATTATCTAACACATATTTTCTCTGTAAGGCGTCTCACAGCCTTCCTGCGTTTAGGCATACTAAGTAGCTCTTTAGCAGTGTGCTTGGGGGTCATTTTACACATTAAAGAAATTGCCAACAAAAAGCATAAAAATGTGGCACTAAACAGACCACGAATAGGGTACTTGTTTACAGTATGAGGGCTTACACAAGAAGGCAGAGTACTGCC